>NC_072884.1:331975-663950 GCF_028858705.1 Grus americana | reverse complement strand
CCCTGCTCCCAGGCCAAAGGTGCCAGCCCCAAAACGGATGCCTGGCCTCAAACCTCCCACAGCGGCCCTCGCACAGCCCCACTCGCATTGGGGCTGCGGGCTCGCCTAGCCGCGCAAGGGCCCAACATACCGTCTTACGTCACTCTCGGCCAAAATCAGCCTTCACACTAAAAAATTGTAAACGTCGAGCCCCTGCTCCCAGGCCAAAGGTGCCAGCCCCAAAACGGATGCCTGGCCTCAAACCTCCCTCAGCGGCCCTCACACAGCCCCACTCGCATTGGGGCTGCGGGCTCGCCTAGCCGCGCAAGGGCTCAACATACCTTCTTACGTCACTCTCGGCCAAAATCAGACTTCACACTCAAAAATTGTAAATTTCGAGCCCCTGCTCCCAGGCCAAAGGTGCCAGCCCCAAAACGGATGCCTGGCCTCAAACCTCCCTCAGCGGCCCTCGCACAGCCCCACTCGCATTGGGGCTGCGGGCTCGCCTAGCCGCGCAAGGGCTCAACATACCGTCTTACGTCACTCCCAGCCAAAATCAGCCTTCACACCAAAAATTGTAAACGTCAAGCCCCTGCTCCCAGGCCAAAGGTGCCAGCCCCAAAACGGATGCCTGGCCTCAAACCTCCCACAGCGGCCCTCGCACAGCCCCACTCGCATTGGGGCTGCGGGCTCGCCTAGCCGCGCAAGGGCTCAACATAGCGCCTTACCTCACTCTCGGCCAAAATCAGACTTCACACTAAAAAATTGTAAACGTCGAGCCCCTGCTCCCAGGCCAAAGGTGCCAGCCCCAAAAGGGATGCCTGGCCTCAAACCTCCCTCAGCGGCCCTCGCACAGCCCCACTCGCATTGGGGCTGCGGGCTCGCCTAGCCGCGCAAGGGCTCAACATACCGTCTTACCTCACTCTCAGCCAAAATCAGACTTCACACTAAAAAATTGTAAACGTCGAGCCCCTGCTCCCAGGCCAAAGGTGCCAGCCCCAAAACGGATGCCTGGCCTCAAACCTCCCTCAGCGGCCCTCGCACAGCCCCACTCGCATTGGGGCTGCGGGCTCGCCTAGCCGCGCAAGGGCCCAACATAGCGCCTTACCTCATTCTCGGCCAAAATCAGACTTCACACTAAAAAATCGTAAACGTCGAGCCCCTGCTCCCAGGCCAAAGGTGCCAGCCCCAAAACGGATGCCTGGCCTCAAACCTCCCTCAGCGGCCCTCGCACAGCCCCACTCGCATTGGGGCTGCGGGCTCGCCTAGCCGCGCAAGGGCTCAACATAGTGCCTTACCTCACTCTCGGCCAAAATCAGACTTCAACCTCCAAAGTTAAAAGGTCAAGCACCTGCTCCCAGGCCAAAGGTGCCAGCCCCAAAAGGGATGCCTGGCCTCAAACCTCCCTCAGCGGCCCTCGCACAGCCCCACTCGCATTGGGGCTGCGGGCTCGCCTAGCCGCGCAAGGGCTCAACATAGTGCCTTACCTCACTCTTGGCCAAAATCAGCCTTCACCCTCCAAAGTTCAAACATCGAGCCCCTGCTCCCAGGCCAAAGGTGCCAGCCCCAAAACGGATGCCTGGCCTCAAACCTCCCACAGCGGCCCTCGCACAGCCCCACTCGCATTGGGGCTGCGGGCTCGCCTAGCCGCGCAAGGGCCCAACATAGCGCCTTACCTCATTCTCGGCCAAAATCAGACTTCACACTAAAAAATTGTAAACGTCGAGCCCCTGCTCCCAGGCCAAAGGTGCCAGCCCCAAAAGGGATGCCTGGCCTCAAACCTCCCTCAGCGGCCCTCGCACAGCCCCACTCGCATTGGGGCTGCGGGCTCGCCTAGCCGCGCAAGGGCTCAACATAGCGCCTTACGTCACTCTCAGCCAAAATCAGAATTCACACTAAAAAATTGTAAACGTCGAGCCCCTGCTCCCAGGCCAAAGGTGCCAGCCCCAAAACGGATGCCTGGCCTCAAACCTCCCTCAGCGGCCCTCGCACAGCCCCACTCGCATTGGTGCTGCGGGCTCGCCTAGCCGCGCAAGGGCTCAACATACCGCCTTACGTCACTCTCGGCCAAAATCAGCGTTCACACTAAAAAATTGTAAACGTCGAGCCCCTGCTCCCAGGCCAAAGGTGCCAGCCCCAAAACGGATGCCTGGCCTCAAACCTCCCACAGCGGCCCTCGCACAGCCCCACTCGCATTGGGGCTGCTGGCTCGCCTAGCCGCGCAAGGGCCCAACATAGCGCCTTACCTCATTCTCCGCCAAAATCAGTCTTCACACTAAAAAATCGTAAACGTCGAGCCCCTGCTCCCAGGCCAAAGGTGCCAGCCCCAAAACGGATGCCTGGCCTCAAACCTCCCTCAGCGGCCCTCGCACAGCCCCACTCGCATTGGGGCTGCGGGCTCGCCTAGCCGCGCAAGGGCCCAACATAGCGACTTACCTCATTCTCGGCCAAAATCAGACTTCACACTAAAAAATTGTAAACGTTGAGCCCCTGCTCCCAGGCCAAAGGTGCCAGCCCCAAAAGGGATGCCTGGCCTCAAACCTCCCTCAGCGGCCCTCACACAGCCCCACTCGCATTGGGGCTGCGGGCTCGCCTAGCCGCGCAAGGGCTCAACATACCGTCTTACCTCACTCTCAGCCAAAATCAGACTTCACACTAAAAAATTGTAAACGTCGAGCCCCTGCTCCCAGGCCAAAGGTGCCAGCCCCAAAACGGATGCCTGGCCTCAAACCTCCCTCAGCGGCCCTCGCACAGCCCCACTCGCATTGGGGCTGCGGGCTCGCCTAGCCGCGCAAGGGCTCAACATAGTGCCTTACCTCACTCTCGGCCAAAATCAGCCTTCACCCTCCAAAGTTCAAACGTCGAGCCCCTGCTCCCAGGCCAAAGGTGCCAGCCCCAAAACGGATGCCTGGCCTCAAACCTCCCACAGCGGCCCTCGCACAGCCCCACTCGCATTGGGGCTGCGGGCTCGCCTAGCCGCGCAAGGGCCCAACATAGCGCCTTACCTCATTCTCGGCCAAAATCAGACTTCACACTAAAAAATTGTAAACGTCGAGCCCCTGCTCCCTGGCCAAAGGTGCCAGCCCCAAAAGGGATGCCTGGCCTCAAACCTCCCTCAGCGGCCCTCGCACAGCCCCACTCGCATTGCGGCTGCGGGCTCGCCTAGCCGCGCAAGGGCCCAACATAGCGCCTTACCTCATTCTCGGCCAAAATCAGACTTCACACTAAAAAATTGTAAACGTCGAGCCCCTGCTCCCAGGCCAAAGGTGCCAGCCCCAAAATGGATGCCTGGCCTCAAACCTCCCTCAGCGGCCCTCGCACAGCCCCACTCGCATTGGGGCTGCGGGCTCGCCTAGCCGCGCAAGGGCTCAACATACCGTCTTACCTCACTCTCGGCGAAAATCAGACTTCACACTAAAAAATTGTAAACGTCGAGCCCCTGCTCCCAGGCCAAAGGTGCCAGCCCCAAAACGGATGCCTGGCCTCAAACCTCCCTCAGCGGCCCTCGCACAGCCCCACTCGCATTGGGGCTGCGGGCTCGCCTAGCCGCGCAAGGGCCCAACATACCGCCTTACGTCACTCTCGGCCAAAATCAGCCTTCACACTAAAAAATTGTAAACGTCGAGCCCCTGCTCCCAGGCCAAAGGTGCCAGCCCCAAAACGGATGCCTGGCCTCAAACCTCCCTCAGCGGCCCTCGCACAGCCCCACTCGCATTGGGGCTGCGGGCTCGCCTAGCCGCGCAAGGGCTCAACATAGTGCCTTACCTCACTCTCGGCCAAAATCAGCCTTCACCCTCCAAAGTTCAAACGTCGAGCCCCTGCTCCCAGGCCAAAGGTGCCAGCCCCAAAACGGATGCCTGGCCTCAAACCTCCCACAGCGGCCCTCGCACAGCCCCACTCGCATTGGGGCTGCGGGCTCGCCTAGCCGCGCAAGGGCCCAACATAGCGCCTTACCTCATTCTCGGCCAAAATCAGACTTCACACTAAAAAATTGTAAACGTCGAGCCCCTGCTCCCTGGCCAAAGGTGCCAGCCCCAAAAGGGATGCCTGGCCTCAAACCTCCCTCAGCGGCCCTCGCACAGCCCCACTCGCATTGGGGCTGCGGGCTCGCCTAGCCGCGCAAGGGCCCAACATAGCGCCTTACCTCACTCTCGGCCAAAATCAGCCTTCACCCTCCAAACTTCAAACGTCGAGCCCCTGCTCCCAGGCCAAAGGTGCCAGCCCCAAAAGGGATGCCTGGCCTCAAACCTCCCTCAGCGGCCCTCGCACAGCCCCACTCGCATTGGGGCTGCGGGCTCGCCTAGCCGCGCAAGGGCCCAACATAGCGACTTACCTCATTCTCGGCCAAAATCAGACTTCACACTAAAAAATTGTAAACGTCGAGCCCCTGCTCCCAGGCCAAAGGTGCCAGCCCCAAAACGGATGCCTGGCCTCAAACCTCCCACAGCGGCCCTCGCACAGCCCCACTCGCATTGGGGCTGCGGGCTCGCCTAGCCGCGCAAGGGCTCAACATACCGTCTTATGTCACTCTCAGCCAAAATCGCCCTTCACACTAAAAAAATTGTAAACGTCGAGCCCCTGCTCCCAGGCCAAAGGTGCCAGCCCCAAAACGGATGCCTGGCCTCAAACCTCCCACAGCGGCCCTCGCACAGCCCCACTCGCATTGGGGCTGCGGGCTCGCCTAGCCGCGCAAGGGCTCAACATAGCGCCTTACCTCACTCTCAGCCAAAAGCAGCCTTAAGCCTCCAAACTTCAAACGTCGAGCCCCTGCTCCCAGGCCAAAGGTGCCAGCCCCAAAAGGGATGCCTGGCCTCAAACCTCCCTCAGCGGCCCTCGCACAGCCCCACTCGCATTGGGGCTGCGGGCTCGCCTAGCCGCGCAAGGTCTCAGCATAGCGCCTTACCTCACTCTCGGCCAAAATCAGCCTTCACCCTCCAAACTTCAAACGTCGAGCCCCTGCTCCCAGGCCAAAGGTGCCAGCCCCAAAACGGATGCCTGGCCTCAAACCTCCCTCAGCGGCCCTCGCACAGCCCCACTCGCATTGGGGCTGCGGGCTCGCCTAGCCGCGCAAGGGCTCAACATAGCGACTTACCTCATTCTCGGCCAAAATCAGAATTCACACTAAAAAATTGTAAACGTCGAGCCCCTGCTCCCAGGCCAAAGGTGCCAGCCCCAAAAGGGATGCCTGGCCTCAAACCTCCCTCAGCGGCCCTCGCACAGCCCCACTCGCATTGGGGCTGCGGGCTCGCCTAGCCGCGCAAGGGCTCAACATAGCGACTTACGTCACTCTCGGCCAAAATCAGAATTCACACTAAAAAATTGTAAACGTCGAGCCCCTGCTCCCAGGCCAAAGGTGCCAGCCCCAAAACGGATGCCTGGCCTCAAACCTCCCTCAGCGGCCCTCGCACAGCCCCACTCGCATTGGGGCTGCGGGCTCGCCTAGCCGCGCAAGGGCTCAACATAGTGCCTTACGTCACTCTCGGCCAAAATCAGCCTTAACCCTCCAAAGTTCAAACGTCGAGCCCCTGCTCCCAGGCCAAAGGTGCCAGCCCCAAAACGGATGCCTGGCCTCAAACCTCCCTCAGCGGCCCTCGCACAGCCCCACTCGCATTGGGGCTGCGGGCTCGCCTAGCCGCGCAAGGCCTCAACATACCGTCTTACCTCACTCTCAGCCAAAAGCAGACTTCACACTCAAAAATTGTAAACGTCGAGCCCCTGCTCCCAGGCCAAAGGTGCCAGCCCCAAAACGGATGCCTGGCCTCAAACCTCCCTCAGCGGCCCTCGCACAGCCCCACTCGCATTGGGGCTGCGGGCTCGCCTAGCCGCGCAAGGGCTCAGCATAGTGCCTTACCTCACTCTCGGCCAAAATCAGCCTTCACCCTCCAAAGTTCAAACGTCGAGCCCCTGCTCCCAGGCCAAAGGTGCCAGCCCCAAAACGGATGCCTGGCCTCAAACCTCCCACAGCGGCCCTCGCACAGCCCCACTCGCATTGGGGCTGCGGGCTCGCCTAGCCGCGCAAGGGCCCAACATAGCGCCTTACCTCATTCTCGGCCAAAATCAGCCTTCACACTAAAAAATCGTAAACATCGAGCCCCTGCTCCCAGGCCAAAGGTGCCAGCCCCAAAACGGATGCCTGGCCTCAAACCTCCCTCAGCGGCCCTCGCACAGCCCCACTCGCATTGGGGCTGCGGGCTCGCCTAGCCGCGCAAGGGCCCAACATAGCGCCTTACCTCATTCTCGGCCAAAATCAGCCTTCACACTAAAAAATCGTAAACGTCGAGCCCCTGCTCCCAGGCCAAAGGTGCCAGCCCCAAAAGGGATGCCTGGCCTCAAACCTCCCTCAGCGGCCCTCGCACAGCCCCACTCGCATTGGGGCTGCGGGCTCGCCTAGCCGCGCAAGGGCCCAACATAGCGCCTTACCTCATTCTCGGCCAAAATCAGACTTCACACTAAAAAATTGTAAACGTTGAGCCCCTGCTCCCAGGCCAAAGGTGCCAGCCCCAAAAGGGATGCCTGGCCTCAAACCTCCCTCAGCGGCCCTCGCACAGCCCCACTCGCATTGGGGCTGCGGGCTCGCCTAGCCGCGCAAGGCCTCAACATAGCGCCTTACGTCACTCTCGGCCAAAATCAGCCTTCACACTAAAAAATTGTAAACGTCGAGCCCCTGCTCCCAGGCCAAAGGTGCCAGCCCCAAAACGGATGCCTGGCCTCAAACCTCCCTCAGCGGCCCTCGCACAGCCCCACTCGCATTGGGGCTGCGGGCTCGCCTAGCCGCGCAAGGGCTCAACATAGTGCCTTACGTCACTCTCGGCCAAAATCAGCCTTCACCCTAAAAAATTGTAAACGTCGAGCCCCTGCTCCCAGGCCAAAGGTGCCAGCCCCAAAAGGGATGCCTGGCCTCAAACCTCCCTCAGCGGCCCTCGCACAGCCCCACTCGCATTGGGGCTGCGGGCTCGCCTAGCCGCGCAAGGGCTCAACATACCGTCTTACCTCACTCTCGGCCAAAATCAGACTTCACACTAAAAAATTGTAAACGTCGAGCCCCTGCTCCCAGGCCAAAGGTGCCAGCCCCAAAACGGATGCCTGGCCTCAAACCTCCCTCAGCGGCCCTCGCACAGCCCCACTCGCATTGGGGCTGCGGGCTCGCCTAGCCGCGCAAGGGCTCAACATAGCGACTTACCTCACTCTCGGCCAAAATCAGACTTCACAATAAAAAAATGTAAACGTCGAGCCCCTGCTCCCAGGCCAAAGGTGCCAGCCCCAAAACGGATGCCTGGCCTCAAACCTCCCTCAGCGGCCCTCGCACAGCCCCACTCGCATTGGGGCTGCGGGCTCGCCTAGCCGCGCAAGGCCTCAACATACCGTCTTACCTCACTCTCAGCCAAAAGCAGACTTCACACTCAAAAATTGTAAACGTCGAGCCCCTGCTCCCAGGCCAAAGGTGCCAGCCCCAAAACGGATGCCTGGCCTCAAACCTCCCTCAGCGGCCCTCGCACAGCCCCACTCGCATTGGGGCTGCGGGCTCGCCTAGCCGCGCAAGGGCTCAGCATAGTGCCTTACCTCACTCTCGGCCAAAATCAGCCTTCACCCTCCAAAGTTCAAACGTCGAGCCCCTGCTCCCAGGCCAAAGGTGCCAGCCCCAAAACGGATGCCTGGCCTCAAACCTCCCACAGCGGCCCTCGCACAGCCCCACTCGCATTGGGGCTGCGGGCTCGCCTAGCCGCGCAAGGGCCCAACATAGCGCCTTACCTCATTCTCGGCCAAAATCAGCCTTCACACTAAAAAATCGTAAACATCGAGCCCCTGCTCCCAGGCCAAAGGTGCCAGCCCCAAAACGGATGCCTGGCCTCAAACCTCCCTCAGCGGCCCTCGCACAGCCCCACTCGCATTGGGGCTGCGGGCTCGCCTAGCCGCGCAAGGGCCCAACATAGCGCCTTACCTCATTCTCGGCCAAAATCAGCCTTCACACTAAAAAATCGTAAACGTCGAGCCCCTGCTCCCAGGCCAAAGGTGCCAGCCCCAAAAGGGATGCCTGGCCTCAAACCTCCCTCAGCGGCCCTCGCACAGCCCCACTCGCATTGGGGCTGCGGGCTCGCCTAGCCGCGCAAGGGCCCAACATACCGCCTTACCTCATTCTCGGCCAAAATCAGACTTCACACTAAAAAATTGTAAACGTCGAGCCCCTGCTCCCAGGCCAAAGGTGCCAGCCCCAAAAGGGATGCCTGGCCTCAAACCTCCCTCAGCGGCCCTCGCACAGCCCCACTCGCATTGGGGCTGCGGGCTCGCCTAGCCGCGCAAGGGCCCAACATACCGCCTTACCTCATTCTCAGCCAAAATCAGCCTTCACACTAAAAAATTGTAAACGTCGAGCCCCTGCTCCCAGGCCAAAGGTGCCAGCCCCAAAACGGATGCCTGGCCTCAAACCTCCCTCAGCGGCCCTCGCACAGCCCCACTCGCATTGGGGCTGCGGGCTCGCCTAGCCGCGCAAGGGCTCAACATAGTGCCTTACGTCACTCTCGGCCAAAATCAGCCTTCACACTAAAAAATTGTAAACGTCGAGCCCCTGCTCCCAGGCCAAAGGTGCCAGCCCCAAAAGGGATGCCTGGCCTCAAACCTCCCTCAGCGGCCCTCGCACAGCCCCACTCGCATTGGGGCTGCGGGCTCGCCTAGCCGCGCAAGGGCTCAACATACCGTCTTACCTCACTCTCGGCCAAAATCAGACTTCACACTAAAAAATTGTAAACGTCGAGCCCCTGCTCCCAGGCCAAAGGTGCCAGCCCCAAAACGGATGCCTGGCCTCAAACCTCCCTCAGCGGCCCTCGCACAGCCCCACTCGCATTGGGGCTGCGGGCTCGCCTAGCCGCGCAAGGGCTCAACATAGCGACTTACCTCATTCTCGGCCAAAATCAGACTTCACAATAAAAAAATGTAAACGTCGAGCCCCTGCTCCCAGGCCAAAGGTGCCAGCCCCAAAACGGATGCCTGGCCTCAAACCTCCCTCAGCGGCCCTCGCACAGCCCCACTCGCATTGGGGCTGCGGGCTCGCCTAGCCGCGCAAGGGCTCAGCATAGCGCCTTACCTCACTCTCAGCCAAAAGCAGCCTTCACCCTCCAAACTTCAAACGTCGAGCCCCTGCTCCCAGGCCAAAGGTGCCAGCCCCAAAAGGGATGCCTGGCCTCAAACCTCCCTCAGCGGCCCTCGCACAGCCCCACTCGCATTGGGGCTGCGGGCTCGCCTAGCCGCGCAAGGGCTCAACATAGCGCCTTACCTCATTCTCGGCCAAAATCAGACTTCACACTAAAAAATCGTAAACGTCGAGCCCCTGCTCCCAGGCCAAAGGTGTCAGCCCCAAAAGGGATGCCTGGCCTCAAACCTCCCTCGGCGGCCCTCGCACAGCCCCACTCGCATTGGGGCTGCAGGCTCGCCTAGCAGCGCAAGGGCCCAACATAGTGCCTTCCCTCACTCTTGGCCAAAATCAGCCTTCACACTAAAAAATTGTAAACGTCGAGCCCCTGCTCCCAGGCCAAAGGTGCCAGCCCCAAAACGGATGCCTGGCCTCAAACCTCCCTCAGCGGCCCTCGCACAGCCCCACTCGCATTGGGGCTGCGGGCTCGCCTAGCCGCGCAAGGGCTCAACATACCGTCTTACCTCACTCTCGGCCAAAATCAGACTTCACACTAAAAAATTGTAAACGTCGAGCCCCTGCTCCCAGGCCAAAGGTGCCAGCCCCAAAAGGGATGCCTGGCCTCAAACCTCCCTCAGCGGCCCTCGCACAGCCCCACTCGCATTGGGGCTGCGGGCTCGCCTAGCCGCGCAAGGGCCCAACATAGCGCCTTACCTCACTCTCGGCCAAAATCAGCCTTCACCCTCCAAACTTCAAACGTCGAGCCCCTGCTCCCAGGCCAAAGGTGCCAGCCCCAAAAGGGATGCCTGGCCTCAAACCTCCCTCAGCGGCCCTCGCACAGCCCCACTCGCATTGGGGCTGCGGGCTCGCCTAGCCGCGCAAGGGCCCAACATAGCGACTTACCTCATTCTCGGCCAAAATCAGACTTCACACTAAAAAATTGTAAACGTCGAGCCCCTGCTCCCAGGCCAAAGGTGCCAGCCCCAAAACGGATGCCTGGCCTCAAACCTCCCACAGCGGCCCTCGCACAGCCCCACTCGCATTGGGGCTGCGGGCTCGCCTAGCCGCGCAAGGGCCCAACATAGCGCCTTACCTCATTCTCGGCCAAAATCGCCCTTCACACTAAAAAATTATAAACGTCGAGCCCCTGCTCCCAGGCCAAAGGTGCCAGCCCCAAAACGGATGCCTGGCCTCAAACCTCCCACAGCGGCCCTCGCACAGCCCCACTCGCATTGGGGCTGCGGGCTCGCCTAGCCGCGCAAGGGCTCAACATAGCGCCTTACCTCACTCTCAGCCAAAAGCAGCCTTAAGCCTCCAAACTTCAAACGTCGAGCCCCTGCTCCCAGGCCAAAGGTGCCAGCCCCAAAACGGATGCCTGGCCTCAAACCTCCCTCAGCGGCCCTCGCACAGCCCCACTCGCATTGGGGCTGCGGGCTCGCCTAGCCGCGCAAGGGCTCAACATAGCGACTTACCTCATTCTCGGCCAAAATCAGAATTCACACTAAAAAATTGTAAACGTCGAGCCCCTGCTCCCAGGCCAAAGGTGCCAGCCCCAAAAGGGATGCCTGGCCTCAAACCTCCCTCAGCGGCCCTCGCACAGCCCCACTCGCATTGGGGCTGCGGGCTCGCCTAGCCGCGCAAGGGCTCAACATAGCGACTTACGTCACTCTCGGCCAAAATCAGAATTCACACTAAAAAATTGTAAACGTCGAGCCCCTGCTCCCAGGCCAAAGGTGCCAGCCCCAAAAGGGATGCCTGGCCTCAAACCTCCCTCAGCGGCCCTCGCACAGCCCCACTCGCATTGGGGCTGCGGGCTCGCCTAGCCGCGCAAGGGCTCAACATAGTGCCTTACGTCACTCTCGGCCAAAAGCAGCCTTCACCCTCCAAAGTTCAAACGTCGAGCCCCTGCTCCCAGGCCAAAGGTGCCAGCCCCAAAACGGATGCCTGGCCTCAAACCTCCCTCAGCGGCCCTCGCACAGCCCCACTCGCATTGGGGCTGCGGGCTCGCCTAGCCGCGCAAGGCCTCAACATACCGTCTTACCTCACTCTCAGCCAAAATCAGACTTCACACTAAAAAATTGTAAACGTCGAGCCCCTGCTCCCAGGCCAAAGGTGCCAGCCCCAAAACGGATGCCTGGCCTCAAACCTCCCTCAGCGGCCCTCGCACAGCCCCACTCGCATTGGGGCTGCGGGCTCGCCTAGCCGCGCAAGGGCTCAACATAGTGCCTTACCTCACTCTCGGCCAAAATCAGCCTTCACACTAAAAAATTGTAAACGTCGAGCCCCTGCTCCCAGGCCAAAGGTGCCAGCCCCAAAACGGATGCCTGGCCTCAAACCTCCCACAGCGGCCCTCGCACAGCCCCACTCGCATTGGGGCTGCGGGCTCGCCTAGCCGCGCAAGGGCCCAACATAGCGCCTTACCTCATTCTCGGCCAAAATCAGCCTTCACACTAAAAAATCGTAAACGTCGAGCCCCTGCTCCCAGGCCAAAGGTGCCAGCCCCAAAACGGATGCCTGGCCTCAAACCTCCCTCAGCGGCCCTCGCACAGCCCCACTCGCATTGGGGCTGCGGGCTCGCCTAGCCGCGCAAGGGCCCAACATAGCGCCTTACCTCATTCTCGGCCAAAATCAGCCTTCACACTAAAAAATCGTAAACGTCGAGCCCCTGCTCCCAGGCCAAAGGTGCCAGCCCCAAAAGGGATGCCTGGCCTCAAACCTCCCTCAGCGGCCCTCGCACAGCCCCACTCGCATTGGGGCTGCGGGCTCGCCTAGCCGCGCAAGGGCTCAACATACCGCCTTACGTCACTCTCGGCCAAAATCAGACTTCACACTAAAAAATTGTAAACGTCGAGCCCCTGCTCCCAGGCCAAAGGTGCCAGCCCCAAAACGGATGCCTGGCCTCAAACCTCCCTCAGCGGCCCTCGCACAGCCCCACTCGCATTGGGGCTGCGGGCTCGCCTAGCCGCGCAAGGGCCCAACATACCGTCTTACGTCACTCTCAGCCAAAATCAGCCTTCACACTAAAAAATTGTAAACGTCGAGCCCCTGCTCCCAGGCCAAAGGTGCCAGCCCCAAAAGGGATGCCTGGCCTCAAACCTCCCTCAGCGGCCCTCGCACAGCCCCACTCGCATTGGGGCTGCGGGCTCGCCTAGCCGCGCAAGGGCTCAACATAGTGCCTTACCTCACTCTCGGCCAAAATCAGCCTTCACCCTCCAAACTTCAAACGTCGAGCCCCTGCTCCCAGGCCAAAGGTGCCAGCCCCAAAACGGATGCCTGGCCTCAAACCTCCCACAGCGGCCCTCGCACAGCCCCACTCGCATTGGGGCTGCGGGCTCGCCTAGCCGCGCAAGGGCCCAACATAGCGCCTTACCTCATTCTCGGCCAAAATCAGACTTCACACTAAAAAATTGTAAACGTCGAGCCCCTGCTCCCAGGCCAAAGGTGCCAGCCCCAAAACGGATGCCTGGCCTCAAACCTCCCTCAGCGGCCCTCGCACAGCCCCACTCGCATTGGGGCTGCGGGCTCGCCTAGCCGCGCAAGGGCTCAACATAGCGCCTTACCTCACTCTCGGCCAAAATCAGACTTCACACTAAAAAATTGTAAACGTCGAGCCCCTGCTCCCAGGCCAAAGGTGCCAGCCCCAAAACGGATGCCTGGCCTCAAACCTCCCTCAGCGGCCCTCGCACAGCCCCACTCGCATTGGGGCTGCGGGCTCGCCTAGCCGCGCAAGGGCTCAACATAGCGACTTACCTCACTCTCGGCCAAAATCAGACTTCACACTAAAAAATTGTAAACGTCGAGCCCCTGCTCCCAGGCCAAAGGTGCCAGCCCCAAAACGGATGCCTGGCCTCAAACCTCCCTCAGCGGCCCTCGCACAGCCCCACTCGCATTGGGGCTGCGGGCTCGCCTAGCCGCGCAAGGGCTCAACATAGCGCCTTACCTCACTCTCAGCCAAAATCAGCCTTCACCCTCCAAAGTTCAAACGTCGAGCCCCTGCTCCCAGGCCAAAGGTGCCAGCCCCAAAACGGATGCCTGGCCTCAAACCTCCCACAGCGGCCCTCGCACAGCCCCACTCGCATTGGGGCTGCGGGCTCGCCTAGCCGCGCAAGGGCCCAACATAGCGCCTTACCTCATTCTCGGCCAAAATCAGCCTTCACACTAAAAAATCGTAAACGTCGAGCCCCTGCTCCCAGGCCAAAGGTGCCAGCCCCAAAAGGGATGCCTGGCCTCAAACCTCCCTCAGCGGCCCTCGCACAGCCCCACTCGCATTGGGGCTGCGGGCTCGCCTAGCCGCGCAAGGGCCCAACATACCGCCTTACCTCATTCTCGGCCAAAATCAGACTTCACACTAAAAAATTGTAAACGTCGAGCCCCTGCTCCCAGGCCAAAGGTGCCAGCCCCAAAAGGGATGCCTGGCCTCAAACCTCCCTCAGCGGCCCTCGCACAGCCCCACTCGCATTGGGGCTGCGGGCTCGCCTAGCCGCGCAAGGGCTCAACATACCGTCTTACGTCACTCTCAGCCAAAATCAGACTTCACACTAAAAAATTGTAAACGTCGAGCCCCTGCTCCCAGGCCAAAGGTGCCAGCCCCAAAACGGATGCCTGGCCTCAAACCTCCCTCAGCGGCCCTCGCACAGCCCCACTCGCATTGGGGCTGCGGGCTCGCCTAGCCGCGCAAGGGCCCAACATACCGTCTTACGTCACTCTCAGCCAAAATCAGCCTTCACACTAAAAAATTGTAAACGTCGAGCCCCTGCTCCCAGGCCAAAGGTGCCAGCCCCAAAAGGGATGCCTGGCCTCAAACCTCCCTCAGCGGCCCTCGCACAGCCCCACTCGCATTGGGGCTGCGGGCTCGCCTAGCCGCGCAAGGGCTCAACATAGTGCCTTACCTCACTCTCGGCCAAAATCAGCCTTCACCCTCCAAACTTCAAACGTCGAGCCCCTGCTCCCAGGCCAAAGGTGCCAGCCCCAAAACGGATGCCTGGCCTCAAACCTCCCACAGCGGCCCTCGCACAGCCCCACTCGCATTGGGGCTGCGGGCTCGCCTAGCCGCGCAAGGGCTCAACATACCGTCTTACCTCACTCTCGGCCAAAATCAGACTTCACACTAAAAAATTGTAAACGTCGAGCCCCTGCTCCCAGGCCAAAGGTGCCAGCCCCAAAACGGATGCCTGGCCTCAAACCTCCCTCAGCGGCCCTCGCACAGCCCCACTCGCATTGGGGCTGCGGGCTCGCCTAGCCGCGCAAGGGCTCAACATAGCGACTTACCTCATTCTCGGCCAAAATCAGACTTCACACTAAAAAATTGTAAACGTCGAGCCCCTGCTCCCAGGCCAAAGGTGCCAGCCCCAAAACGGATGCCTGGCCTCAAACCTCCCTCAGCGGCCCTCGCACAGCCCCACTCGCATTGGGGCTGCGGGCTCGCCTAGCCGCGCAAGGGCTCAACATAGCGCCTTACCTCACTCTCGGCCAAAAGCAGCCTTCACCCTCCAAACTTCAAACGTCGAGCCCCTGCTCCCAGGCCAAAGGTGCCAGCCCCAAAAGGGATGCCTGGCCTCAAACCTCCCTCAGCGGCCCTCGCACAGCCCCACTCGCATTGGGGCTGCGGGCTCGCCTAGCCGCGCAAGGGCTCAACATAGCGCCTTACCTCATTCTCGGCCAAAATCAGACTTCACACTAAAAAATCGTAAACGTCGAGCCCCTGCTCCCAGGCCAAAGGTGCCAGCCCCAAAAGGGATGCCTGGCCTCAAACCTCCCTCAGCGGCCCTCGCACAGCCCCACTCGCATTGGGGCTGCAGGCTCGCCTAGCCGCGCAAGGGCCCAACATAGTGCCTTACCTCACTCTCGGCCAAAATCAGACTTCACACTAAAAAATTGTAAACGTCGAGCCCCTGCTCCCAGGCCAAAGGTGCCAGCCCCAAAAGGGATGCCTGGCCTCAAACCTCCCTCAGCGGCCCTCGCACAGCCCCACTCGCATTGGGGCTGCGGGCTCGCCTAGCCGCGCAAGGGCTCAACATACCGTCTTACCTCACTCTCAGCCAAAATCAGCCTTCACACTAAAAAATTGTAAACGTCGAGCCCCTGCTCCCAGGCCAAAGGTGCCAGCCCCAAAAGGGATGCCTGGCCTCAAACCTCCCTCAGCGGCCCTCGCACAGCCCCACTCGCATTGGGGCTGCGGGCTCGCCTAGCCGCGCAAGGGCCCAACATAGCGCCTTACCTCACTCTCGGCCAAAATCAGCCTTCACACTCAAAAATTGTAAACGTCGAGCCCCTGCTCCCAGGCCAAAGGTGCCAGCCCCAAAAGGGATGCCTGGCCTCAAACCTCCCTCAGCGGCCCTCGCACAGCCCCACTCGCATTGGGGCTGCGGGCTCGCCTAGCCGCGCAAGGGCCCAACATAGCGACTTACCTCATTCTCGGCCAAAATCAGACTTCACACTAAAAAAATGTAAACGTCGAGCCCCTGCTCCCAGGCCAAAGGTGCCAGCCCCAAAAGGGATGCCTGGCCTCAAACCTCCCACAGCGGCCCTCGCACAGCCCCACTCGCATTGGGGCTGCGGGCTCGCCTAGCCGCGCAAGGGCTCAACATACCGTCTTACCTCACTCTCAGCCAAAATCAGCCTTCACACTAAAAAATTGTAAACGTCGAGCCCCTGCTCCCAGGCCAAAGGTGCCAGCCCCAAAACGGATGCCTGGCCTCAAACCTCCCTCAGCGGCCCTCGCACAGCCCCACTCGCATTGGGGCTGCGGGCTCGCCTAGCCGCGCAAGGGCTCAACATAGCGCCTTACCTCACTCTCGGCCAAAATCAGCCTTCACCCTCCAAAATTCAAACGTCGAGCCCCTGCTCCCAGGCCAAAGGTGCCAGCCCCAAAACGGATGCCTGGCCTCAAACCTCCCTCAGCGGCCCTCGCACAGCCCCACTCGCATTGGGGCTGCGGGCTCGCCTAGCCGCGCAAGGGCTCAACATACCGTCTTACCTCACTCTCAGCCAAAATCAGACTTCACACTAAAAAATTGTAAACGTCGAGCCCCTGCTCCCAGGCCAAAGGTGCCAGCCCCAAAACGGATGCCTGGCCTCAAACCTCCCTCAGCGGCCCTCGCACAGCCCCACTCGCATTGGGGCTGCGGGCTCGCCTAGCCGCGCAAGGGCCCAACATAGCGCCTTACCTCACTCTCGGCCAAAATCAGCCTTCACCCTCCAAAATTCAAACGTCGAGCCCCTGCTCCCAGGCCAAAGGTGCCAGCCCCAAAAGGGATGCCTGGCCTCAAACCTCCCTCAGCGGCCCTCGCACAGCCCCACTCGCATTGGGGCTGCGGGCTCGCCTAGCCGCGCAAGGGCCCAACATAGCGACTTACCTCATTCTCGGCCAAAATCAGACTTCACACTAAAAAATGTAAACGTCGAGCCCCTGCTCCCAGGCCAAAGGTGCCAGCCCCAAAAGGGATGCCTGGCCTCAAACCTCCCTCAGCGGCCCTCGCACAGCCCCACTCGCATTGGGGCTGCGGGCTCGCCTAGCCGCGCAAGGGCCCAACATAGCGCCTTACCTCACTCTCTGCCAAAATCAGACTTCACACTACAAAATTGTAAACGTCGAGCCCCTGCTCCCAGGCCAAAGGTGCCAGCCCCAAAAGGGATGCCTGGCCTCAAACCTCCCTCAGCGGCCCTCGCACAGCCCCACTCGCATTGGGGCTGCGGGCTCGCCTAGCCGCGCAAGGGCTCAACATACCGTCTTACCTCACTCTCAGCCAAAATCAGACTTCACACTAAAAAATTGTAAACGTCGAGCCCCTGCTCCCAGGCCAAAGGTGCCAGCCCCAAAAGGGATGCCTGGCCTCAAACCTCCCACAGCGGCCCTCGCACAGCCCCACTCGCATTGGGGCTGCGGGCTCGCCTAGCCGCGCAAGGGCCCAACATAGCGCCTTACCTCACTCTCGGCCAAAATCAGCCTTCACCCTCCAAACTTCAAACGTCGAGCCCCTGCTCCCAGGCCAAAGGTGCCAGCCCCAAAAGGGATGCCTGGCCTCAAACCTCCCTCAGCGGCCCTCGCACAGCCCCACTCGCATTGGGGCTGCGGGCTCGCCTAGCCGCGCAAGGGCCCAACATAGCGACTTACCTCATTCTCGGCCAAAATCAGACTTCACACTAAAAAATTGTAAACGTCGAGCCCCTGCTCCCAGGCCAAAGGTGCCAGCCCCAAAAGGGATGCCTGGCCTCAAACCTCCCACAGCGGCCCTCGCACAGCCCCACTCGCATTGGGGCTGCGGGCTCGCCTAGCCGCGCAAGGGCTCAACATACCGTCTTATGTCACTCTCAGCCAAAATCAGCCTTCACACTAAAAAATTTTAAACGTCGAGCCCCTGCTCCCAGGCCAAAGGTGCCAGCCCCAAAACGGATGCCTGGCCTCAAACCTCCCTCAGCGGCCCTCGCACAGCCCCACTCGCATTGGGGCTGCGGGCTCGCCTAGCCGCGCAAGGGCTCAACATAGCGCCTTACCTCACTCTCGGCCAAAATCAGCCTTCACCCTCCAAACTTCAAACGTCGAGCCCCTGCTCCCAGGCCAAAGGTGCCAGCCCCAAAACGGATGCCTGGCCTCAAACCTCCCTCAGCGGCCCTCGCACAGCCCCACTCGCATTGGGGCTGCGGGCTCGCCTAGCCGCGCAAGGGCTCAACATACCGTCTTACCTCACTCTCAGCCAAAATCAGACTTCACACTAAAAAATTGTAAACGTCGAGCCCCTGCTCCCAGGCCAAAGGTGCCAGCCCCAAAACGGATGCCTGGCCTCAAACCTCCCTCAGCGGCCCTCGCACAGCCCCACTCGCATTGGGGCTGCGGGCTCGCCTAGCCGCGCAAGGGCCCAACATAGCGCCTTACCTCACTCTCGGCCAAAATCAGCCTTCACCCTCCAAACTTCAAACGTCGAGCCCCTGCTCCCAGGCCAAAGGTGCCAGCCCCAAAAGGGATGCCTGGCCTCAAACCTCCCTCAGCGGCCCTCGCACAGCCCCACTCGCATTGGGGCTGCGGGCTCGCCTAGCCACGCAAGGGCCCAACATAGCGACTTACCTCATTCTCGGCCAAAATCAGACTTCACACTAAAAAATTGTAAACGTCGAGCCCCTGCTCCCAGGCCAAAGGTGCCAGCCCCAAAAGGGATGCCTGGCCTCAAACCTCCCACAGCGGCCCTCGCACAGCCCCACTCGCATTGGGGCTGCGGGCTCGCCTAGCCGCGCAAGGGCTCAACATAGCGCCTTACCTCACTCTCAGCCAAAAGCAGCCTTCACCCTCCAAACTTCAAACGTCGAGCCCCTGCTCCCAGGCCAAAGGTGCCAGCCCCAAAACGGATGCCTGGCCTCAAACCTCCCTCAGCGGCCCTCGCACAGCCCCACTCGCATTGGGGCTGCGGGCTCGCCTAGCCGCGCAAGGGCTCAGCATAGCGCCTTACCTCACTCTCGGCCAAAAGCAGCCTTCACCCTCCAAACTTCAAACGTCGAGCCCCTGCTCCCAGGCCAAAGGTGCCAGCCCCAAAACGGATGCCTGGCCTCAAACCTCCCTCAGCGGCCCTCGCACAGCCCCACTCGCATTGGGGCTGCGGGCTCGCCTAGCCGCGCAAGGGCTCAACATAGCGCCTTACGTCACTCTCAGCCAAAATCAGACTTCACACTAAAAAATTGTAAACGTCGAGCCCCTGCTCCCAGGCCAAAGGTGCCAGCCCCAAAAGGGATGCCTGGCCTCAAACCTCCCTCAGCGGCCCTCGCACAGCCCCACTCGCATTGGGGCTGCGGGCTCGCCTAGCCGCGCAAGGGCCCAACATAGCGACTTACCTCATTCTCGGCCAAAATCAGACTTCACAATAAAAAAATGTAAACGTCGAGCCCCTGCTCCCAGGCCAAAGGTGCCAGCCCCAAAAGGGATGCCTGGCCTCAAACCTCCCTCAGCGGCCCTCGCACAGCCCCACTCGCATTGGGGCTGCGGGCTCGCCTAGCCGCGCAAGGGCCCAACATAGCGACTTACCTCATTCTCGGCCAAAATCAGACTTCACACTAAAAAATTGTAAACGTCGAGCCCCTGCTCCCAGGCCAAAGGTGCCAGCCCCAAAAGGGATGCCTGGCCTCAAACCTCCCTCAGCGGCCCTCGCACAGCCCCACTCGCATTGGGGCTGCGGGCTCGCCTAGCCGCGCAAGGGCTCAACATAGTGCCTTACGTCACTCTCGGCCAAAAGCAGCCTTCACCCTCCAAACTTCAAACGTCGAGCCCCTGCTCCCAGGCCAAAGGTGCCAGCCCCAAAAGGGATGCCTGGCCTCAAACCTCCCTCAGCGGCCCTCGCACAGCCCCACTCGCATTGGGGCTGCGGGCTCGCCTAGCCGCGCAAGGGCTCAACATACCGTCTTACGTCACTCTCGGCCAAAAGCAGCCTTCACACTAAAAAATTGTAAACGTCGAGCCCCTGCTCCCAGGCCAAAGGTGCCAGCCCCAAAACGGATGCCTGGCCTCAAACCTCCCTCAGCGGCCCTCGCACAGCCCCACTCGCATTGGGGCTGCGGGCTCGCCTAGCCGCGCAAGGGCTCAACATACCGTCTTACGTCACTCTCAGCCAAAATCAGACTTCACACCAAAAATTGTAAACGTCGAGCCCCTGCTCCCAGGCCAAAGGTGCCAGCCCCAAAACGGATGCCTGGCCTCAAACCTCCCTCAGCGGCCCTCGCACAGCCCCACTCGCATTGGGGCTGCGGGCTCGCCTAGCCGCGCAAGGGCTCAACATAGTGCCTTATGTCACTCTCGGCCAAAAGCAGCCTTCACCCTCCAAACTTCAAACGTCGAGCCCCTGCTCCCAGGCCAAAGGTGCCAGCCCCAAAAGGGATGCCTGGCCTCAAACCTCCCTCAGCGGCCCTCGCACAGCCCCACTCGCATTGGGGCTGCGGGCTCGCCTAGCCGCGCAAGGGCTCAACATAGCGCCTTACCTCATTCTCGGCCAAAAGCAGCCTTCACACTAAAAAATTGTAAACGTCGAGCCCCTGCTCCCAGGCCAAAGGTGCCAGCCCCAAAACGGATGCCTGGCCTCAAACCTCCCTCAGCGGCCCTCGCACAGCCCCACTCGCATTGGGGCTGCGGGCTCGCCTAGCCGCGCAAGGGCCCAACATAGCGACTTACCTCATTCTCGGCCAAAATCAGACTTCACACTAAAAAATTGTAAACGTCGAGCCCCTGCTCCCAGGCCAAAGGTGCCAGCCCCAAAACGGATGCCTGGCCTCAAACCTCCCTCAGCGGCCCTCGCACAGCCCCACTCGCATTGGGGCTGCGGGCTCGCCTAGCCGCGCAAGGGCCCAACATAGCGCCTTACCTCATTCTCGGCCAAAAGCAGCCTTCACCCTCCAAACTTCAAACGTCGAGCCCCTGCTCCCAGGCCAAAGGTGCCAGCCCCAAAACGGATGCCTGGCCTCAAACCTCCCTCAGCGGCCCTCGCACAGCCCCACTCGCATTGGGGCTGCGGGCTCGCCTAGCCGCGCAAGGGCCCAACATAGCGACTTACCTCATTCTCGGCCAAAATCAGACTTCACACTAAAAAATTGTAAACGTCGAGCCCCTGCTCCCAGGCCAAAGGTGCCAGCCCCAAAAGGGATGCCTGGCCTCAAACCTCCCACAGCGGCCCTCGCACAGCCCCACTCGCATTGGGGCTGCGGGCTCGCCTAGCCGCGCAAGGGCTCAACATACCGTCTTATGTCACTCTCAGCCAAAATCGCCCTTCACACTAAAAAATTGTAAACGTCGAGCCCCTGCTCCCAGGCCAAAGGTGCCAGCCCCAAAACGGATGCCTGGCCTCAAACCTCCCTCAGCGGCCCTCGCACAGCCCCACTCGCATTGGGGCTGCGGGCTCGCCTAGCCGCGCAAGGCCTCAACATAGCGCCTTACCTCACTCTCAGCCAAAATCAGCCTTCACCCTCCAAAATTCAAACGTCGAGCCCCTGCTCCCAGGCCAAAGGTGCCAGCCCCAAAACGGATGCCTGGCCTCAAACCTCCCTCAGCGGCCCTCGCACAGCCCCACTCGCATTGGGGCTGCGGGCTCGCCTAGCCGCGCAAGGGCTCAACATAGCGCCTTACCTCACTCTCGGCCAAAATCAGCCTTCACCCTCCAAACTTCAAACGTCGAGCCCCTGCTCCCAGGCCAAAGGTGCCAGCCCCAAAACGGATGCCTGGCCTCAAACCTCCCTCAGCGGCCCTCGCACAGCCCCACTCGCATTGGGGCTGCGGGCTCGCCTAGCCGCGCAAGGGCTCAACATAGCGACTTACCTCATTCTCGGCCAAAATCAGACTTCACACTAAAAAATTGTAAACGTCGAGCCCCTGCTCCCAGGCCAAAGGTGCCAGCCCCAAAAGGGATGCCTGGCCTCAAACCTCCCTCAGCGGCCCTCGCACAGCCCCACTCGCATTGGGGCTGCGGGCTCGCCTAGCCGCGCAAGGGCTCAACATAGCGCCTTACGTCACTCTCAGCCAAAATCAGAATTCACACTAAAAAATTGT
The DNA here is from genome assembly GCF_028858705.1 of Grus americana. Taxonomy (NCBI): domain Eukaryota; kingdom Metazoa; phylum Chordata; class Aves; order Gruiformes; family Gruidae; genus Grus; species Grus americana. Next base: position 642,333 of record NC_072884.1, on the reverse strand, counting down.
AAACGTCGAGCCCCTGCTCCCAGGCCAAAGGTGCCAGCCCCAAAAGGGATGCCTGGCCTCAAACCTCCCTCAGCGGCCCTCGCACAGCCCCACTCGCATTGGGGCTGCGGGCTCGCCTAGCCGCACAAGGGCCCAACATAGCGACTTACCTCATTCTCGGCCAAAATCAGACTTCACAATAAAAAATTGTAAACGTCGAGCCCCTGCTCCCAGGCCAAAGGTGCCAGCCCCAAAACGGATGCCTGGCCTCAAACCTCCCTCAGCGGCCCTCGCACAGCCCCACTCGCATTGGGGCTGCGGGCTCGCCTAGCCGCGCAAGGGCTCAACATAGTGCCTTACGTCACTCTCGGCCAAAAGCAGCCTTCACCCTCCAAACTTCAAACGTCGAGCCCCTGCTCCCAGGCCAAAGGTGCCAGCCCCAAAAGGGATGCCTGGCCTCAAACCTCCCACAGCGGCCCTCGCACAGCCCCACTCGCATTGGGGCTGCGGGCTCGCCTAGCCGCGCAAGGGCTCAACATACCGTCTTACGTCACTCTCGGCCAAAAGCAGCCTTCACACTAAAAAATTGTAAACGTCGAGCCCCTGCTCCCAGGCCAAAGGTGCCAGCCCCAAAACGGATGCCTGGCCTCAAACCTCCCTCAGCGGCCCTCGCACAGCCCCACTCGCATTGGGGCTGCGGGCTCGCCTAGCCGCGCAAGGGCTCAACATACCGTCTTACGTCACTCTCAGCCAAAATCAGACTTCACACCAAAAATTGTAAACGTCGAGCCCCTGCTCCCAGGCCAAAGGTGCCAGCCCCAAAACGGATGCCTGGCCTCAAACCTCCCTCAGCGGCCCTCGCACAGCCCCACTCGCATTGGGGCTGCGGGCTCGCCTAGCCGCGCAAGGGCTCAACATAGTGCCTTATGTCACTCTCGGCCAAAAGCAGCCTTCACCCTCCAAACTTCAAACGTCGAGCCCCTGCTCCCAGGCCAAAGGTGCCAGCCCCAAAAGGGATGCCTGGCCTCAAACCTCCCTCAGCGGCCCTCGCACAGCCCCACTCGCATTGGGGCTGCGGGCTCGCCTAGCCGCGCAAGGGCTCAACATAGCGCCTTACCTCGTTCTCGGCCAAAAGCAGCCTTCACACTAAAAAATTGTAAACGTCGAGCCCCTGCTCCCAGGCCAAAGGTGCCAGCCCCAAAACGGATGCCTGGCCTCAAACCTCCCTCAGCGGCCCTCGCACAGCCCCACTCGCATTGGGGCTGCGGGCTCGCCTAGCCGCGCAAGGGCCCAACATAGCGACTTACCTCATTCTCGGCCAAAATCAGACTTCACACTAAAAAATTGTAAACGTCGAGCCCCTGCTCCCAGGCCAAAGGTGCCAGCCCCAAAACGGATGCCTGGCCTCAAACCTCCCTCAGCGGCCCTCGCACAGCCCCACTCGCATTGGGGCTGCGGGCTCGCCTAGCCGCGCAAGGGCCCAACATAGCGACTTACCTCATTCTCGGCCAAAATCAGACTTCACACTAAAAAAATGTAAACGTCGAGCCCCTGCTCCCAGGCCAAAGGTGCCAGCCCCAAAACGGATGCCTGGCCTCAAACCTCCCTCAGCGGCCCTCGCACAGCCCCACTCGCATTGGGGCTGCGGGCTCGCCTAGCCGCGCAAGGGCCCAACATAGCGACTTACCTCATTCTCGGCCAAAATCAGACTTCACACTAAAAAATTGTAAACGTCGAGCCCCTGCTCCCAGGCCAAAGGTGCCAGCCCCAAAACGGATGCCTGGCCTCAAACCTCCCTCAGCGGCCCTCGCACAGCCCCACTCGCATTGGGGCTGCGGGCTCGCCTAGCCGCGCAAGGGCTCAACATAGTGCCTTACGTCACTCTCGGCCAAAAGCAGCCTTCACCCTCCAAACTTCAAACGTCGAGCCCCTGCTCCCAGGCCAAAGGTGCCAGCCCCAAAAGGGATGCCTGGCCTCAAACCTCCCTCAGCGGCCCTCGCACAGCCCCACTCGCATTGGGGCTGCGGGCTCGCCTAGCCGCGCAAGGGCTCAACATACCGTCTTACGTCACTCTCAGCCAAAATCAGAATTCACACTAAAAAATTGTAAACGTCGAGCCCCTGCTCCCAGGCCAAAGGTGCCAGCCCCAAAAGGGATGCCTGGCCTCAAACCTCCCTCAGCGGCCCTCGCACAGCCCCACTCGCATTGGGGCTGCGGGCTCGCCTAGCCGCGCAAGGGCTCAACATACCGTCTTACCTCACTCTCAGCCAAAATCAGACTTCACACTAAAAAATTGTAAACGTCGAGCCCCTGCTCCCAGGCCAAAGGTGCCAGCCCCAAAACGGATGCCTGGCCTCAAACCTCCCTCAGCGGCCCTCGCACAGCCCCACTCGCATTGGGGCTGCGGGCTCGCCTAGCCGCGCAAGGGCTCAACATAGTGCCTTACCTCACTCTCAGCCAAAATCAGCCTTCACCCTCCAAACTTCAAACGTCGAGCCCCTGCTCCCAGGCCAAAGGTGCCAGCCCCAAAACGGATGCCTGGCCTCAAACCTCCCTCAGCGGCCCTCGCACAGCCCCACTCGCATTGGGGCTGCGGGCTCGCCTAGCCGCGCAAGGGCTCAACATAGTGCCTTACGTCACTCTCGGCCAAAAGCAGCCTTCACACTCAAAAATTGTAAACGTCGAGCCCCTGCTCCCAGGCCAAAGGTGCCAGCCCCAAAAGGGATGCCTGGCCTCAAACCTCCCTCAGCGGCCCTCGCACAGCCCCACTCGCATTGGGGCTGCGGGCTCGCCTAGCCGCGCAAGGGCTCAACATACCGTCTTACCTCACTCTCAGCCAAAATCAGACTTCACACTAAAAAATTGTAAACGTCGAGCCCCTGCTCCCAGGCCAAAGGTGCCAGCCCCAAAACGGATGCCTGGCCTCAAACCTCCCTCAGCGGCCCTCGCACAGCCCCACTCGCATTGGGGCTGCGGGCTCGCCTAGCCGTGCAAGGGCTCAACATAGCGCCTTACCTCATTCTCGGCCAAAAGCAGCCTTCACACTAAAAAATTGTAAACGTCGAGCCCCTGCTCCCAGGCCAAAGGTGCCAGCCCCAAAAGGGATGCCTGGCCTCAAACCTCCCTCAGCGGCCCTCGCACAGCCCCACTCGCATTGGGGCTGCAGGCTCGCCTAGCCGCGCAAGGGCTCAACATAGTGCCTTACGTCACTCTCGGCCAAAAGCAGCCTTCACCCTCCAAACTTCAAACGTCGAGCCCCTGCTCCCAGGCCAAAGGTGCCAGCCCCAAAAGGGATGCCTGGCCTCAAACCTCCCTCAGCGGCCCTCGCACAGCCCCACTCGCATTGGGGCTGCGGGCTCGCCTAGCCGCGCAAGGGCTCAACATACCCTCTTACGTCACTCTCAGCCAAAATCAGACTTCACACTAAAAAATTGTAAACGTCGAGCCCCTGCTCCCAGGCCAAAGGTGCCAGCCCCAAAAGGGATGCCTGGCCTCAAACCTCCCTCAGCGGCCCTCGCACAGCCCCACTCGCATTGGGGCTGCGGGCTCGCCTAGCCGCGCAAGGGCTCAACATAGCGCCTTACCTCACTCTCGGCCAAAAGCAGCCTTCACACTAAAAAATTGTAAACGTCGAGCCCCTGCTCCCAGGCCAAAGGTGCCAGCCCCAAAAGGGATGCCTGGCCTCAAACCTCCCACAGCGGCCCTCGCACAGCCCCACTCGCATTGGGGCTGCGGGCTCGCCTAGCCGCACAAGGGCTCAACATAGCGCCTTACCTCATTCTCGGCCAAAATCAGACTTCACACTAAAAAATTGTAAACGTCGAGCCCCTGCTCCCAGGCCAAAGGTGCCAGCCCCAAAAGGGATGCCTGGCCTCAAACCTCCCTCAGCGGCCCTCGCACAGCCCCACTCGCATTGGGGCTGCGGGCTCGCCTAGCCGCGCAAGGGCTCAACATACCCTCTTACGTCACTCTCAGCCAAAATCAGACTTCACACTAAAAAATTGTAAACGTCGAGCCCCTGCTCCCAGGCCAAAGGTGCCAGCCCCAAAAGGGATGCCTGGCCTCAAACCTCCCTCAGCGGCCCTCGCACAGCCCCACTCGCATTGGGGCTGCGGGCTCGCCTAGCCGCGCAAGGGCTCAACATACCGTCTTACCTCACTCTCAGCCAAAATCAGACTTCACACTAAAAAATTGTAAACGTCGAGCCCCTGCTCCCAGGCCAAAGGTGCCAGCCCCAAAACGGATGCCTGGCCTCAAACCTCCCTCAGCGGCCCTCGCACAGCCCCACTCGCATTGGGGCTGCGGGCTCGCCTAGCCGCGCAAGGGCTCAACATAGTGCCTTACCTCACTCTCAGCCAAAATCAGCCTTCACCCTCCAAACTTCAAACGTCGAGCCCCTGCTCCCAGGCCAAAGGTGCCAGCCCCAAAACGGATGCCTGGCCTCAAACCTCCCTCAGCGGCCCTCGCACAGCCCCACTCGCATTGGGGCTGCGGGCTCGCCTAGCCGCGCAAGGGCTCAACATAGTGCCTTACGTCACTCTCGGCCAAAATCAGCCTTCACCCTCCAAACTTCAAACGTCGAGCCCCTGCTCCCAGGCCAAAGGTGCCAGCCCCAAAAGGGATGCCTGGCCTCAAACCTCCCTCAGCGGCCCTCGCACAGCCCCACTCGCATTGGGGCTGCGGGCTCGCCTAGCCGCGCAAGGGCTCAACATACCGTCTTACGTCACTCTCAGCCAAAATCAGACTTCACACTAAAAAATTGTAAACGTCGAGCCCCTGCTCCCAGGCCAAAGGTGCCAGCCCCAAAAGGGATGCCTGGCCTCAAACCTCCCTCAGCGGCCCTCGCACAGCCCCACTCGCATTGGGGCTGCGGGCTCGCCTAGCCGCGCAAGGGCTCAACATAGCGCCTTACCTCATTCTCGGCCAAAAGCAGCCTTCACACTAAAAAATTGTAAACGTCGAGCCCCTGCTCCCAGGCCAAAGGTGCCAGCCCCAAAAGGGATGCCTGGCCTCAAACCTCCCTCAGCGGCCCTCGCACAGCCCCACTCGCATTGGGGCTGCGGGCTCGCCTAGCCGCGCAAGGGCCCAACATAGCGCCTTACCTCATTCTCGGCCAAAATCAGACTTCACACTAAAAAATTGTAAACGTCGAGCCCCTGCTCCCAGGCCAAAGGTGCCAGCCCCAAAACGGATGCCTGGCCTCAAACCTCCCTCAGCGGCCCTCGCACAGCCCCACTCGCATTGGGGCTGCGGGCTCGCCTAGCCGCGCAAGGGCTCAACATAGTGCCTTACGTCACTCTCGGCCAAAATCAGCCTTAACCCTCCAAAGTTCAAACGTCGAGCCCCTGCTCCCAGGCCAAAGGTGCCAGCCCCAAAAGGGATGCCTGGCCTCAAACCTCCCTCAGCGGCCCTCGCACAGCCCCACTCGCATTGGGGCTGCGGGCTCGCCTAGCCGCGCAAGGGCTCAGCATAGCGCCTTACCTCACTCTCGGCCAAAATCAGCCTTCACCCTCCAAAATTCAAACGTCGAGCCCCTGCTCCCAGGCCAAAGGTGCCAGCCCCAAAACGGATGCCTGGCCTCAAACCTCCCTCAGCGGCCCTCGCACAGCCCCACTCGCATTGGGGCTGCGGGCTCGCCTAGCCGTGCAAGGGCTCAACATAACGCCTTACGTCACTCTCGCCAAAAGCAGCCTTCACCCTCCAAAGTTCAAACGTCGAGCCCCTGCTCCCAGGCCAAAGGTGCCAGCCCCAAAACGGATGCCTGGCCTCAAACCTCCCTCAGCGGCCCTCGCACAGCCCCACTCGCATTGGGGCTGCGGGCTCGCCTAGCCGCGCAAGGGCCCAACATAACGCCTTACCTCATTCTCGGCCAAAATCAGACTTCACACTAAAAAATCGTAAACGTCGAGCCCCTGCTCCCAGGCCAAAGGTGCCAGCCCCAAAAGGGATGCCTGGCCTCAAACCTCCCTCAGCGGCCCTCGCACAGCCCCACTCGCATTGGGGCTGCGGGCTCGCCTAGCCGCGCAAGGGCTCAACATACCGTCTTACCTCACTCTCGGCCAAAATCAGACGTCACACTAAAAAATTGTAAACGTCGAGCCCCTGCTCCCAGGCCAAAGGTGCCAGCCCCAAAACGGATGCCTGGCCTCAAACCTCCCTCAGCGGCCCTCGCACAGCCCCACTCGCATTGGGGCTGCGGGCTCGCCTAGCCGCGCAAGGGCCCAACATAGCGCCTTCCCTCATTCTCGACCAAAATCAGACTTCACACTAAAAAATCGTAAACGTCGAGCCCCTGCTCCCAGGCCAAAGGTGCCAGCCCCAAAACGGATGCCTGGCCTCAAACCTCCCTCAGCGGCCCTCGCACAGCCCCACTCGCATTGGGGCTGCGGGCTCGCCAAGCCGCGCAAGGGCTCAACATAACGCCTTACGTCACTCTCGGCCAAAAGCAGCCTTCACCCTCCAAAGTTCAAACGTCGAGCCCCTGCTCCCAGGCCAAAGGTGCCAGCCCCAAAACGGATGCCTGGCCTCAAACCTCCCTCAGCGGCCCTCGCACAGCCCCACTCGCATTGGGGCTGCGGGCTCGCCTAGCCGCGCAAGGGCTCAACATAGCGCCTTACCTCACTCTCGGCCAAAATCAGAATTCACACTAAAAAATCGTAAACGTCGAGCCCCTGCTCCCAGGCCAAAGGTGCCAGCCCCAAAACGGATGCCTGGCCTCAAACCTCCCTCAGCGGCCCTCGCACAGCCCCACTCGTATTGGGGCTGCGGGCTCGCCTAGCCGCGCAAGGGCTCAACATAGCGACTTACCTCATTCTCGGCCAAAATCAGACTTCACACTAAAAAATTGTAAACGTCGAGCCCCTGCTCCCAGGCCAAAGGTGCCAGCCCCAAAAGGGATGCCTGGCCTCAAACCTCCCTCAGCGGCCCTCGCACAGCCCCACTCGCATTGGGGCTGCGGGCTCGCCAAGCCGCGCAAGGGCACAACATAACGCATTACGTCACTCTCAGCCAAAAGCAGCCTTCACCCTCCAAACTTCAAACGTCGAGCCCCTGCTCCCAGGCCAAAGGTGCCAGCCCCAAAAGGGATGCCTGGCCTCAAACCTCCCACAGCGGCCCTCGCACAGCCCCACTCGCATTGGGGCTGCGGGCTCGCCTAGCCGTGCAAGGGCTCAACATAGTGCCTTACCTCATTCTCGGCCAAAAGCAGCCTTCACCCTCCAAACTTCAAACGTCGAGCCCCTGCTCCCAGGCCAAAGGTGCCAGCCCCAAAACGGATGCCTGGCCTCAAACCTCCCTCAGCGGCCCTCGCACAGCCCCACTCGCATTGGGGCTGCGGGCTCGCCTAGCCGCGCAAGGGCTCAACATACCGTCTTACCTCACTCTCGGCCAAAATCAGACTTCACACTAAAAAATTGTAAACGTCGAGCCCCTGCTCCCAGGCCAAAGGTGCCAGCCCCAAAACGGATGCCTGGCCTCAAACCTCCCTCAGCGGCCCTCGCACAGCCCCACTCGCATTGGGGCTGCGGGCTCGCCTAGCCGCGCAAGGGCTCAACATAGCGCCTTACCTCACTCTCAGCCAAAATCAGACTTCACACTAAAAAATCGTAAACGTCGAGCCCCTGCTCCCAGGCCAAAGGTGCCAGCCCCAAAACAGATGCCTGGCCTCAAACCTCCCTCAGCGGCCCTCGCACAGCCCCACTCGCATTGGGGCTGCGGGCTCGCCTAGCTGTGCAAGGGCTCAACATAACGCCTTACGTCACTCTCGGCCAAAAGCAGCCTTCACCCTCCGAAGTTCAAACGTCGAGCCCCTGCTCCCAGGCCAAAGGTGCCAGCCCCAAAACGGATGCCTGGCCTCAAACCTCCCACAGCGGCCCTCGCACAGCCCCACTCGCATTGGGGCTGCGGGCTCGCCTAGCCGCGCAAGGGCCCAACATAGCGCCTTACCTCATTCTCGGCCAAAATCAGACTTCACACTAAAAAATCGTAAACGTCGAGCCCCTGCTCCCAGGCCAAAGGTGCCAGCCCCAAAAGGGATGCCTGGCCTCAAACCTCCCTCAGCGGCCCTCGCACAGCCCCACTCGCATTGGGGCTGCGGGCTCGCCTAGCCGCGCAAGGGCTCAACATAGCGACTTACCTCATTCTCGGCCAAAATCAGCCTTCACACTAAAAAATTGTAAACGTCGAGCCCCTGCTCCCAGGCCAAAGGTGCCAGCCCCAAAAGGGATGCCTGGCCTCAAACCTCCCTCAGCGGCCCTCGCACAGCCCCACTCGCATTGGGGCTGCGGGCTCGCCTAGCCGTGCAAGGGCTCAACATACCGTCTTACCTCATTCTCAGCCAAAATCAGACTTCACACTAAAAAATTGTAAACGTCGAGCCCCTGCTCCCAGGCCAAAGGTGCCAGCCCCAAAACGGATGCCTGGCCTCAAACCTCCCTCAGCGGCCCTCGCACAGCCCCACTCGCATTGGGGCTGCGGGCTCGCCTAGCTGCGCAAGTGCCCAACATAGCGACTTACCTCATTCTCGGCCAAAATCAGACTTCACAATAAAAAAATGTAAACGTCGAGCCCCTGCTCCCAGGCCAAAGGTGCCAGCCCCAAAAGGGATGCCTGGCCTCTAACCTCCCTCAGCGGCCCTCGCACAGCCCCACTCGCATTGGGGCTGCGGGCTCGCCTAGCCGCGCAAGGGCTCAACATAGTGCCTTACCTCACTCTCAGCCAAAATCAGCCTTCACCCTCCAAAGTTCAAACGTCGAGCCCCTGCTCCCAGGCCAAAGGTGCCAGCCCCAAAACGGATGCCTGGCCTCAAACCTCCCTCAGCGGCCCTCGCACAGCCCCACTCGCATTGGGGCTGCGGGCTCGCCTAGCCGCGCAAGGGCTCAACATACCGTCTTACCTCACTCTCAGCCAAAATCAGCCTTCACACTAAAAAATTGTAAACGTCGAGCCCCTGCTCCCAGGCCAAAGGTGCCAGCCCCAAAAGGGATGCCTGGCCTCAAACCTCCCTCAGCGGCCCTCGCACAGCCCCACTCGCATTGGGGCTGCGGGCTCGCCAAGCCGCGCAAGGGCTCAGCATAGCGCCTTACCTCACTCTCGGCCAAAATCAGCCTTCACCCTCCAAACTTCAAACGTCGAGCCCCTGCTCCCAGGCCAAAGGTGCCAGCCCCAAAACGGATGCCTGGCCTCAAACCTCCCTCAGCGGCCCTCGCACAGCCCCACTCGCATTGGGGCTGCGGGCTCGCCTAGCCGTGCAAGGGCTCAACATAGTGCCTTACGTCATTCTCGGCCAAAAGCAGCCTTCACCCTCCAAACTTCAAACGTCGAGCCCCTGCTCCCAGGCCAAAGGTGCCAGCCCCAAAAGGGATGCCTGGCCTCAAACCTCCCACAGCGGCCCTCGCACAGCCCCACTCGCATTGGGGCTGCGGGCTCGCCTAGCCGCGCAAGGGCTCAACATACCATCTTACCTCATTCTCGACCAAAATCAGACTTCACACTAAAAAATCGTAAACGTCGAGCCCCTGCTCCCAGGCCAAAGGTGCCAGCCCCAAAACGGATGCCTGGCCTCAAACCTCCCTCAGCGGCCCTCGCACAGCCCCACTCGCATTGGGGCTGCGGGCTCGCCTAGCCGCGCAAGGGCTCAACATACCGTCTTACCTCACTCTCGGCCAAAATCAGACTTCACACTAAAAAATTGTAAACGTCGAGCCCCTGCTCCCAGGCCAAAGGTGCCAGCCCCAAAACGGATGCCTGGCCTCAAACCTCCCTCAGCGGCCCTCACACAGCCCCACTCGCATTGGGGCTGCGGGCTCGCCTAGCCGTGCAAGGGCTCAACATAACGCCTTACGTCACTCTCGGCCAAAAGCAGCCTTCACCCTCCAAAGTTCAAACGTCGAGCCCCTGCTCCCAGGCCAAAGGTGCCAGCCCCAAAAGGGATGCCTGGCCTCAAACCTCCCTCAGCGGCCCTCGCACAGCCCCACTCGCATTGGGGCTGCGGGCTCGCCTAGCCGCGCAAGGGCTCAACATAGCGACTTACCTCATTCTCGGCCAAAATCAGCCTTCACACTAAAAAATTGTAAACGTCGAGCCCCTGCTCCCAGGCCAAAGGTGCCAGCCCCAAAACGGATGCCTGGCCTCAAACCTCCCTCAGCGGCCCTCGCACAGCCCCACTCGCATTGGGGCTGCGGGCTCGCCAAGCCGCGCAAGGGCTCAACATAACGCCTTACGTCACTCTCGGCCAAAAGCAGCCTTCACCCTCCAAACTTCAAACGTCGAGCCCCTGCTCCCAGGCCAAAGGTGCCAGCCCCAAAACGGATGCCTGGCCTCAAACCTCCCTCAGCGGCCCTCGCACAGCCCCACTCGCATTGGGGCTGCGGGCTCGCCTAGCCGCGCAAGGGCTCAACATAGCGCCTTACCTCACTCTCGGCCAAAAGCAGCCTTAACCCTCCAAACTTCAAACGTCGAGCCCCTGCTCCCAGGCCAAAGGTGCCAGCCCCAAAACGGATGCCTGGCCTCAAACCTCCCTCAGCGGCCCTCGCACAGCCCCACTCGCATTGGGGCTGCGGGCTCGCCTAGCCGCGCAAGGGCTCAACATACCGTCTTACGTCACTCTCAGCCAAAATCAGACTTCACACTAAAAAATTGTAAACGTCGAGCCCCTGCTCCCAGGCCAAAGGTGCCAGCCCCAAAACGGATGCCTGGCCTCAAACCTCCCTCAGCGGCCCTCGCACAGCCCCACTCGCATTGGGGCTGCGGGCTCGCCTAGCCGCGCAAGGGCCCAACATAGCGCCTTACCTCATTCTCGACCAAAATCAGACTTCACACTAAAAAATCGTAAACGTCGAGCCCCTGCTCCCAGGCCAAAGGTGCCAGCCCCAAAACGGATGCCTGGCCTCAAACCTCCCTCAGCGGCCCTCGCACAGCCCCACTCGCATTGGGGCTGCGGGCTCGCCTAGCCGCGCAAGGGCTCAACATAGCGACTTACCTCATTCTCGGCCAAAATCAGCCTTCACACTAAAAAATTGTAAACGTCGAGCCCCTGCTCCCAGGCCAAAGGTGCCAGCCCCAAAAGGGATGCCTGGCCTCAAACCTCCCTCAGCGGCCCTCGCACAGCCCCACTCGCATTGGGGCTGTGGGCTCGCCAAGCCGCGCAAGGGCTCAACATAACGCCTTACGTCACTCTCGGCCAAAAGCAGCCTTCACCCTCCAAACTTCAAACGTCGAGCCCCTGCTCCCAGGCCAAAGGTGCCAGCCCCAAAACGGATGCCTGGCCTCAAACCTCCCACAGCGGCCCTCGCACAGCCCCACTCGCATTGGGGCTGCGGGCTCGCCTAGCCGCGCAAGGGCTCAACATACCGTCTTACGTCACTCTCAGCCAAAATCAGACTTCACACTAAAAAATTGTAAACGTCGAGCCCCTGCTCCCAGGCCAAAGGTGCCAGCCCCAAAACGGATGCCTGGCCTCAAACCTCCCTCAGCGGCCCTCGCACAGCCCCACTCGCATTGGGGCTGCGGGCTCGCCTAGCCGCGCAAGGGCCCAACATAGCGACTTACCTCACTCTCGGCCAAAAGCAGCCTTAACCCTCCAAACTTCAAACGTCGAGCCCCTGCTCCCAGGCCAAAGGTGCCAGCCCCAAAACGGATGCCTGGCCTCAAACCTCCCTCAACGGCCCTCGCACAGCCCCACTCGCATTGGGGCTGCGGGCTTGCCTAGCCGGCCAGGCTGAAAAGGTGATGGAGGCTGCGACAGGAAGGAGGAAGGCAGAGATGTGGAGAATCATGGCAGGGCTGGGCCTGGACACACGACTCTCCGCTCCTCCGGACACCCATGGGAGATGTTAACCACCCCGAGGCGTCTCTCTGCCTGTGCCACTTCCTCCTGCGTAGTGCCAGCTGCCCGACCCTCGCCCACCCAGGAGCAAGTGGCGGGTGCCTCCACACTCCTCTCCCACCAGGCTTCCTGGACGCACGGCAGCTCACCTGTGCAGCCAACGGAGGCCCTGAGCTCCCGGCGCTGTGTGCTGGTGGTGCCTGAAGTTGGGGATTGCTGGGAGGGATCCAACCTTGCCACAGGGACCTGCTATTTCTTATCAGAGACAGCTGTCTGTGGCGGCCCCTTCATTTCTCTCCTAGGCCAGCTCCCGAGTGCAAGTAAGCACAGGAAAACCCCTCACCAGCTACAGCCCTTGACACAGCAGAGCCAGCCCTGCCCTTTTCCCACCTGCAGCCCTTTTCAAACCTAAGCCCAGCCCCATCCTCACCACACCCACCTGGGCCACCCAGCCCCAGCACACAGCTGGGAAGATTTTCTCCTTAAAGCACAACAGAAATACCAGCCACGGAGGAGATGTTTCTAGACAGAAACTTGTCTGAGTGGTCCTTTAACATCCTCACTGGCAGTGGGGCTGCGGGTAAATCTACCCATGGAAAGGGTCTGAACGCCACCTTAACCATCCCTCTCGCTCGAGATCTTCGTCCAGCACCTCCAAACTGTAAAAGTCGAGCCCCTGCTCCCACGCCGAAGGTACCAGCCCCAAAAGGGCTGCCAGCCCCAAAACCTGTTCCATGGTGTTGCTAGGTGTCCCGTGGTTGTGTCACAGTGACGCTGGGTGTCCCATGGTTTTGCCAGGCGCCCAGTGGTTGTGCTGCGTGTGCCACGGTGAAGCTGGGTGCCTCATGGTGGTGCCCGATGTCCTGTGGTTGTGCTGCCTGTCCAGTGGCCGTGCCGGGTGTGCCGTGGCTGTGCCAAGCGTACCGTGGAGGTGCCTGCTGTCCCATGGCAGTACCGGCTGTCCCGTGGCTGTGCCAGGTGTGCCGTGGCAGGTGGTGGCTGTGCCGTGGCTGTGCCGTGGCTGTCCCAGCCATCCCTTAGTGGTGCCGGGCGTGCTGCGGCATTGCCGGGTGTCCCGTGGCCGTGCCGGCTGTCCCGTCACGGTGACGGTTTTGCCGTGGCCGTGCCGCACGTCCCCACGGTTCCCCCCCCCCACCTCGCAGGACCCCTACACCTCTCCTGTCCCTACGTGTGGCCCTGAGGGCCACCCTACACCCCTTCCCGTCCCCGCAGGGGTCCCCACGCGTGTCCCCCCCACGTGTGTCCCGGGGGTCCCCGCGGTGCAGCGCGGCCCGCGGCCGCCAGGTGGCGCCGTCACGACGGGAGCGGAGCCGCCGGGGGGCGGGGCCGAGCGCGGGACCGGGGGGGAACACCGGGAACGGCGGGGGGGGGCGGGCCGGCACCGGGAGCAGGTACCGGGGGTCGGTACGGGGGGAGCCGGGACCGGGGGATCGGCACCGGGAGCAGGGGCCGGGGGTCGGTACGGGGGGAGCTGGAACTGAGGGATACCGGGAACGGCGGGGGGCCGGCACCGGGGAGCAGGGACCGGGGGATACCGGGAAGGGGGGGGAGCGAGGACCGGGGAGCAGGTACCGGGGGTCGGTACGGGGGGATCGGGAACCGGGGGATACCGGGGAGGGGGGGGCCAGCACCGGGAGCACGTACCGGGGATCGGTACGGGGGGAGCTGGAACTGCGGGATACCGGGAACGGCGGGGGGCCGGCACCGGGGAGCAGGGACTGGGGAATACCGGGGGGGGGGGGTGTCGGTACGGGGGGAGCGGGGACCGGGGGATACTGCGAACAGGGAGCCGGTACAGGAGGATTCGGTACCAGCGAGCCAGGGGATCCCATACCGGGTAGAAGGGGGCTGTACCGGGGCCCGGTTACTGGCCGGGGGATGGGTGTACCGGCCTGGTACCAGGGCACCGGGCTGCCAACGGGGCCGTGTCCCCATCACCCGTGGCCCTTGCACCAGCTGGGCCCAGCACCCATCACCGGTGGCCCGGCATCCGTGGTACCTGGAGGGGAACCACCCCCACCCCCCCTGGGGTGACCCCCCGTGGGTGCTGCCTGCTCACCCCTTCTCTCCTTGTACGGCAGACAGGACCCAGGAGGACACCGGCAGCACCAAAACCGCACCAGGGTGCTGGGACAGGATGGACACCGGCAGCGCCGATTTGGGGCCACGATGCCAGTCTGGTGCAGATGCCGGCAGCACCGAATCGATGCTGGCGAGTCACGACGGTGAAGACACCGGCAGTGCTGAGCTGAGGCCACCGTGCCAACGTCGGGCTGATGCTGGCAGCACCGAACCGACACCAGGCAGCAAGGACAGGGCAGGCACCGGCATTGCCAAAACCACGCTGATGCATTGGGGTGATGCTGGCTGTGCCGATTTGGGGCTGCAACGCCAGGATGAAGTGCGTGCTGACAGTGCCGAACCGATGCCGGCGTGCCAGGGCCAGGCAGACATCGGCAGCACAGATTTGGGGACACAAAACCAGAACCAGGCAGAATCTAGCAGCTCCAAACTGATGCCAGGGTGCCGGGACGAGGCAGCCACCAGCAGAGCCGATTTGGGGATACAATGCCAGGACATGGCGGATGCTGGCAGCGCCAAATCAGCCCCGCAGAACCAGCGCGAGGAGGATGCCGCCAAGCCAAGCTGGCACGATGGTGAGGCCACGGCAGCGGGTGCCCGTCCCTTTCGGTGCAGGGTGTGCGGGAAGCGGTTCTGGGCGAGCGCCACGTTGATGCGGCACCAGGTGCTGCACGGAGCCGAACGCCCCTTCTCCTGCACCGAGTGCGGCCGCGGCTTCTGCGACCGAGCGGCGCTCGCCACGCACCGGCGAAGGCACACAGGCGAGCGCCCCTTCGCCTGCGCCGAGTGCGGCAAAGCTTTTGCCGGCAGCGCGGGGCTGCTGGTACACCAGCGGGCGCACACGAGCGAGCGTCCCTTCGCCTGCGCCGAGTGCGGGCAGCGCTTTCGGCAAAGCGCCCACCTCGCCCAACACCGCCAGGGCGCCCACGGCATGGGACGCCCGCACCTCTGCCTGCAGTGTGGCAAAGCCTTCGCCCTCCGCTCCACGCTGGCCCGGCATGCTCAGACCCACACCGGCGAACGGCCCCACGCCTGCGGTGACTGCGGGCGCCGCTTCCGCCAGCGGGCTCACCTGGCCCGGCACCGCTTGGCACACACCGGCGAACGCCCCTTCCCCTGCGGCGAGTGCGGCAAAGCCTTCGCCCTCAGCGCCACGCTGCTGCGGCACCAGCTGGTGCACACCGGCGAGCGCCCACACCGCTGCCCCGACTGTCCCCGTGCCTACACCCAAAGCGCTTACCTGGCCCAGCACCGCCGCAGCGCCCACGCCGGCCAACGGCCCCACGCCTGCCCCGAATGCCCACGGGCTTTCGCCGACCGCGCCAACCTCCTGCGGCACCGTCGGGGCCACGCTGGCGTCCGGCCCCACGCTTGCGGGCAGTGTGGGCGACGCTTCACCCAGCGGGCGCACCTCCGGGCGCACGCGGGCACCCACGGCGGGCAGCGGCCCTTTGCCTGCGGGCAGTGCGGGCAGGTTTTCGGGCGACAGGCAGCGCTGGCGGCTCACGGGCGGGCGCACGGCGGGCAGCGGCGGCCCTTTGCCTGCGGGCAGTGCGGGCAGCGCTTCGCCCAGCGAGCCAGCTTGGTAGAGCACGGCCGACGGCACACGGGCGAGCGGCCTCACCGCTGTCCCCAGTGTCACCGCGGTTTCCGGCATCGCTCGGCACTGCTGCGGCACCGGCGGGCGCATGCCGGCGAGCGTCCCTTCCCGTGCACCCATTGCGGCCGCCGCTACAGCCGCAGCTCCAACCTCCTCTTGCACCAGCGAGTCCACGCACTTGACTAGCACCCATGGGTGCTGCGGTGGGGGTGTTCATACGGCATCACGGCGTGCCACCCAACACCGTACCACGGCTTTTGCCGCACCAGGTGGGGTGTCCAGCGGTGCCAGACGCATCGTGCCCTGTGCCGGCCTCGAAGCCTTGTATCCCCACAGGATGAGCACCACCGGGTTAATTTTAAATAATAATAATTTAAAAAGAAAATATACAGCTGGGTTCGTTTTAAATAATAATTAAAAAAAAGAAAAATGAAAATATACAGTAGTCACTTCCCCTCCTCCCCAGCGGGGCACGGCCGGGCTTTGGAGGGGGAATTTGGGCCAGTGCAACAGTGCAGGAGGGGGGGAAATGGGGGTCCCCCGGAGTCACCCCAGCCTGGGGACGGCGATGGGGACAAGGGGGGGACGAGCGGGAAAGTGCCGCGGTGCCGGGGAACCAGCCGCAGAAAGGGGGAGGTAGTGCCGGCTCTCGGGCTCCTTCGGCAGCGTTTGGGCTCAGGCGTGGGGTGCGGAGGGGTCCCCGGCCGGGCTCGGGCGGTACCGCAGGGTCTTCTCCTCCTCCTGGGTGGTGGGGGGGGGACATGGGACATGTTGGGGACACTGGGACGGGGACATGGAGCAGCACCCGTGGGATCCGGGTTGTCCCTGAGCCTGCTGTGGAGGGTGTCCATGGCCAGGAGCAGGATCTGCCCTGGGAACACCCCATGCACAGGACCAGGGCGCCCTTGGGAGCCCCCAAACCCAGGGGCACCCCATTTCTGAGGGTCTCCATGGCCACATGCCCCCATGCACTGGGTTGAGGCACCCTCAGGAGCCCCCCTAAACCCAGGAGCACCCCATTTTGGAGGGTCTCCATGGCCACATGCCCCCATGCACGGGATCATGGCACCCTTGGGAGCCCCCAAACCCAGGAGCACCCCATTTCCAAGGGTCTCCATGGCCACATGCCCCCATGCACCCATGCACTGGGTTGAGGCACCCTCGGGAGCCCCCCTAAACCCAGAAGCACCCCATTTTGGAGGATCTCCATGGTGGGGGGCACTCACAGCCTCCAAGGCGCCTGCGCTGGCCCACTCGGAAGGGGCGAACGCGTCCTCCTCGCCCCGTGCTGCCTCCGGCCCCTCGTCCTCGTACTCGGTGAGGTAGTCGGACTCCTCTGGGAGGAGCCAGAGGGGGTGCAGGGTCAGACCCCACCCACCCAGATCTGACCCCCCGCACCCTGGACACCCCACCCCGAGCTCACCGTCGGCGTATCCGTCGGACAAGTAGGGCTTGGCGGGCTCGATGCGGGACACGATCTCCGCCAGGTCGGTGAAGCCAGCGCTGGGGCACGTCAGCACCTACGGAAGGAAAAAGGTGGGGGGGGCCCCCCGAGCAGCCCCACCACCACCACCACGTGCGAGAGGGTGAGGATGGAGGGGACAGGAAGAGGGACATGAGATGGGGATGGGCAGCAGGGGACACAGAGAGAGGGACAAAAGGAGGCTGGGGGGACAGGAGATGGACCGAAGGGATGAAGGATGATGGGGAGTGGGACAGGAGATGGAGCAAACGGACAGGATGGACCACGGGGACAGGACAGACCGAGGGGACAAAGGGTGATGGGGAGTGGGACAGGAGATGGAGCAAGGATGGGCCAGGAGGCTACCGGTGAGGGACAGGAGATGGACTAGGGTCAAGGGGACAGGAGATGGACCAAGGATGGGAGAAGGATGCCTGGGGGGGACAGGAGATGGATCAAGGGGACAGGAGGGGATAGCCAAGGAGGGGACACAAGGACGCTGGTGGAGGCAGGAGATGGACCAAGGGGACAGAGGATGGACCAAGAAGGGGACAGGAGGCTGCCAGTGAGGGACAGGAGAGGGAGCAGGGTTGAGGGGACAGGAGATGGGCCAAGGGGACAGGAGGATAGAGCAGGGTGGGTGAGACAGGAGGATGCCAGTGAGGGACAGGAGGACACCAGGGGGCACAAGCTGCACCAGGAGGGCTAGAAGGACATGGGGGAGACAGAGGGGACAAGCAGGGTGCTGCTCCCTGAAGATGGCTCCAGGACCGGGGGGGGGGAAAAAATCCTTAAAAAATCAGGGTGCCAAGGCCAGGGTGGCCTGTCCCAGGATGCCCCAGGGAGCCTCCACCACCCACAGGCCCTGGTGCCACCCCCCGCTCACGTCCATGCGCTTGCTCTCGTAGAAGTCAGCCGACCGCCGGTCCTTCACCATCTTCTCGATGATGTCGCCCCGGCTCCAGCCGTCAAAGACCACCTTGCCGTGCTGGTACCCTACGTCCTGTGGAGAAAGCAGCCACAGCCCATCAGTGGCCCAGGCACCCCAAATTATGGGTAGGACAACCCAACTGATGGCCCAGGACACCTGATCGATGGCTGAGGCACTCAACTGATGGCCAGGGCACCCCAACAATGGCCAGGACACCCCAACTGGTGCACCAGAGCACCCCTAAATGGTGGCTGGGGCACCAAATCAATTGCTGGTTGACCCTACCTCATCTCCAGGAGACCCTGTTAATGGCCTGGACACCCAACTGATGGCAAGGGCACCCCAATTCACATCTGGGGCACCCCATTAGTGGCCAGGGCACCCTGTTAATCGCCAAGACACCTCAGTCCATAGCCAGGACACACCAATTGATGGCTGGAGAAACCCAACCCATGGCTTGGGGCACCCCACTGATGGCCAGAGGCACCCTAAACAATGGTCCAAGCACCCCATCAGCCTCTCCATCTCCCAACTCACGTAGATCTCGTCGAATTTGCCAAAATCCATGGTCTTGAAGCGGTCGATGGGGGGGCGGATGTACTCACAGTACGAGCTGGACTTCACCACCTCCAGCTGCCGCACGCACGACACGTAGGCCAGGCGGGACTGGATCTCCGCCATGTCAGGCACCTGCAAGGATGAGGTGCTCAGCAACCTGCCCACACATCTCACCAGCATCCCCGCATCCCACCGGTCCTCACCTTGACTTTTTCAGCCCAGGGATTAAGACGTTTCCAGAGAAGCCACCAGCCAGACAAGCTGTCCCCATAGTTGCACAGGTCCGTCTCGTCCTGGCTGCCCACATCAATGGCGATCACCGTCTTGGCACCCATGTTGCGGGCGATGTCAGCTGTGGGGTGGGAAAGGAAGAAGCTGGGTCGGCAGCGTCGCGCTTTCCCCTGGTCTGAGCCCGCAGCAAGAAGTGGTGGCATGAGCAGAGCAGGGAAATGGGGGTGAGGGATTGTCCCCGAGTCCGGGCCGGATGGCAAAGCCATGCTGGGGTTCATGGTGGGATCAGCAATGTCCCATGGGTGCTGGAGCTGGGGGCAGGAGCCCAGCGGCAGGACGTGCCGGTGGGGAGCAGAGCAGTGATGCAACCTGGTGCACGTGCTGGTGTGATGGGAGGGCACAGGCAAGTTGCAGCATCTGTGGTGGGATGCAAAGGAGCATGGAGATGCCCCAGAAGGACACCCAGTGGTGAGGACACCAAGAGACAATGCGAGGTGGATGGAGACGGCTTGCACATGGAAGAGGATGGAGATGCTCCAGGTGGGCACCTGGTGCTGAAGACTCCAAAATGCGATACAAGATGGAGGGAGGTGGATTAGATATGAAGGGCGATGAAGATGCTGCAGGAGGGCACCCAGTGCCGATGACATCAAGAAACGATGATGCAGGATGGAGGAAGGTGGCTTTGAAATGAAGGAGCACAAAGATGCCACAGGAGGCCACTCAGTATCAAAGACACCGAAACATGGTGTAGGATGGAGGAAGGTCACTTGCACCTGAAAAAGGATGGAGATGTCCTGGGAGGGGGCCTGGTGGCAAGGACACCAGGAGATGACACAGAATGGAGGGAGGTAGCTTGCATAAGAAGGAGCAAGGAGGACACCAAGAGATAGTTTGAGATGACAGGAGGTGGCTTGCACATGAATGAGGATGGAGATGCCTCAAGGAGGTGACCTGGTGCAGAGGGCACCAGGAGAAGATGAGGCAGAATGGACAAAGGTGGCTTGCACATGAAAGTGCCTCAGGAAGGCACCCAGGGCCACAAAGAGATGGGACAAGACAAATGGAGGTGTCTTGCAGGTGAAGGACAGAGATGCCCAAGGAGGGCATCTGGAGCTGAGACCATCAAGAGAGGATGATGAGAGATGGACAAAGGTGGCTTGCACATGAGGAAGCATGAAGATGTCCCAGGAGGACACTAAAGATGGTGCAGGAGGGAGGGAGATGGCCTGTACCTGGAGGAGGACAGAGATGCCCTGAGAGAATACCCAATACCAAGGACACCAAGAGAAGATGATGCAGGATGGAAGAAGGTGGTTGGCACCTAAGGAACATGGAGATGCTCTAGGAGGGTGCTAAGGACATGCAGAGATGATGCAAGATGGAGGGACATTTTCTGCATGTCAGGAAGGATGAAGATTCTCTGGGAAGCCACCTGGTGCCAATGACACCAGGAGATGATGAAAGATTGCATGACGCTTTTGGCACGTGAAGGAGGATGAAGATGCCCTGAGAGGATGCCCAACACTGAAGACACCAAGAGATGATGCAGGATGAAGGGATGCATCTTGCACATGAAGAAATATGAAGATGGCCTGGGAAACCACCTGGTACTGAGGACACCAAGAGATGATGCAAGATGGATGGACATTTTTTGCACATGAAAGACAATGAAGACGCCTTCAGAGGCCCAACAACAAAGACACCAAGAAGATGCAAAACCAAGCAAGATGTCCCAAATCCAACCTCAACATCTCTGGCCATTGAGAACCCATCTCACAGTGGCCATGCAGCCCCCACCCAACCACCCGCCACCGCCCCCGGGGCAAGACTTGGCACCACGTTGGCTGTCGCCCCGGTTGGGCGGTGGCATCAATGGCGTTGAGCTGCTACTTGCCTGGCAGGTTGTTGATGTAACCACCGTCCATCAGTAAGTTGCCGTCCTTGGGGTCGCAGAGTGGCGGTAGGTACCCAGAAAGGGTCATGCTGGCTCGCACGTACCGCCAGAGCGAGCCTGCGCCGGCGGGAACAAACGCAATGAGCACGGCCCGTCCGAAATCCCACCCGGGGTGGGGGCTGCCCCTCGCCCCTGCCCGCGCCCGGGGACATCTGCACCCCATGGGTGCCCAACGGGCACCCACGGGTGGCAGAGGAACCCGTCGCACGCCCTGACCGGTCGTTTGCAAAGCCCAGGTGATTCAACCTTGGATGGGATGTGGTTTTGGGGGGTGGATAGGGGGTGTTGGGTTGGTTTTTTTGGGGGGGGGGGGGGTCTGGTGACCCCGGCGAGCGAGATGCTGACCTGGGACATTGTTAACATAGCAGCCGTCCACGAGCCAGTGGCTGTCCTTGGGGTCGCAGAGCGGAGGCAGGTAGGGGGTATAAGACGCACTGGCTCGGACGTAGCGCCAAAGGCTGCCTGCCGGAGGGAGAGGACATGGTCACGGCCACGGGGGGATGGGACATGCCCGAGCACCTGGCGATGGGTGACCGAGGATGCTGCCACCGCACC
This sequence comes from Grus americana, assembly GCF_028858705.1. Lineage (NCBI taxonomy): Eukaryota > Metazoa > Chordata > Aves > Gruiformes > Gruidae > Grus > Grus americana. Next base: position 621,133 of record NC_072884.1, on the reverse strand, counting down.
GGCGGGACAATCACAGCCCCAAGACCAAGGGAAAGAACCTCGGCCACGCCGGGCTGGGGAAGGATGGACGGGTGAGATGGTCTCCAGAGGGTTAGGGGTGGTGAGCAGGGATTAGTTGGCGTTAGAGGCCAGAGGAGCAGGCAGAGCAAGAGCCAGGCTGCTTACGAGCCACCGCGTGCACCCTGTGGACGGCTCAATGTCCCAGGTGAGCTCCAACACCAGGCAAGGAGGAGGGGCAGCCACCGCAACATCCCCACCACCGTGATGTTCCCACCACCACCACGGCATCATCCCCACCACGGCATCATCCCCACCACCACCACGGCATCATCCCCACCACCACCACGGCATCCCCAGCACTGCCACCGTGTCCCCGTGCTCCACATGCCGTGAGCGTGGGTTACTGGGGTTAGTGGTGAGCAGATAAGTTAGAGGGGGACATGCATGATCAGGGTGTCGGGATGCAACTCTGCACCCCAATTCTTCCCCCAACCCCACCGAGGACGTGGGGCACAGCCAGATCCCCATGGGGACCGAAGCCTGGTGGGGTCACCAGCACCAGGTGGCTCTGGGAAAACACCACTTCTCCGGTTCCCCGGGGAACTCTTACCATCCGTGTGCACCCGCATGGCCGAGGCCGTGATGTCGGTTGTGACGTTGAAGTAGGGCAGCCACAGGTCCTGCGGGGACAAGATGGGGTGGGTGACACCGTGGAGATGGTGGTGGGTGGGTGGGGAGCTGGTAGGACCCCCCACCACAGGTGGGTGCAGTCCTGGGGAGTGTCCATGTGACGTACCTCGATCTGCTTGTCCTGGAAAACCTTGTTGATGCTGGCGTTGAAGGCTGAACCCGAAAACATGGAGGTGATGGGGTAAGTGAGGTCCAGGACGGTCTCGAACACCGAATTCATGCACTGGAGGAGGAGGAGGATGAATAAGAAGAAGAGAAGAAGGAAGAGGAGGAAGAAAAAGGAGGAGAAGGATGAAGAAGGAGGCGGAGGAAAAGAAAGGAGGAGAAGGATTAAGAAGAAGAATAAGGAGAAGAAGGAGGAGGAGGAAGATGAAGGAGGAATAAGAAGGAGGCAAAAGAAAAATGAAAGAAGAGGAGGAGAAATAAGCAGCAGAAGAAAAAAGGAGAGAAGAAAGTGGAGGAGGAAGAATAAGAAAAAGGAAGAGAAAAGGCAAAGGAGGAAGAAGAACAGGAAGAGAAAAGGCAAAGGAGGAAGAAGAACAGGAAGAGAAAAGGCAAAGGAGGAAGAAGAAGAAGAGGAAGAAGACGAAGGAGAAAGAAGAGGAAGAAGCAAAGGAGGAAGGAGATGCTGTAGAAACACCCCAGGCAGGGCTGGCCACAGGCAGGAAGGGCCTTCGCCAGGGTGGGGGAAGTGCCACAGCACCCACCTTGGCCCACTCGCGTGCCCGCTGCTTTGTGCGGACGGCGCTGCGCTCCTCGGCATAGAGTGCCCCAATGAAGGCGCCGATGGAGGTGCCACCCACCATGTCGATGGGGATCCCCGACTCCTCCATCGCCTTGATCACCCCGATATGGGAGCAACCCCTGGATGGACAGAGGAGATAAAAGAGGAGGATGGATGAGAGCAGGATCCCCACCCCACCAGGTCGCATCCTGCCATGGCACGGCACCCACCTGGCTCCACCACCCCCCAGGACGAGGGCGATGGTGTTGCCGGTGAGGACCCGTGCCAACCGGGAGAAGTCGCTGTGCCGGTCGGCGCTCTTCTCAAATACCTTCTCATACATCTCCCGCTGCGGATGGGATGGACGATGGGTGACGATGACAGCGGTGGACCACCAAGGTCACCCTGGGGACTTACGTACCAGTTTGGTGGGGCTACGGCGGGAGAAGACACGCCGGGGACACTTGATGTGGAGGTGGCCCGAGCACCAGCTGCGCATGTTGAGCCACTCAACGGTGCGGGAAGGGCTGGGACCATCCTCACGGTGTAGGAGGACCAACTGCTTCAGCGCACGCACGGCTGTGTTCTCCAGCATCTGCTCCAGCTGTAGAAGCCATCAGCCACCCAGCGAGGTGTTGTCCCACCACCGCCTACCCGCCACCTCACCTCTCCCAGAGCCGGTTCTTGGTCGCCCAACCCTACAATGAGGATGCAGTCGGCTTGACGGATACAGCGCACGGTCCACGGCGTCAGGGTACAGTCAGTTTGGTACAGGACGATGCGGTGGATGTCCTCCTGCTGTGCCAGCCAGCCTGACAGCCGGTACTCCTGGATGCTGCCAAGATGGAGGGGTCAGCGAATGGCACAGTAGTGGGTCACCAGTGATGTTCCTCCCAATGGGACTTACCTGTCCAGCGCTGAGGAGCCAAGACGGGCACGGATGATGTCACTGGTGAGGAGCAGTGTGGGACCTGGGAGAGGTGGGGACATGGTCACCACCATGCCATGGGGCTGTGGTCACCACCATGCTGTGGGGCTCTGGTCATCACCATACCATGGTTCCCTCCACGTCATAGGACTGTGGTCACCACCACGCTGTGGTCACCATCGTGCCATGGGACTGTGATGGTCACCATGCCATGATGCCCACCATGCCACAAGACCATGGTCACCTCCATGCATGGCTACCAACCATGCCGTGGTCACCACCACACTGGCACTCACCGATGGCGTTGAGCGCGTGCTTGAGCTCCAGCGTGAAGGCAGCCGTGGGCACATCGTCGCACACTGGCAGCACCGCCACAGTTGACAGGTTGCTGGTGGGGTTGGTGGGCTCTGAGCTGGAGGCCATGCCCAAGCCGGAGCCTGAATGGACAGAGACGATGGGGTGGTGGACACCTTCCATGTGCTGCTTTGATGATGGCCACCAGCCCTGAAGAGGGCACCTCTTTGTCCCTTTGGGACCTACTTGCAAAGGGGCCACGGAGCTGCTGAAGGTTTCCCAAGATTTTCTGGCTCAGGAGGTGGATGAGGCGGGTGACAACCTGCAGGCATGAGGATGAGGATGGCCATCAGACCTGGCAGGGCTTCCCAAGCTGGAGACTCATTAACACCCCAAACTGATGTCCTACACGCATTTTTTGGGTGCCACCACCACCACCCATCCTTGGGGACCTCAGAGAAGAACAACCCTTTAGTACATCAGCCCTTCTCCCCCAACAGCTCTAATCACGTCTTTAATTCCTTAATTTAAGCTGGTTTTAAATGAGTGTCGCAGACACCGACTTGGGGGGGACGTGGGGACATGCTGCTTCCATGGGAAGAGGGTACAGACTCCAGGATGGGGATCTGGGGGTACCTGGGGGTATCTGCGCTTGATGTTATTCAAGGTGCCCTCAGGCAGCTTGGCCAGCTCCGTGTCCCGGACTGCATGGACCGTGGTGGCACGGGGCTGCCGGGTGAGGGCTTCCACCTGGAGAAGAAAACATATAGCCAAGATGTACCAGCCAGACCTACAGAGTGTCCACCTCCCGACCCCAACACAGCTCTCACCACACCGATGAGGTCCCCACGGCCGTACTCCCCGATGAGCTCCTTCTTGCCACTGCCCTTCTGGATGACGGAGCGGAGACGTCCGTTGAGCGCGATGTAGGTACAGTCTGACTTGTCACCCTGCCTGGGGAACACCACCAGTGGGAAGTCAACCCCCTGCCAAGCTGGTCCTCATCACGTTGAGGTGGGCACCCACCCGTTGGTCCCCACCTGTAGAGCGCCCGGCCGGCCTCCACCGCCATCCAGTCAATGGCAAAGTCCATCTGGCGCACGAAGGGTGACATACGGGCAGCCACAGTGTGGGCGACACTCAGCACCACGCTGGGCTGCTCCCGCATGATCCTACAGGTCAAGAGCAGTTGGGGGACACGGTGGTGGCCCCAAGAGATGCCACCATAGTGCTCACCCCAGGAATCCCCTTTGGCACCAACCCTTTGCCCCAAAACTTCCTCTACCGGCACTGGGACTCACTCGTAGAAGTCCGACTTGGAGATCTTGAGAAAGGTGCAGTCACGGTTGGCCTTGATGGTGAAGATGAGGGGCTCGCCGGTGAGCACAGCCAGCTGTCCCACCATCTCACCGGGCTGCGTCAAGAAGAGGCAGACGTCCTCCGCCTTGTCGATCATCCGCTGGTACACGTGTAGGCAGCCCCACAGCACAAAGTGGAGGCTCACATCCTGCCAAAATGGCACCCTATCACTGTTGGGGGCCACCTCGGACAGCCAGGCATGAGGGGTCCCACCGGCATCATCACTTAGGGTTTCTTCCACTCCTCTTCACAGGGTGGTGTTTTGCACCCTCCAGATGGCTCCCCCTCCACCACCCATAGGGCAGGAGTAGGAAGAGTAGCACCCCATGGAAATACAGGGTGGGGGGAGCAAGATTCCACACCAGTTCCCCCAAACCCAGACCCACCTGGTCCCCTTGACGGGCAATGACTGTCCCAGCTTTGGCATGATGGAGCAAGACACGGTTGTTGAGGAGAGAAGGGTCCTAGAGGGAAGAACAGCACCATATGAGGTGATGGGGACCATCGTGAGGACATGGGGACCACCACAAGGCCACAAGGACCCGCCACAAAGCAACAGGGACCCACCACGACGCAACAGAGGACCACCACAAAGCCACAATTCCCCCATGCCAGCACCGTTTCCGTCCTCACCTCCACCTTCATGAGTTTGACCAGCTCTCGCTTGGCAGCCTCGAAGATGGCGTTGGTCTGGCGGCCCTGGTAGGGTCCAAAGGGACAGTCCCCAGTTGCCGAATCGTCCTCGCAGTAGTTGTAGTGGTAGACACCAGACGGCTGCTCCTCCACCGTCACCGACTTGCGCTCCTTGGGCTCGTGCGAGACGGACTGCAGGGAGACGCAACAGCTCCGGCACCCATCCGCGACCACCCTGGCAGCGCCGGTGGGGGAGATCCGGGTGGACGCGGTGTTGCCGGATCCGGCCTTACCCTGGAGAAGGCGGCCAAGGCACCGGTGCTGTCCTCCTGCAGCGACACCGAGATGCGGCCACGCTCGTAGGCCATGTCGAAATCGGAGCGGGGACCCTTCTGGATACCTGCGATGGGTGAGGGAGGGGACCCGGGAGGGGGGGTCACCAGTGTCCGAGTGGGGGGATGCTGGGGTAGGGGGGATGCACGAGCATTGGGGTGCACGAGCATTGGTGGGTGCACAAGCATGGGGTGCACGAGCATTGCGGGGGGGAGCATTGAGGGGGGGAGCATTGCATGTCCTGGGGAGGGGGATGCATGATCTTGAGGGAGATGCACTACCCTGCTGGGGGGGCTCCATGACCCCCCGACATCCCCCCTTCCCACCTCCTCCAGCCTCCGACCCACCGGAGATATCCACCGGCATGGAGATGCAGCGGCTCAACAGTGGCGGCGGCGGCGTGGCGGTCTCCAGGCCTCCAGCTTTCAGCGGGTCGGCTGCAGGAGGAGACCACCCTGAGCACCCTGGTGGTGGAACGTCGGGGAGGGGGGGGGTCCCAGCATCCCCTTCCTGGCTCTTACCCGGTTCCCTGCCCTCATCGGCACCGCCGAGCCCCCGCTTGCCGTGGCGGACGGGGCTGGTGCGGGCGGCATGGCCGGGTTGGGGGAAGAGCCGTAGCGGTTGCATGTCCTGCAAAGGGTGGGGGGGGGGACATCAGCGGGGCTGGGTGGGGGGGTGGACACAGCGGTCCGGATCCGGCCCGGCGCCACCATTTTTGCCACAAACTCACGTGGCTGAAGAGCTCGTTCGTCAAGCCAAGGTAGTTGTGCAAAGCCAAGAAGGTGACGCGCTGTAGGCGCACCATGATGATCTAAGGGGGGGACAAGAAGCCATCAGTGGTCCCTGTCACCCCAAGGGACCCTCCCCGTGCCGCCCCGCCCAGACCCAAAATCACCTGCACCACCCGCACCAAACTCTCGGGGTACTTCTCGAAGACAGCTGAGAAGGCTTCGACCGGCAGCCGTAGGACAGTGGAGTCCTCCGCCGCCCGGGCACACACTGTGCGGTATGGTCGCTGGTGGCCCTACATGACATGGTCGTGGTGTCAGTGGCCTTGCTGGGATGGGGAGGTCCATCCCGGCCATGGATAGGGGACAGTGGCAGCTAGGAGCTGATGAAGTCTGATGGTGGCACCAGACTTTTGGCTGGTTGGGCTTGGGAACGGCCACAGTTGGGCTGGTGGAGCTTGGGGACCACTGGTGGGGCTTGGGGACAGCCACGTTGGGCTTGGGGATGGCCATGGTTGGGCTGGTGGGGCTTGGGGACCACTGGTGGGGCTTGGGGACAGCCATGTTGGGCTTGGGGATGGCCATGGTTGGGCTGGTGGGGCTTGGGGACCGCTAGTGGGGCTTGGGGACAGCCACGCTGGGCTTGGGAATGGCCACGGTTGGGCTGGAGGGGCTTGGGGACAGCCCTGATCAAGCTGAGGGGGTTTGGGGATGGCCATCATCAGGTTTAGGGGGCTTGGGGACAGCCACAACCAGGTTTAGGGGGCTTGGGGACAGCCACAGTCATGGGAGGGTGTTGGAGACAGCCATGATGTCGGTACCGTGATGACATCAAGGATGCTGAGCAGGCTGTGCACACTGTCCCCAGGGAACACCTCCTTCATCACCGTCTCCTTCCCATCCTGCGAAGCACAAACCCCGCCTTGCTCTTTCCATCCCCATCTCCCACAGCTTCCCCATCCCCTTGCTACGTCCCCGTCCCCCTCGTTGTCCCCGTCCCCGCACCGGTTCGGTGAGGAAGAGCTCCAACTTGCCGTCCTGCAGCACGTAGATGCTGGTGTCGGGTTGTCCGGGACGGAAAACGTAGTCACCTTGTTGGCACTGCTGGAAAACCATGTGCTTGCAAAGCTCCAGGAACAACGGTTTCTCGAAGTGGCCCAACACCCTTTGGGGACAAGGACCGGTGACAGCGGGTGACACAGAGCCCACCGGGACCCGCCCCGGTCCTCCGGAGCCACCCCAGGGGCCAGTTGCCGTGGCGATGGGGATGCAGTGGGGAGAGCATCCTTCAACGGGGTGGTCCGGCCTCCCCGTACAGTTCCCAGGGTTGGATCCTGATCCCTGGGGCCGAATCCTGACCCCCAGGGATGGATCCTGACCCCTTTGGGGCCTGATCCTGAACCTGGAGCAAGATCCTGACCCCCAGGGATGGATCCTGACCCCCCTGGGTCCTGATCCTGATCCCCCTGGGGTGGATCCTGACGCCCCTGGGATGGATCCTGACCCCTTTGGGGCCTGATCCTGACCCTGGAACAAGATCCTGACCCCCCGGGATGGATCCTGGCCCCTCTGGGGTCTGATCCTGACCCTGGAACAAGATCCTGATCCTTGGGGATGGATCCTGGCACCCCTGGGGATGGATCCTCAGCCCTGGGGATGGATCCTGACCCTCCTAGGTCCCGATCCTGACCCTGGAACAAGATCCTGACCCCCTGGGGACGGATCCTGACCCCCTTTGGGGGCCTGATCCTGACCCCCAGGGATGGATCCTGAGCCTCACCGGACATTTTTGAGCATGTAGAGGACCTCGGAGGGAAGATGGGAATTGGCCACGTCGAATTCGGTCAAATCGGCTTCCAGCACCGAGGGCGGAGGCTCCTTCAGCTGCAGCGTGGGCAGCTCCTTCTGGATGCGCAGGAACCTTGGGGGACAACAAAGTGACGTCGGGGTACGGCCACCACCCGCCCCGTCTCGTCCTTCTCCCGCCGTTGGTGGCACCTCACTTTTTGGCGATGTTGAGCATCTTCAGCTTCTTCTTCATCCTGGGTCGTGAGGTGCTGGAAATGGTGGTGTCCACCAGGGAGGAGGTGGATTGGGAGACCTGGAGACATCAGGGGGACATCAAACCGGGGTGTCACCCGATGGCGATGCCGCGAAGCCACCCCACCCCAAGCCGTCACCCCGAGCGTCACCTTGCGCATGATTTTGCGGCCGTAGAAAAGCATCTTGTCCCGTTTTCGGAAACGGTATTTCGGTGTCCCCTGCGCAGGGAGCTCTGGGGACCACGATGGGGATGGGTTAACGGGGTGCAGCCCTGTCAACCCCCTGCCCCCGCTGTCCCCAAGGCCACCGCAGTGATGTCACTCACTCTTAAGGCGCAGCCGGCGGACCAGGACCACGATGGCGGCGGCAACGATGACGGCGAAGAGGCTGAGGCCGAGCATCACCCCCAGCACCTGGGGACGAGCGCGGGGTCGGCGGGGGTGGGGGGTGACCGATGGCACCGCCACCTCGGTGACGTGGAGGGACGGGAGGGGGTGTGACAGCATCGGGGATCGGGACGCTGTCCCCAAGGGCGCGGGGACGAGTTCGTGTCCCCTGGGGGTGCTCAGCAGCGTGGGGGACAGGGACATGGGGACGAGTTCGTGTCCCCAAGGGTGTGGGGACAGGTTTGTGTCACCTTGGGGCGCTCAGCAGCGTCGGGGACTGGGACGCTGTCACCTGGGGACATGGGGACAATTCTGTGTCCCCCGGGGGTGCTCAACAGCGTTGGGGACCAGGGTGCTGTCACCTGGGGACACGTTTGTGCCCCAAGGGCGTGGGGACAAATTTGTGTCCCCTGAGGATGCTCAACAGTGTCGGGGACCGGGACACTGTCACCTGGGGACGTTTTTGTGACCCCAAGGGCGTGGGGACAATTCTGTGTCCCCTTGGGGTGCTCAGCAGCATTGGGGGCCAGGATGCTGTCACCTGGGGACACGGGGACAAGTTTGTGTCCCCTCAGGGGGTGCTGAACAGCCTTGGCAATGGGGACGCTGACCCCTGGGGACATGGGGACAATTCTGTGTCCCCTAGGGGTGCTCAGCAGCGTCGGGGACAGGGATGGTGATCCCAGGGGACATGGGGACAAGTTCGTGTCCCCAAGGGCGTGGGGACAAATTTGTGTCCCCTGAGGATGCTCAGCAGCGCTGGGGACTGGGACGCTGTGCCCTGGAGACACTGGGACGTTTTTGTGACCCCAAGGGCGTGGGGACAATTCTGTGTCCCCTTGGGGTGCTCAGCAGCATCGGGGACCAGGATGCTGTCACCTGGGGACACGGGGACAATTCTGCGTCCCCTTGGGGTGCTCAACAGCGTTGGGGATCGGGACGCTATCCCCTGGGGCGTGGGGACACGAGTTCATATCCCCAAAGGTTTGGGGACAAATTTATGTCCCCTGGGGGTGCTCAGCAGCACCGGGGACGGGGCCACCGACCCCTGGGGACGCGGGGGGGGGGACGGACACGTTCACGTCCCCCGTGGGTGCTCACCGCGCCGGTGGGGAGCTGCTCCTCGGCAAAGAGCTTGGGCAGCACGGCCGTCAGGGACGCATCCTGCGGGGACAAGGGGACAGCTGAGCACCCCATGCCAGGGTTGGGGACACACACACACATGGGGGGGGGGGTGACCGTCACCCCTCATCGGCCGCGGTGACATTTCCTACCTCCGCCTCCTCCTGCGGCTCAGACTCGCTCTGCCCCATGGTCGCGACGGGGCTCTGCCCATGCAAAAAACTGCGCGAAAAAACCCCAAAATTTGATGAAAAACACCAAAAAAAAAAAACCAAACCCAAAAAATCAGAAGTTTGTGACGCGGGGACCCCACCGAGGGACAGGTGACAACAGGGTGACATCCTCGGAACGGGTAAAAACCCGGTGGGGTGAGGAAGCCGTCACCGCCCGTCACCGTCGTCACCCGTCACCGTCGTCACCCCGTCACCGCCGTCACCCCGACGAGGGTCCCCGAGCGACGGTGCCACCGCCGGGTGCCGTGTGTGTCCCCCCCCCCCCGTCGCCCCCCCCCACGTCACCGCCGTCCTTCCCAAGGACACCCCGGGGAGGTGACGGTGGCATCAGTGGGCACCGGAGCGGGGACGTCACCGGGGTTGGCACGTGTCGCCCCCCCCGCCCCCCCAAACGTCACCCTATGGGGGTGGGGGCACCCAGCGCCAGCGCCCAGCACCCTGTTTGCGGTGGGGGCAGGGGGGGGTGTGGGGGTGTGCCAGGCCCTGGTGACACCCCCACGGGTGACAACCCACCCCCCCACGGGTGACAACAGCCCCCCCCAGCTTCTACCCCCCCCCTTGCCCCCATCAGCCCCCCCATATTACCCCCCCGGCTGGTTCTGCCCCCCCCCAAATTCTCCCCCCCCCCCGGACAAACCCCCCCTCCCCACCAGTATCGCCCCCCCCACGACTATCGCCCCCCCCCGTATCGCCCCCCACTATCGCCTCCCATCCCCCCCCAACTTCTCCTGCCCCCCCCCACCTTTACTACTCCCCCCAGGCTCTAACTGCCCCCCCCTCGCGCTAATATTGCCCCTCCCCACGCAGTATCGCTCCCCCCACGCAGTATCGCCCCCCCAGGGGTTCATCCCCCCCCCAAACATTATCCCCCCCCCAGACTAAATTGCTCCCCCCAAACTGCCCCCCCATGGGCTCTGCCCCCCCCCCAAACCCCGATCTGCCCCCCCCCGAGCCCCCCCAAAGCCGTTGTTGTTGTTGTTGTTCCCCCCCCCCCACCCCGGCACTCACCGGCCGCCGGTCGCCGCCCCGCGCCCCGCTCCGGCCTCGGCGGCAGCGGCGGCCCCCGCGGGGTCATGGTCCCTTTAAAGCGGCTCCGCCTCTCGCGCTGACGTTATCAGAAGGGGCGGGGGAGCGCGGGGAGGCGGCGGCGCCATGTTGGGAAGGTCAGGAGGGAAAGGGAAGAACGCGGGAGACTGGGTGGGCGCCATCTTGGGTGTGGCGCTTGAAGGGGGGTGGTGTGATGTCAGCACAGGGCGACGGCGCGGGGCGGTGGGTGCCGTGGTGGGCGTCCCGGCGCCATCTTGGGAGTGGCAGGGGAGGGCGGGGGGGGGGAAACGGGGGGTCCCCGGGGGGGGGGGAGGCCGGGGAGCACCCTCAGGTTTGTGTCCCCCATGGGCACCCCGGGGCGACAGCACCCACTGCCAGCCCTGACCCCCCATGGTGACAGCACCCACAGCACCCACTGCCAGCCCTGACCCCCCCATGGGCACCCCGGGGTGACAGCACCCATGGCCTCATTGCCAGCCCTCTCCCCATGGCACCTCAAGGTGCTGGCACCCACTGCCAGCCCCAAACCCCCAGGATGACAGCACCCATGGCACCCACTGCCAGCCCTGACCCCCCATGGGCACCCCGGGGTGACAGCACCCACTGCCAGCCCTGCCCCCCCATAGTGACAGCACCCACGGCCTCATTGCCAGCCCTCTCCCCATGGCACCTCAAGGTGCTGGCACCCACTGCCAGCCCTGTCCCCCCACGGGCACCCTGGGGTAACAGCACCCGTGGCACCCACTGCCAGCCCTGTCCCCCCACAGGCACCCCGAGGTGCTGGCACCCACCACCCCCGGCGCAGGGGTCCCACAGCAGCACAACCCCACTGTTCTCCCAGGGCGCTTTATTATCCCGCCACGGGGTGGGGGGGGGGGCACCCACCAGGACCCCACAGAGGGCACAACTCACCCCCGGCCACCCCAAAACGGGGAGCAAAACCCAGGGAGAGAAACACCCCACCACCACCCCCCCCCCGCAGCTGAGACTGGCCACAACTCAGTCCATGAATGAGAAAGCACCAAACACCTCCCCACCACGGGCGGTCTCTCCGATTTGGGGTTAAATTCGGCCTTTTTGGACGCGGGGAAGGCAGGCGGAGGCGGCAGTGCCTGGTGCGAGCGGCCGCTGGCCCCGCTCCAGCCTGGAGCAGCTGCTCCTCCGGTTACAAAACGCGCCCTTGACCCGTCCCGCCGCGCGTAAACAGCTCCAGGGCGCGATGCCGAGGAGGGGACGGGGGCACCCGTTTCGCTTTTACCCCGCTGCCCCCCCCGTCCCGTCCCGGGTGGGGGTCAAAGGGAGCCGCCGCGGCCTGTCGTGCCTCCGGGCTCCCCCTGAAATGGCTGCAGGGCTTGGGGACGAGTCCCTCGCGCTGTCACAGGGCAGCTGGGCTTGGGGACGAGGGGGGGGATGAGTCCCCGACACGGCCAAGGGGCCACGGGGCTCGGGGACGAGGAGGGGGTGGACGAGTCCCCAACACGGCCAAGGAACCAGGGGCTTCAGCCACATCCTTGACGCAGCCAAAGGGTCACAAGGCTCCAGGTTGTCCCCAAAAACATGTCCGAGGGGTCGCAGGACTCCGGGTTGTCCCCAAAAACACGTCCGAGGGGTTGCAAGGCTGGGGGATGAGCCCCAAAATAGGGCCAAGGGGTCACAGGGCTTCGGGCTGCTCCCCAAAAACATGTCCGAGGGGGTCGCAGGGCTCCAGGCTGTCCCCAAAAACACGTCCGAGGGGGTCACGAGGCTCCAGGTTGTCCCCAAAAACACATCCAAGGGATCACAGGGCTCCGGGCTGCCCCCCAAAAACACGTCCGAGGGGTCACGGAGCTCCGGGTTGTCCCCAAAAACACGTCCGAGAGGTCCACACTGAGCCCCCGAGGGACTCCCTGGCTCCAGTTCGGGATTGGGAGCAGCAAGGCCAAGGTCGAGTGCCCCCCCAAAAGCGCAGGGGACGTTGGGCGCCAGTTCTCCCCGCTCCTTCCGGACCCCAAGCCGATAAAAGCCGACGATAAAATAAATTAAAAGCGCTCGGGGGCGCCGGGAGGGGGGGGAGCACGGGGTACCGCTCCTTTGTGTCCCCGGGGGTCCGCGTCACGGGGTGGGGGGGTGGGGGGTCCTCCCCTCAATTCACCAGCAGTGCGTTGTCTTGCAGAGGAGCCCTGCGGAGAAGACAGCGCCGGCGGTAACGGGGAGAAATGTGATGAATTCGCGGAAAACGGTTTCGATTTCGGAAAGAAGACTCAGCAGCAGCTAAAGGGAGACCCAACACACGCGACGCCCCCCCCCCCACCCCCCCCCCCGCCAAAGAAATAAGCAGGGTGGGAAGCGGGGAGCGAGGACGCAGGGAGCCCAGGAACCCCGGTTATACGTGGAGGGGTCCCCACAGGCAAAGAGCTATTTTGGGGTGCCGGCAAGAGACTCACCGGCACGGAGATGGGTTGGAAATCACGATCCACGTGGGATCGGTCACGCACGAGGAGCCAGCAACGAAAATAACCGTAAAATCCTCCTCTCCCGGCACGCAGGAGGGAACGGGGTAGAAAACAAGGGGGGGCTCAGAGCGTCCCTGACCCCGATCTGTCGGTAAGAAGCCCCCCCCCCCGACCCCGACACCGGCGCTGCCCGCTCACCGCTCGCAGCAGCAGAAGACGGAGCAGGATGAGGCGCTGTCGCGACGGTACTTGCCCGATTTAGGGCTGTCCTTGCACTGGGCGATGTAGGCGTGGAGCTGGGAGACGGGCGTTTCGCCCTCGCACTGGTGCTGCGGGAGGTGGAAAAAAAAAAAAAAAATATGGAAAAGGGGAAGCCGAATCCCTCCGGCGAGGGGAAAACGGGATCAAAAACCCCCAAAAACCATGAAGTTTTGTTTAAAGGTCTGGGCGCAGCCTCACCTTGATGGTCTCATAGTAGCCGGTGATGAGGGCGATGAAGAGGCTGAGGACCATGTAGATGAAGAGGCTGATGAAGGTGTACAGGTAGATCTGGCTGAAGAGCCACACCAAGTAGCTGTTCTGTTGCATCTCGGCAAAGGTAACGAACATATCGTCCCCGTTGATGAGGGAAAAGAGGCACTCGGACACCATGGAAAGGGATCGGAACTGGGATGGGAGGTGAGAAAGAGTTGGTAGGTGACCCGGGCCACCGCGTCACCCCCACATCAAAAAAGGGAGAGAAAGTTCCTCAACACCCTACGCGCCACCCCGGTGCCGTCGCGTCAAGGAGGAGAGAGGCTGCGGCGAAGAGCGGCGCCATATCTAACGCACGCTGCCAAAACGGGGACCGGCCCTGCACCCATCTCCTCCCAAATCTGAGCGGGGCAATAGCCCGGAGGTGGGTGAAGCCCACCCCGATCGCCGACCCGCGGCGGCACCTTGACGTGGTACGGGCCCAGGACGATCCAGCCGCAGAAGCAGTAGCCCAGGTAGATGACGGCCACGCAGCAGCAGAAGCGGATGACGTCGGGGAGGGCCACCCGTAGCGTGACGATGAGGATCTGGCGGAGGAAAAAAAAAATAAATAAATCAGAATTAACCCCCGTCTTCCACCGAGGGCGTCACCCAACGGCGGTTAAAGCACCCCGTACGACACCAAGGTCCCCGGCAGAGCAGGACGGGGACACTGGGGACACGCAGAAGCCGTAGGACGAGCCTGAGCCCGTCCAGGTGCTTGTGGCCAGGCCGGCAGGACCGTTCCCAAGCCCTGAAAATTGTCTCCTCGGCTCCCAGGTCACCCGCCCCCGGCGTCACTCACGTTGTACTTTTGGAAGAAGCTGAGGTAGCGAATGACGCCGACCCAGACCAGCAGCGTGGAGGTGCCCAGGAGGATGCTGCAGACGTCGTAGCTGGCAAAGTTCTGCAGGGACGAGGATGTGACGGGCCTGAGGCACGGCCAACGCCGTCCCCGAAGTCCCCAGCTTCGTTCCCCGGCGTCACCGTACCTTGGACTCGATGCCGATCTTCATGATGGTTCCCAGCACGGTGAGGACGTCGCTGATCACCAGGAGGATGTACCAACCGTTGAGGAATTCCATGCGGTCTGACAGACACACGCTCTGGTTGTAACGGCGCTGGAAAAACCGGCTGAACTCCTGCACAGAGAGGAAAAACGGGGTCCGTCACCCATCACCCGGAGGGTTTCACCCATCTCGCGGCACCCACGGATTTGACCGAGCATCCCCGCGGGGAAAAAGGCTTCCTCCGAAAACCCGGCAGTGCCAAAACAGCGTCCCGACGGCAGTTCTGTCCATCCCCACCGGTTACACCACGGAGGGTGGCTACGGTTAACGCCGCTTCCCGCCGTCCCACCGCTCACGTGCTGCAGCATCAGGCCCCGGATGATGGAGCGAGCGCAGAGGATGAAGGAGAGCGAACAGACGAGGATGACGACGACGTCGAAGAACAGCCGTAAGGAGTTGTCACCTGCAAGACACGTGGTGTAACGAGGTTAACGAAGGGCACGGTCGCACCCCGAGGAACCCACGCGGCCTTTCGGCACCCACTGGGTGACAGACGCCAGCTTCGTCGCGTCCTTGCGGCTCCTACCTCGGCCGAAGACGCTGGGATCTTTGCACTCCTTGATGTCCGCCTGGTTGTCGAGGTGGATTTTCACCCGGCCGCTGTGCGCCTTATTGTCGAACGTGATCTGGGGAGAAAGCGGGGACACGGGTTACCGCCTGTGAAAGCGTCTGGCAGCTCCTCGCTGCCGGAACGCTGCCTGTACCCGGTTCCCTCCATGCCCACGAAGGCAGCTGCCACCCCCGCGCAGGGCAGGCTGGATCGTCCCGAGGTGGGGAGCGGTGCCGACGCACTCACGGTGATGGTGAAGGTGTAACAGTCGGGGATCTCGTTGTTGATGATGGTTTGGATGTTGATGGCTTTCAGCTTGAACTGGATGGTGACGTTGATGAGTCTGCGGGACGGGATGTTTGTTAATCCCCCCCTCCTGGGGCTTATCCGGGGGGTCTCAGCCCACTTAAGACACCCCCCGAACCCCCAAAACCACGGCGCCGAGAGTCAAACGACCGACCTAGAGGGGGTAAACACCTTCCTTGGGGGTGCAAACAGCCCCAGGGAAGGGTGTCCCCAGCTTTGGAGGAGCAAATCACACCCAACCTGCCCCAGCATCGCTGAATTTTGCTTCAAGGCGGGGAGGTTGGACCCTCTGGAAGAAACGGTGTCGCAAGCTACACCGTATTTCTCGGTGCCAGCAGCGCCTGCGTCCCTCTGCCCAGCACCGGCAAGAAGACGGCGCCTGCCCGCGCCGATAACGTGCCCGCAACTGCAGGGCTTGGCCGCGGGCCACCGAAATGCCGTTGAAGGCCGGCGCAGGGTTTCGGGGAAGGGAAACCAACCCCCAAAGCGGATGTTGCAGGACAGTCACGGTACGGCGGGGTCAGCTCTGCGGCCGACGGAGACGGGGTCGGAAAGCAGCTGCTTTGTTGCGCAAGCTCGGCGGTTTCACGTCTCCCTCGGCACAAGGGCGGATTTGTTTCTATCCCGCACGTGTTTTTTTAAAACCGACGGGGGTTTTTAGGGTGGGTATTTTTTTTTTTGCCACCCCGGCAGCAGCTTTCGGCGCGAGGAATTCCTCGCGTTGGGGTCCCTGCTTCGTCATCACCCCTACCCTGCCGCTACGGGACATCCCCGGCACCCAAACACCGGGACATCCCGGCTTGCGGGGAAGACGTCGGCGATTACTTGTGAAATTTGAGGGTGAAGTTCTTGTAGTTACGGTCCAGCTCCGGAGGAAGAGGCTGGGGGTCCTCGGGGTCCACTCCCAGGCAGTCTGCAGGGAAGGAGAAACACTTTCAGGGAAACCCGAGGCCCCACACAGACCCCTTGGACCCTCTCGAGCCCAGAACGACGACCAAAAACCTCCCCGGGACCAAGCGGTGGCCGTGACACAATGAATCTCAACCCCATCGTCCCCAAAACCCACCCGTGACGATCTTGGGGTCGATGTTGAAGGTGTCGTTGGCCGGATCGATGCGTCCTTTACGGTAGTACTGCTGGCACAGCATGAGGGCCGACCAGTTTCCTCCGCTCTCTGCCCGCACGTAGGCGTAGCGGCCGATGGTCTCGTTGGGAATGGCCAAGTACTGGAGAAGGAGATGTCCTCAGCGGCTGGACGTAGCCCCGAGCCACCTCCGTGTCCCCCTCTGCCCGCGGATCTCACCTTCTCCACGGCGTAAAACATGCGGTCGTAGAGGTCGTGCTGCGTATAGACGGCGTAGGAGTCGTCCGCGCCGTCCACGTAGTCCTTCAGGAAGAGGTGCTTGAAGGCGATGGTGTTCTCCTCCTTGAACGTCACCACCATCTGGTTGCTGAGCCCGAAGAGGATGAGCTGAGGGACAAAAAGGGACCAGAATTAAATCCCTGCCCTGGAAGCTCCTCAAAAAACCATGCCATGGCCCAAAACGCCGCCGTTTCACCCCAAAGATGCTCACAGGAGGCAAAACGCCATCACCCTATGCTTGGGTCACCCCAAAAAGACAAGGGCCAGCTGGTGCGTCCCCGAGATTGCCCCAAAAACTCTTAAACCGGCCGATTTCCTACGGCAAAGCTCCTCTCCCACTGCAAATGGGGGACGATCTCCTTGGGGACACGCACGCGTCGTGTCTGTCCCCCCCCCCAGCGCCACCCTGGGAACACGACGGCAGAGCGACCCCTCATCTTCCTCTTCTTCATCAGCGTTTTTCCCTGCCTGCACGCTCCCCGCGACGGTAATTAGCTCGTGTTTATTAACACAAGACGCCGCTCGTTAGCAGGGCGAGGGCACGGGTGGCTCTGGGTGCCACTGTTCAAAGCCTCGGGGGGAAAAGCACCCAGGACAACGCCGCAGCGCTGAGCGGGCAGAAAAAAAAGGGGGGGGGCAAGGCCCGGGCACCCGCGGACAGAAAAAAAAGGGGGGGCCAAGGCCCGGGCACCCCAACTTCCCTGGCCGGGAGGGGGATGTCACGTGCCGGCTGTTTCCTACACGCCTCGTGATCGCGGCCCGGCAGCTCCTGGGGGATTTTCCGTCCCCAGGACGGAGCCTGGCACCCATCCGGGAGCTGGTGACACCCTGAGGTGGTGGGCAGGGGGGAGCGTCCCTTCTGCCACACTCCCTCCTTTTTTTTTGGGGGGGGGGGGGGGGGAGCACCCCGGTATCACCCATTGCCTGAGACACCCCAGCGTGGGGCACGCAGAGCCCAAGGACGTGCCACCAGGGTAACTCCAACAGACCCCCCCTCCCCCGCTCACCCAGGGGACCTCTCCTGAGTCCCCCGCTGTCCCCAAGCACCCCCTCCATGTCCCCAAATAATCAAAGCTCCCCCCATGCTCCCCCAGTGATGCTCAGCCCCCCCCAACATGCCCCACGATGTCCCCAGGCCTTGCTGAGGGCGTCCCCTCCTATGTCCCCATGCCTGCCTCAGAGCCTCCCCCCCGCCCCAGCAGCCATGTCATCGTCACCCCCCAACTCCCCACACCTCAGTGTCCCCCTGCCCATTGCCCCTCAATGCCACCCTGGCGTCCCCCTCCCCTCTGTCCCCATATCCCAGGGGACCCCCTCCCCAGTGCTCCTGTGCCCAGTGTCCCCAGGCTCCTTCCCCCACCATCCCCATGTCCCAGGGCCACCCCTCCCCGGCGTCCCCATGCCGATTGACCCCCTCCCCAGTGTCCCCATGTCCCAGGACTCCCAGGGCCACCCCTCCCCAGTGTCCCCATGTCCCAGGATGCCCCCAGCACCCCTCTCTCTGGTGTCCCCATGTCCCAGTGGCTCCCTTCCAGTGTCCCCATGTCCCCTTCCCTGGTGTCTCCATGTCCCAAGGCCACCCCTCCCTGGCATCCCCATGTCCCAGGACCCCCCCTCCCAGCATCCCCATGTCCCAGGACCGCCCCCCCCCCCCACCAGTGTCCCCATGTCCCAGGACTCCCCCTCCCCAGTGTCTCCATGTTCCAATGCCTCCCTTCCCCAGTGTCCCCATGTCCCAGGGCCTCCCTTCCAGTGTCCCCACACCCCCTTCCCCGGTGTCCCCATGTCCCAGGGCCACCCCCTTGGTGTCCCCATGCCCCCATCCCAGTGTCCCCATGTCCCAGGACCCCTCCCCAAGTGTCCCCATGTCCCAGGGCCCCCTTCCCCGGTGTCCCCATGTCCCAGGGCCACCCCCTTGGTGTCCCCATGCCCCCATCCCAGTGTCCCCATGTCCCAGGACCCCTCCCCAAGTGTCCCCATGTCCCAGGGCCACCCCCCCAGTGTCCCCACACCCCCTTCCCTGGTGTCCCCATGTCCCAGGGCCACCCCCTTGGTGTCCCCATGCCCCCATCCCAGTGTCCCCATGTCCCAGGACCCCCCCCCCCAAGTGTCCCCATGTCCCAAGACCCCCACTCCCCGGTGTCCCCATGTCCCAGGGCCACCCCCCCAGTGTCCCCACACCCCCTTCCCTGGTGTCCCCATGTCCCAGGGCCACCCCCTTGGTGTCCCCATGCCCCCATCCCAGTGTCCCCATGTCCCAGGACCCCCCCCCCCCAAGTGTCCCCATGTCCCAAGACCCCCACTCCCCGGTGCCCCCATGTCCCAGGGCCACCCCCCCCAGTGTCCCCACGCCCCCTTCCCTGGTGTCCCCATGTCCCAGGGCCACCCCCTTGGTGTCCCCATGCCCCCCCCCCCAAGTGTCCCCATGTCCCAGGACCCCTCCCCAAGTGTCCCCATGTCCCAGTGCCAACCCCCCCGGTATCCCCACGCTCCCTTCCCCATTGATCCCCGTTCCCCAGGCCCACCCGTGCTCCAAGACCACCCCTCCCCAGTGTGTGTCGTGTCCGTGTGTGTCCCCCCCCCCGCCCTGTTCCCGTTGTCCCCGCACCTGAACGGTGACAAGGAGGATCTTGGCCAGCTGCAGCCCCAATTTAACGGGTCGCCGTCCCCGGGCCCGGTATTTATCACAGGGACTCATAAAAAAATACTTAAGGCGACGTCGTAGCTCTTCTTCCTCCGCCACCACAGGAGACTCCGTGGTACCGTAGCCCGGGCCGCGGCCTAGCAGCCGCTCCGTTTCTGAGGGGAAACGGCCGTTAACCGGCGGGTACCGGGGACATCAGCCGGGGAGGGCGGCGGGGGGGGGGGGGGGGGGGGGGACGGCGCGGATCCGCGCCGTCCGTCCCCTCCCCCCCGCCGCCCTCCCCGGCCCGGTTCCCCCCCCCCACCGGCCCGGTCCCCGGTTGCCGCTCACCGGCCGGGGCCGCCATAACGCCGCCGCAGAGCGGCTTCAATCGCCTGTATCACATGACCGGAAAGCACCGGCGTGACTCCCGCCTACTCGTTGCTTTGGCTTGTAACCACGCCCACATTAGGGCTGGGTGAAGCCGTGAACACGCCCACTGCCTGGCAAGGGTCACGCCCATTGTCTGGCAGTGGCACCGCCCACTGTCTGGCTGTGGCCACGCCCACTCACCGCAAGTGGCTCCACCCCCTCCCCTACCTGGGCCAGGACGGTGGCACGGAGGGACATGGCCATGGACGGTGGCACTTGGCCCAGGAGGACATGTCCACACCAGGACGGGGACGTGTGGCGTGGAGGGACATGGCCATGGACGGTGGCACTTGGCCCAGGAGGACATGTCCACACCAGGACGGGGACGTGTGGCGTGGAGGGACATGGCCATGGACGGTGGCACTTGGCCCAGGAGGACATGTCCACACCAGGACGGGGACGTGTGGCGTGGAGGGACATGGCCATGGACGGTGGCACTTGGCCCAGGAGGACATGTCCACACCAGGACGGGGACGTGTGGCGTGGAGGGACATGGCCATGGACGGTGGCACTTGGCCCAGGAGGACATGTCCACACCAGGACGGGGACGTGTGGCACGGAGGGACATGGCCATGGACGGTGGCACTTGGCCCAGGAGGACATGTCCACACCAGGACGGGGATGTGTGGCACGGAGGGACATGGCCATGGACGGTGGCACTTGGCCCAGGAGGACATGTCCACACCAGGACGGGGACATGTGGCATGGTGGGACACGTCCATGGATGGTGGCACTTGGCCCAGAAGGACATGTCCACACCAGGACGGTGACGTGTGGCGTGGAGGGACATGTCCACGGATGATGTCATGTGGCCCAGGGGACGTGTCCATGCCAGGACGGTGACAGGTGGCCCAGGGAACATGTCCATGCCAGGATGGTGACCTGTGGCATGGAGGGACATGGCCATGGATGGTGGCACTTGGTCCAGGAAGACACATCCATGCCGGGATGGTGACATGTATGAAGAGGGGACATGTCCACACCAGGATGGTGACATGTGGCCCCAGAGGATGTGTCCATGCCAGGATGGTGACGTGTGGCATGGAGGGACATGTCCACACCATGAGGTGGCACATGACCAAGGAGGACACATCCCCACCCCCCCCACCACACCACAACACCGTCCCCTCCGTGCCACCATTTATTCACCACTCCTCCCTCTGGTGGGATGGCCGTGGCTCAAGGTGTCCCCCGTGTCCCTGTGTCCCTCAGGCCACCTCCGGCAGCGGTTCCAGCAGCAGCCAGAGCCCGTCCTCGGCGCGGAGGATGAGCTCGGGCTTGCGGCGCGGTGGCTGTCCCGTGTCCAGCCGGATGGCGAAGCGTGCCACTGTCAATGCTGCCACCACCTTCAGCTCAGCCATGGCGAAGCTCTGTCCGATGCAGTTCCTGCCACCACGTCGCCTCTCTGTCACCTCTGTCACCACCGTGGGGGTGACGCGGGGGACAGCAGACCACCACCTCCACCGTCTGGGTGGTGGAGCAGATGGTGGAACCTCCTCGAAACGTGGGGACAGTGTTGTCCTCACGACACCCAAACGTCACGGCTGTGGGACAACCACCCCACCTTGAACCCAACCAGGCTCAGGGGGTGACACATGGGGACACTCGTGTCCCCACCATGGCTTACCTGGGGCCAGCGGAGAAGGGGATGAAGGCCAACGGGGACCGTCCCTGACTGTTCTCCGGGCTGAACCTCAGTGGGTTGTAGACCTGGGGTGACACGGACACCGTCACGCCGTGGGGACGTGGTTGTCCCTGCCCATGGTGACGGGGACATCCCGCTGTCCCATAGTCATGCCACCAGGGCCAAGTGGCTCTACCTGGGGCTCAGGCCAGATGTCCGGGTTGTGGTGGGTCCCATAGATGCTCACCAGGCAGATGATCCCTGGTGGGATGGAAACGGCCACCTTAGGGACAGGGGACAAGGAGGGATGGTGACATTGGGGACATCTCGTACCCTGGGAGTGCCGTACCCTTGGGGATGACGCGTCCATCACGCAGGGCGATGTCCTCGGTGCAGCGCCGGGACACGGCGGTGACAGGGGGATGCAGGCGGAGGCTCTCCTTGATGCACATGGTGGTGAAGGGCAGGTGGGACAGGTCATCCCTGGGGGCGAGGGATGATGGCACCAGCGTCCCCAAGCCGGGTGGCCAGGGGATGACACCGGGGACCTCTCACCAGTCGATCTCCTCCACGTCCCTGCCCTTGAGGAGCTCGCGGACCTCCTGGCGGCACTGCTCCTGGTAGTGGGGGTGGCGGGCCAGGTTGTAGAGCAGCCACGCCAAGCCGCTGGCCGTCGTGTCGTGGCCTGCAGGGACAAGGGGTGAGCGAGGGGACATGTCGGTCCCCCCGCTCTGATGGCACACTGTGGCTTGCCCTCACCCTCGAACATGAAGGTGTCAGCCTCGGCCGAGATGTCCTCATCCGACAGGGTGTTGCCGTCCTCGTCCTGCAAGGGTGAGCGTGGCAGCCAAGATGCCCCCTGGGGCCACCGGTCTATGGCCAACCCTCACCATGGCCACCACCATTGCCCTATGGCCACCACCTTATGGCTAACCTTTTCTGTGGCCACCGACATCCCCTTGGCCACCACCATCTCCCTGTGGCTACCACCCAACAGCCAGCCCTCTGCATGGCCACCACCATTCCCTTGATCACAACCATGCTGCTATGTCCACCACCCTACAGCCAACCTTTCCCATAGTCACCACCATCCCCTTGGCCACCATCATGCTTCTATGGCCACCACCCTATGACCACCCTTTCCCATGGCCACCATCATCTCCCTGTAGCCACCACCCTACAGCCAACCTTCCCCATAGTCACCACCATTCCCTTGATCACCACCATGCCACTATGGCCACCGCCCTACGGCCAAGCTTTCCCATAACCACCACCATCCCCTTGGCCACCACCATCTCCCCGTGGCCACCACCCTACAGCCAACCTTCCCCATAGCCACCACCATCCCCTTGGCCACCACCACACCACTATGGCCACCACCCTACGACCACCCTTCCCCATGGCCACCACCATCTCACCCTGGCACTACCTTAGAGAGCAGGAGAAGGTCAATGAAGTCCATGCTCCGTCCTTGGTGGCTCTCCACCCAGGCTTGGTGGCCGAGGCGGTCAAGGGCCTGGCGCCGGCGCTGCACCACGCCAGCGGTGAAGCTGTGTACGGTGGCGCAGGCTTGGGCGAAGCGACGCCCATCGGCCGAGAGGCGGTAGAGCCACGTTGGGTGATGGAGCAGACGGTGATGGCGTCTCACCACCAAGGTGCTCAGCTCCAGGATGGCCTTGATGTACTCGCTGGGCTGCCTGTGGGGCACCAGGGACCACTGGGGACGGTCACCGTGGACCACTGGGGATGGCCATCCCCCTGGCCATGGTGAGCTTCAGTGGGGACATGGGGTGGCAGTAGGACATGTGAGACCAGGCTGGGGTGACACCAGGGTGGTAGCTCAGAGTCCTGGGGGTAGGGGGAACCTGATGGGGGGGACAAAGCTGGGATCAGGGGGGACCCCGGGAGGGACAGAGTTGGTGTGTGGGGACCCTGGAGGTGACAATATTGGGATGGTGGGGACCTTGATGGGTGCAAAGTGCAGCGGAGACACCAGCGGGGACCAAGCCAGGGTGGGGTGGGACCTCAGCGGGGGACAGAGCTGGGGTAAGGAGGTGGGGGGGACCCCGGGAAGGGGACAGGGTGACGCCGGCAGGGGACAGGGTGACACTCACTGCTGGCAGTGGCTCTCGTGGCTGAAGATGCATTTCTGGAGCGTGTCCAGGGTGAGGAGGCTGAGCTGCCCCAGCACCTCCAGTCGCGCCGGGCCCCCCGCTGCCTGCGCCGCTGCCCGCCACTTGGCCTGCAGGCAGGGGTGCGGGGCTGGGTGCCCGTCGGGGGGCTGGGGTCAGGGCTGGGTGCAGGCAGCTGGTGCAGGTTGAGGTCTGGGTGCGGGCAGCGGGTGCTGGGTGCAGGGTGCTGGTCTGGGTGCTGGACAGGGTCTGGGTGCTGGACAGGGTCTGGGTGCAGGGTGGGGGCTGGGTGCGGGCAGCGGGTGCAGGTTGAGGTCTGGGCGCGGGCAGCGGGTGCTGGACAGGGTCTGGGTGCAGGTCTGGGTGCAGGCAGTGGGTGCAGGTTGGGGTCTGGGTGCAGGTTGGGGTCTGGGTGCAGGTCTGGATGCGGGCATCTGGTGCACGTTGGGGTCTGGGTGCAGGCAGCGGGTGCCGGACGGGGTCTGGGTGCAGGCAGCAGGTGCGGGGTGGGGTCTGGGTGCAGGCAGCAGGTGCGGGGTGGGGTCTGGGTGCAGGACAGGATCTGGGTGCAGGTTGGGGTCTGGGTGCAGGTCTGGGTGCGGGCAGAGGGTGCTGGACAGGGGGTTGGGTGAAGGTTGGGGTGCAGGCAGCGGGTGCAGGTTGGGATCTGGGTGCAGGCAGCGGGTGCTTACGTGCATGATGTGGGTGCTCTGGTTGAAGACACCCACGTAGGACTTGAGAACGTCCGAGTGGAAGGCGGGCGTCAACAGGCGTCGGTGCCGAGCCCACTTCTGCCCGTGGCTCAGCAGCAGCCCGTCTCCTGCGGCGAGACACCCGGCTCCATCCCTGGTGCACCCATGGGTGCCGCCCCACATGTCCTGCCACCCCTGAGCACCCACTCACCCAGCCAGGGCTTGAGGAAGCCATAGAAGAGCTGGTCCTTGGGGGCGATGAAGGCTGCGGGAGAGGCGAGCGGGGGCTGGTGAGGGGTGCCACCAGGGTGGCATCAGGTCCCCTCAGGGGCTTGCAAGATGGGTGGGGTCCCTAAGGAGAGGGGACCCCACATCTGCACCCATAACCACCACGGGATGGGGGTTTGGGTACAGGCAGGCCACCAGGCTGGCCATGGTGACACCTCTGGGTGGCCCTGGGGACCCTCAAGGACAGGTTGGTGTCCACCATGGTGTAGGTATTTGGGCACTCACTGGGCCAACCAAGGGTGACACCTCTGGGTGGCCCTGGGGACCCTAAGGGACAGGTTGGTGGTCACTATGGGGTGGCATTTGGGCTGGCTATGGGTCACACCTCTGGGTGGCCCTGGGGACACTCAGGGACAGGTTGGTGGCCACCAAGGCATTTGGGCACTCACTGGGCCAGCCAAGGGTGACACCTTTGGGTGGTTCCGAAGACCTTTGGGGTTGGGTTGGTGGCCACCCACAGGATGGGTGCCTGGACGTGACCAGATCCCCAGGCCAGCTACGGTGACGCCTCTAGGTAACCCTGGGGACCCTCAGGGATGGGTTGGTGGCCCTCGTGTCCCACCTGAGGCCAAGAGGATGGAGCGGAGGGTGTCGGGGTGGAAGAGGCGTAGGATGGGCATCCACGGCAAGAGCCACCACAAGCAGCCGTGCCGGTACCGTGCCACCAGCTCGTCCACCTGCTGCATCCCCTCCTCCGTGCTCTTCCCCTGCGCCAGGGGACACCGCAGGGCTCAGTGACCAACGCGGGGACACCCTTGTCCCCATGGTCACAGCCAGACTTGGGGACATGCTTGTCCTCAGCTTGTGGCCAGCCTTGGGGACAATCTCAGTTTGGGTTGGTGGTCTCGGAGACACCCAGAGCTCGCTTGTCCCCACTGTGTCCCTGCTGTCACCCCCCTCAAGGTGCCACCACCCTGTCCCCAACGTCCTCCCCCAGGCTCCGCCACCGTGTCCCCACCATTCCCTTGGAGGTGCCACCACCGTCCCTCCACTGTCCCCCAGCAGGTGCCACCCTCCTGTACCCACCATCACCCCCCCAGGTGCCACCACCCAGTCCCCACTGTCCCCCCCAAGTGTCACCACCCCATCCTCACTGACCCCCCCCAGATGCCACCACCCATCCCCGCTGTGTCCCCCCCCAAGTGCCACCACCCCATCTCCACCGTCCCCCCCCAGGTGCCACCACCTTGTCCCTGTCACCCCCCCCAGATGCCACCACCCCATCTCCACTGACCCCCCCAGATGCCACCACCTGTCCCCACTGTCCCCCCCAAGTGCCACCACCCCATCCTCACTGACCCCCCCCCAGATGCCACCACCCATCCCCGCTGTGTCCCTCCCCAGTGCCACCACCCCATCTCCACCGTCCCCCCCCAGGTGCCACCACCCCATCTCCACCATCCCCCCCGAGATGCCACCACCTTGTCCCTGTCACCCCCCCCAGATGTCACCACCTCATCTCCACTGTCCCCCCCAGCTGCCACCACCTGTCCCCACTGTCCCCCCCAAGTGTCACCACCCCATCCTCACTGACCCCCCCAGATGCCACCACCCATCCCTGCTGTGTCCCTCCCCAGTGCCACCACCCCATCTCCACTGTCCCCCCCGAGATGCCACCACCTTGTCCCTGTCACCCCCCCAGATGTCACCACCCCATCTCCACTGTCCCCCCCCAGGTGCCACCACCCCATCTCCACCGTCCCCCCCCAGGTGCCACCACCTTGTCCCTGTCACCCCCCCCAGTGCCACCACCCCATCTCCACTGTCCCCCCCACAGGTGCCACCACCTTGTCCCTGTCACCCCCCCAGATGTCACCACCCCATCTCCACTGTCCCCCCCCAGGTGCCACCACCCCATCTCCACTGACCCCCCCAGATGCCACCACCTGTCCCCACTGTCCCCCCCAAGTGCCACCACCCCATCCTCACTGACCCCCCCCAGATGCCACCACCCATCCCCGCTGTGTCCCCCCCCAAGTGCCACCACCCCATCTCCACCGTCCCCCCCAGGTGCCACCACCCCATCTCCACCATCCCCCCCGAGATGCCACCACCTTGTCCCTGTCACCCCCCCAGATGTCACCACCCCATCTCCACTGTCCCCCCCAGCTGCCACCACCTGTCCCTACTGTCCCCCCACAGATGCCACCACCCCATCCTCACTGACCCCCGCAGATGCCACCACCCGTCCCCTCTGTGTCCCCCCCAACTGCCACCACCCCATCTCCACTGACCCCCCCAGATGCCACCACCTTGTCCCTGTCACCCCCCAGATGCCACCACCCCATCTCCACTGTCCCCCCCGCTGTCCCCTCACCAAGCCGGTGTGACCCAGCAGCCAGCAGCGCCAGGGTGGCCGGGGGAACCTGCGCAGTCGGTGACAAGTGGCCCAGAAGCGGGTGACGCTGACCACGGCGTCCCAAAGCCACCCCAGCAGCAGGGCCAGCAGCAGGGTGCCGATGGCCACCGTGGCCAGTGGACCCAGCGCCGAGGCCACCGCCATGACGGGGACAGGGCAAAGGTTGGGCAGGGGGGAGGGGGGGGTTGGGCACGGCATCGCCTGGTCACATGTCCCCGCCGCGCCGTGTCGTCACGCGCGTCCGTGGCTTGGTCGTAACGCACGTCCTGGTGGCATCGGCCCCGACGTGTGTCCTGGGGGCTTCATCCCTTCATGCGTGTCCTGGTGACATCGTCCTGTCATACGTGTCCTGGTGGCTTCATGCCCTGACACGTGTCCTGGTGGCATCGGCCCCTCATGCGTGTCCTGGTGGCTTCATGCCCTGACATGTGTCCCGGTGGCATTGGCCCCGACATGTGTCCTGGTGGCATCATCCTGTCATGTGTGTCCTGGTGGCTTCACACCCTGACACGTGTCCCGGTGGCTTCATGTGACACGTGTCCTGGTGGCATCATCCCCCCGACGGGTGTCCCAGTGGCTTTGTCCCTCTCCCACCCATGCGTGTCCTGGCAGCTTCATGTGACGAGTCCTGGTGGCTTCACGCCCTGACACGTGTCCTGGTGGCACACGCACACGCCTCCTCTGTGCACACGCAGACGCACCCCTTGCTTGCACACGGGCGCCGAAGCGCGTGGGCGCACACGCATGTGCACACACATGAGAACATACCAGCCCCCCCCTCGCACACCCCCACGCACATGCACGCCATGGGTACACACACACGTGCGCGCACACACGTGTATGTGCACATACACCCCAGGCACACGCAACGCGCGCGCACGTATGTACGCACACACACCTCGTGCACCACACGTATGTATGCACACCCTCTGTGCACACGTGGGTATGTCTGCACCCCGTGCACGTGCGCACACGCTTGCACGTATGTACACACTTCTTGTGCACGCATACCCCATGCACACACACACGCACACACATGTAACCACTTCCCAGTGTCCCCCCACGCATGTGCCACGCACACCTTGCACGCAGAGCACGCATGCACACACCCCTTGTGCACACGTGCATCTGTGTGCGCGCACGCATGCACGCACATGTAGATGCACGCCACGCACGCACACATGTACATGCGCACATCCCACCTGGGCACGCACATGTACGCACACACCCCCTGTGCACACGCACACACACGCGTATGCAGACACTTGCACACGCCCCTTGTGCACATGCGCACATACATGTGCATACACCCCCTGTGCACACGTACGTATGCACGCACACCCCATGCACACACACGTATGTGTGCGCACCATGCACAAGCACGCGCGCACACACGTGCACTTACGGGCACGCTTCTTGTGCACGAATACCCCACGCACGCACACACGTGTAACCACTTCCCAGTCCCCCCGCCACGCCTGTGCCACGCACATCTTGCACACGTATGTGCTGCAGAGCTGCCCCACCGGAAGCACCCACGCAACACACACGTGTGTCACCCTGACACACCCACTGTGTTGGTGTCGTCCCCCCCGCCACCGTCCCCCCGCCCCGGGGCCGAAGTCCGTCGAAGCCGCGACACGGGACGCGGCGACGGGGGCCGTATCCTGCACCATGTTCCCGTGGCTCCTCGTGGCGCTGAGCGTCTGTGTCCATCCCAGCACAGGTAGGCACATGCCACGACATGCTACGCCACGCCATGCCACGCCACGCCGCTACACACCCACCGCATGCCGCACGCGTGCCGCAACGCGCTATGACACACCACAACGCACCCCGACGTGCTAAAACGCCCCACGACGGACCGTGACATGTCGCAACACGCCGCAACGCGCCACAACACGCCACAACATGCCACAACACGCCACAACACGCCACAACACTGCACGACACTCCGCGACACACTAGAACACGCCACAGCACGCCGCGACACGCCGCGACACGCCACAACACACCCTGACCCGCAGCCACACGCTACAACACGCCCCAACACGCTCCAACATGCGTGTGGCAACCGTGGGGGCTTCTCCGAGACCCTTTTTGGGCCAAAATGGCTCCGGTTGCATTTTTTTTTTTACCCTAATTAGGGTGATTCTGGCCCAAATTTGTGCCCACTTGGGTGATGCTGGGGTGGGGGTGAGCGGGGACGGGGTCGCACCCAGTTTTGGGCACGTTCAAGTTCAGTCTGGCTTTGGGTGCTCGCGATGGGTGCAGTCGCCCCGTTTTGGGGTGCTTTTGCCCTTTTTTTTCTTTTTTTGGGGGGGGATACTTTTGCCTTTTTTGGGGGGGAGCTTTGACCTGTTTGAGGGTGTTTTCACCGCGGTTTGGGTGCAGTCACCCGGTTCTGGGTGCCTTCGCTATTTCTCTGGGGTGCTTTGGGGGGGGGGAGGGTGCTTGCGCCCTCCTCTGGGTGCTTCGCTCCTGGTTTTGGGGTGGTTTCCCCCCGGTTTGGGTGCATTCAGCCTGTTCTGGGTGCTTTTGTTCGGGTTGCTTTCAGCCCGTTTTGGGTGCAGTCACCCTGTTTTGGGTGCAGTCACTCTTTTCCTGGGTGCTTGCGCCCTCCTCTGGGCGCTTTCACCTTATTTTGGGTGCTTTCACCCAGTTTGAGGTGCTTTCGCTTTCCATTCACACACCACCCCCCCCACCCCCCCACCCCCCCCGCGTGCGCTCACCCTGGTTTGGGTGCATTTGCTCTGGTTTTGGGTGCATTCACCCTTTTCTGGGTGCATTTGCTCTACTGTGGGTGCTTTCATCTTGTTTTGGGTGCTTTCACCCTGGTTTGGGTGCTTTCATCCTGTTTTGGGTGCATTCACCCTATTTTGGGTGCATTTGCTCTGGTTTTGGGTGCATTCTCCCCATTTTGGTGCTGTCACCCTGTTTTGGGTGCTTTCATTCTGTTTTGGGTGCAGTCACCCTGTTCTGGGTGCTTTCATCCTGGTTTGGGTGCTTTCACCCTCTTTTGGGTGCATTTCTCCCCATTTTGGTGCAGTCACCCTGTTTCGGGTGCTTTCACCCTGGTTTGGGCGCATTCGCCCCGTTTCGGGTGCATTTCTCCCCATTTTGGTGCAGTCACCCTGTTTCGGGTGCACGCTCACCCACCCCGGGGGAGACTCGTGGGCGCCATCCCTGCACCCGGGGGAGGGGGGCACCCCTGACCCCATGGGTGCCCCTCGGTCCCCTCCCACGTCCCCTGTCCCCTCCCCAGGTCTCCCACCACGCCACATGGACTCGGTGGTTGAGATCGTGGAAGCCCTTGAGTCAACCGACCGCGGTTTCACCGGCACCGTGCCGGAACTGGCGCGGGCGCTGGGTAGCTGCAGCACCCCGGGGTGCCGTGCGGTGTTGGGAGAACCACCCGACGTTCCACCAGCCCCACCGACGCTCAGCCACGAACAGTGGCTGCTCTTCACCCAACTCCTCCGCCACGACGCTGCGGCGCCTGAGCGCGGCGCGGTGCTGGCACCCGACGGCTCCACCGTCGCCCTCGGCCCCCTCCTCGCCGGCATTGAGGTTGGCCTCAAGCGGGTCTCGGGGTGGCCCATCCCCAACATCGAGCCACCCGTCGACGCGCTCTACGCTGTCACCATCGCCGAAGCTTTGGGGACGTCGTTCCTCTTGGCTCGTGATGGTGACGGCAACCAAACCACGCTGGGACCCGGCGGCTGTTGGGACGACGTCGACGACCCCCAAAACTACACCCTGCTGGGACCCCCGTCACTCATCCCTGATGCCATCGCCAACGGGGCGATGGATGGGGTGCTGTTGGGTGCACACCTGGCCCGAGCACCCATCCCGCTCGCCGACCTTCTCCGGGGCTACTACGGGACAGGCAACGGCACGGAGAAGGGGCGACCCCCCAGCAGTTACCGGCGACGAGATTTCCGGGTGCTGACGGAGCCAGGGAAGCTGGAGGAGGAGGTGGCGGCGATGCTGAGGGTGCTGCGGGTGCTGCCACCCACCCAGGAGCTCTTGGAGGATGTGGGGCCGGAGGAGGTGGTGGCCATCGCTCATCGGGCAGCACAGGAGTTCATGGAGGTCTACGTGGGTAGGGAGGTGGCACCCGGTCGCGATATCATGTCTGTGTGTGTCCCCAGAAAAAATCGGGTGGGAGGATGGGTGGAGAAGCTGCACCCTGGGTGGGGCTGGGTGTCCCCAGTGTCACCCCAGTGTAGGTGGCCCTGGGGGGAGTTGAGCTCTGAGAGCCGACTGGTGACATATGGCCTGGCGTGGTCAGACACCACCATGTCCCCTGGATGGACATTGGTGTATCTCCTGGATGGACACCACTGTGTCCCCACGTGGTGGTCCCTGGATGGTCACCACCATGTCCCCTGGATGGACATTGGTGTGTCCCCATGATGGACACCCACAAGTCCCTTGGATGAAGACTAGTGCGTCCCCTGGACGGATGTTGGTGTGTCTCCTGGCTGGACACCATTGTGTCCCCTAGATGGGCACTGGTGTGTACCCAGATGGTGGTCCCTGGATGGACAACACCATGTTCGTTGGATAATGGGTCCCTGGACACTGCTTTGTCCCCTGGCTGGTCACCACCACGCCCTCTGGATGGACACCAGTGTGTCCCCTGGACACTGGACACAGCCATGTCCCCAGCCAAGGAACACCCTGAGCAGATGCTCCACGTCCCCTAGATGAAGGGACCTCAGGAGGACACTACCATGTCCCAGGCCAAGAGGTTCCCAAGCTGAGCAGATGGTCCACGTCCCCAAGACCCCAAGGGGACAATGCCATGTCCCCAACTGCCCGTGGGACCAGGCAAGTCCCCTTCTTCCACCATCTGCCTTCCCTCGCAGACTGCCCGGCCATCGTGCCCCGGTGCATGTGGGGTGCCCGTCCCTACCGGGGCACCCCCAAGCCGTTGACCCTCCCCTTGGACTCCATCTACATCCACCACACCTTCATACCCAGCGTCCCATGCCGCACTTTCACGGCCTGCGCCCGCGCCATGCGTGCCATGCAACGCTTCCACCAGGACACCCGTGGTTGGGATGACATCGGCTACAGGTGAGATCCTGTCACCGTCACCTCATGGCGGTCCCCGGCACCCATCTCCGGGCAGCTCAGGTTGACCCATGGGTGTTTGCAGCTTCGTGGTGGGGTCGGATGGGTACCTGTACCAAGGTCGGGGTTGGCACTGGGTTGGTGCCCACACCAAAGGCTACAACAGCAAAGGCTACGGCGTGGGCTACGTTGGAGACTTCTCGGCCACCTTGCCGGACCCTGACACCATCGCCTTGGTGAGGGATGGGCTCCTGCCCTGTGCCGTGCGGACCGGCCGGCTCCATCATAACTACACCCTACGTGGCCACCGCCAGATGGGTCATACTGACTGTCCCGGCAACTCCCTCTTCCATGAGATTGAGACCTGGCATGGCTTCAAGGTGAGCACCAAGCTCTGTAGCATCTCCAGGGGTTGGAGGTTTGGTGCCTGGTTGGGTGTTTGGTCCAGTCCGGCATGACCAGATGGGGGTTTGGTGGGGGTGGAAGTGGGAGGTGATGCTGGGACTCATCGTGGTTTTTCCTCTCTTCTACAGTGAGGACCGGCCCTGTGGGTCCGGGTCTGGATGGGTGCAGGCAAGGTTGGATCATGGTCCAGATGGATACTGGCCCAACGGGTGATGGTCCGGATGGACCCTGGTCCAACAGATGTTGGCTCAATGGACACCAGCCTGGATGGACCCTGGTCCGGATGGATACCACTCTGATGAACACCAGCCCAGATGGACCCTGGTCCAGACAGACCTCGACCCAATGGATGACATCACGGATAGCCCCTGGTCCAGATGGACACCAGCTCAATGGCTGCCAACCCTGATGGACACTGGTCTAGAGAGATCCTGGTCCGGGTGGACACCAGCCCAACGGATGCCAGCCTTGATGGACCCTGGCCCAGAAGAACCCCAGCCTTGAAGGCTACCAGCCTGGGCAGATCCTAGCCCAGATGGGCACCAGCCCGGGTGGATCTTGACCCCGGTGGCCCAGCAGACCATCCCCAAAGCCAGGAACCACCAGAAATCCCCTTGCAATAAAGTCAATGCCAGGACATCAGCTTTGGGTGGTCCCTGGAGAGCCGGGGGGAACTGAGGCATGGGATGGGGGGGGGGCTATAGGGTCATGGGAGAGGACTCAAGTGAGGGACCCAGGTGCTTGGGACCTGCTGCAGGGCTGGGTGCTGTGGCACGCACGTGTATGTGTGTGTGCACACGTGCGCCGTGTGCCCAGGCAACACTGTCCCCCCATAACCCACCTTGAAGACCCTCAAGGAGACCCCCACCTCCAGATGGGCACCCCTCCGATGGCCATCGAGCCCCCAGAGGTGCCCACACCCCACGCTCCCAGGCGCTTCCATCTCCGGCACCCGTTCACTCTGAAACCTAATGATGGTGTTTAAGCTGGATACATGCAACCGGCCACCATGGTACCCAGCCCCCCCTCCCCAGCCGTGGGGTGGCCCGGGGTGTCCTCACCCTTCTTGGCGTGTCCCAAGCCATGGCCGAGCGTAAGCCCGGCCGAGCCGGGAGTGTAGATAACATCATCGGGGCAGAGGCGGAGGTGAGGGTGTGACTGAAACTCCTGCCTGGTCACATGGGGAAGCCACGACAGGAACCGGGGCGGCTGAGTCCCGGGTGCCAGAGCAGGCAGAGGACAGCCGAGGTACCACGGGGACGGAGAAAAGGGGGGGGGCACGTGGTGGAGGGGGGGGTGGCACCCCAGGGTGATGCTCCAGCCTTGGGGGTGCCCAGGGGGGATGCAGGGTGCTGGGGTGGGGTGAAGCAGCACCCTGAAGAGCAGGGGAAGGGATGGGTGATGGGGTGCGATAGGGTGCTGCAAGTTGGGGGTGGGGACCCCAAAAAAGCTGGCATGCACACCCCACCCCACCCCCTCGAGTTTGGGCACACTCCACAGCTCAGCTCTGGGGTGCTGGCACCTCTAAATTGGCGGGCGCCAAAGTTTGGGTGCCCACAGCTCAGTTCCACCCCGGGGTGTGTGGGGGGTGCCATCACAAGGTGGTCCTGGGGTGCAACCAGCCCCACCCACCCCCACCCTGACCTGCACCCCTGTGTGCACCCCAGGGTGCTGGCGGGGGCCCCGAGCTTGGCGCGGGGTGCAGGTGGCGGGAGGAAATGTCGTGGCGGCGCGAGGGGAAACGCGGCCGTGGCAGCGACGGAAGCATCTCCGGCACCCGCCTGTGCTCGGGGCCGAGGTGGTGGCGGGCCACCTGCCTGGGTGTCACCGTGTCCCTTGGTGTCACCGCACCCCGGTGTCACCGAATCCCGATGCTGCCGCACACACCCCACACACACACACACCCCCCCGGTGCCACCGCGCCCTGACAGGGATGGGTGCTGCGTGGGGCAGGGACTGGCCTGGGCACCCAAAGGTGGGGACCCCTCGGTGGGCAGGGGCACCCCAGGGATGTGGGCACCCAAAAGATGGGGACCCCTCGGTGGGCAGGGGCACCCCAGGGACATGGGCACCCAAAAGATGGGGACCCCTCGGTGGGCAGGGGCACCCCAGGGACGTGGGCACCCAAAAGATGGGGACCCCTCGGTGGGCAGGGGCACCCCAGGGACGTGGGCACCCAAAAGATGGGGACCCCTTGGTGGGCAGGGGCACCCCAGGGACGTGGGCACCCACAAAATGGGGACCCCTTGGTGGGCAGGGGCACCCCAGGGACGTGGGCACCCAAAAGATGGGGACCCCTTGGTGGGCAGGGGCACCCCAGGGACATGGGCACCCACAAAATGGGGACCCCTCGATGGGCAGGGGCACCCCAGGGACGTGGGCACCCAAAAGATGGGGACCCCTTGGTGGGCAGGGGCACCCCAGGGACGTGGGCACCCACAAAATGGGGACCCCCAGGGCAGCTGGTGCACCCATGGAGATGGGGACCCCTTGGTGGGCAGGGTGACCCCACAGCAATGGGCACCCCAGGGTGCCCCAATGTGGGTGCCCAGTTAGGGGCACCCATATAAGGGTGCCGGGATAGGGGTGCCTGGGTGGGGGTGCTCCCATAGGGATACCAGGACAGGGCACCCAAACAGGGGTGCCCCGGTGGGGACGCCAGACTGGGGGTGCCCAGACAAGGGTGCCCAACGTGGCTAACGTGGCTCTCCCCATCCCACAGATGGAGGTGGAGAAACCTCCGCTGGGACCCGAGCCACCGACTCTACTGAAGACCTACAAATGGCGAACGGCAGCACCCATGGGTGACCGGGAACTCGAGAGGAGCATGGGGTCCCCGGGCAGCCGGCGTTGGACCCGGTTGCAGGGATGGAAACGTTCCTACAGCCAACCCGAGTCTGATGGCCCCGAGGATGGGGCTGGAAAGGGCAGCTCCAGCCCGGGGGCACCCAAGGCCAGCACCCGCCGGTCCCTCTTCCAACGGGCTTTTTCGGCCCCCTCCAAGGTGACCAAGGAGACACGGGGACCCGAGGGTGGCAAGGCCACCCTGCAGAAGTACCTGCGCTCCATGTCCAAGAGGAAGGGTCATGTGGAGAGCGGTGCCAGGGTTGAGCAGGTGGTCCATGATGCTGTTCCAGGTATGGGGGTGATGGGGAGGGTGGGGGTCAGGGTGCTGGTGAGAGGTGCTGGTGATGGGATGGGGGTGGTTGGTGGTGGGTTGGGGGAGATAGGTGGTGGGTTGGGGGATGGTGGGTGGTGGGTCGTTGTTGGTGATGGGTTGGGGAGTGGTGGGTGATGATGATGGGTGATGGGTTGGGGGTGTTGATGATGGGTGACGGACTGAGGGTGATGGGTGTTGATGATGGGTGATGGATTGAAGGTGACAGGTGATGGGTGATGATGATGGGTGATGAGTTGGGGATGACGAATGATGGGTTGGGGGCTGACACATGGTGGGCAATGGAAATGGGTGATGACCTGGAAGGCAATGGGTGGTGGGCGGTGGGTTGGGGGCAACGGGTAGTGGGTGGTGGTGATGGGTGATGGGTTGGGAGGCAATGAGTGGTGATGGGTGATGGTGACCCCCCCAGATGGGTCTGGGGGACAGTGGGTGACAGTGGGGGACATCGGGGGTGCAGGATGTGGGCAGGCTTTGCTGGTGTTGGGGAGCTCCTGCCTGCAGGTGCCCTCCAGGGTTGGGGGGGGGGGGCACCCATAGGTGCAGGATGGCTGGGTCCCACCTGGCCCCAGGCCCCACTCCCGACCACATGTGGCCCCAGTCCCTGTGTGTGCCTGGCATGGGGCTCGGTGGCGGCACATGGAGCCACGCCAGCCCCTGCGGCACCCGGATCTGGCAAAACCGGCTTGGCTCCGGCAGGGCCACCCACAGTGCAGGCAGGGCCCTGGGGCAGGGCAGCCAACCGGGTTCGTCCTCACCACGGCATGGCCAAGTGTGGCCTGGCATTGCCACGCTGATGGTGCAATGGCCATGTGTCCCCTGGCACTGTCACCCCACCTGTGATATGGCCACATGTCCCTCAGCATCATCACTCTGGTGGTGGCACCTCCATGGCCACATGTCCCCCAGCATCGCTGCACCCATGGTGGCATGGCCATGGCCATATGTCCCCTGGCATCACCTCATCCATGGTGGCACCTCCACAGCCACATGTCCTCCAGCTTCATGGCACCCATGGTGGCACCTCCACAGCCACATGTCCCCCAGCATCACCGCCTCCATGGTGGCACCTCCACAGCCACATGTCCTCCAGCTTCATGGCACCCATGGTGGCACCTCCACAGCCACATGTCCTCCAGCATCACCGCCTCCATGGTGGCACCTCCACAGCCACATGTCCCCCAGCATCATGGCACCCATGGTGGCACCTCCACAGCTACATGTCCCCCAGCATCACTGCTCCCATGGTGGCACCTCCACAGCCACATGTCCTCCAGCATCATCACTCTGGTGGTGGCACCTCCATGGCCACATGTCCCCCAGCATCACTGCACTCATGGTGGCATGGCCATGGCCATATGTCCCCTGGCATCACCTCATCCATGGTGGCACCTCCACAGCCACATGTCCTCCAGCTTCATGGCACCCATGGTGGCACCTCCACAGCTACATGTCCCCCAGCATCACTGCTCCCATGGTGGCACCTCCACAGCCACATGTCCTCCAGCTTCATGGCACCCATGGTGGCACCTCCACAGCTACATGTCCCCCAGCATCACTGCTCCCATGGTGGCACCTCCACAGCCACATGTCCCCCAGCATCACCGCCTCCATGGTGGCACCTCCACAGCCACATGTCCTCCAGCTTCATGGCACCCATGGTGGCACCTCCACAGCCACATGTCCTCCAGCATCACCGCCTCCATGGTGGCACCTCCACAGCCACATGTCCCCCAGCATCATGGCACCCATGGTGGCACCTCCACAGCTACATGTCCCCCAGCATCACTGCTCCCATGGTGGCACCTCCACAGCCACATGTCCTCCAGCATCATCACTCTGGTGGTGGCACCTCCATGGCCACATGTCCCCCAGCATCACTGCACTCATGGTGGCATGGCCATGGCCATATGTCCCCTGGCATCACCTCATCCATGGTGGCACCTCCACAGCCACATGTCCTCCAGCTTCATGGCACCCATGGTGGCACCTCCACAGCCACATGTCCCCCAGCATCACTGCTCCCATGGTGGCACCTCCACAGCCACATGTCCTCCAGCTTCATGGCACCCATGGTGGCACCTCCACAGCTACACGTCCCCCAGCATCACCGCTCCCATGGTGGCGTGGCCATGGCCATATGTCCCCTGGTACTGTCACCCAACTGTACCATGGCCATGGTCCCATCTGCCCTGGCATTGCCACACCCATGGTGACACATCCACAGCCACATGTCCCCTGGCACTGCCACGCTGACCATGGGTGATGGGGCCATGGCGAGCACCCATCTTTCCCCCGACACCCTGCTCTGCACCCCCAGCAAGCACCCACGGGACACCATCGATCCCACTGGCTCCGGCACCCGATGCCCCGGTGTGGGACGTCTCCAACTTTTCACTGGTGGACGGACATCTGGTCCTCGTGGGCAGGGACGAGGAGGTGAGGACACGGGGACGGGAGTCCCCTGGGTGACGGTGGTGCACGGATGGGTGCTGGGGACGGCGGTGCCTGACCCCTCTCGTGCCACCAGGCTTCGTGCAGGAGCAGGAACTGGACGGGGAGCTCCATCTCCGAGAGCACCAACCTGCACCCGGCAGGCAGCAGGAGGGACCCCGGTGAGCTCGCTCGCCCGGCGCTGGCACGCGCCGATGCCACAGGGTGTTGGCACGCTCTGGTGTGAGCCGCGTGCGGGGGCAGGTCCGGCACGGCCGCCGTGCTCTGTATGGCCGCGCGTCGTGCGCCACGCGACGTGCCGTG
Source organism: Grus americana (assembly GCF_028858705.1). Taxonomy (NCBI): domain Eukaryota; kingdom Metazoa; phylum Chordata; class Aves; order Gruiformes; family Gruidae; genus Grus; species Grus americana. The sequence goes on along the minus strand of NC_072884.1, from coordinate 582,807 downwards.
CATCGTGGTCGTGCCCCGTGCCACGCGCCGTGCGCCGTGTCTTGCATCGTGGCCGTGCACCACGGACCGCGCACCGTGACTTGCATCGCGGCCGTGCCCTGTGCCATGTCCTACGCCGTGCCCCGTTTGTGCACTGCGCCGTGCACCACGTTGTGCACCGCGCCGTGCACCATTGCCGCGCAGCACGCCGTGCTCCGTGCCACCCACCACGTCATACAGCGTGCCATGCCCTGTGCCGTGCACAACGCCACGCACCACGCACCATGCCACGTCCCGTGCCATACACCACGCCGTGCCCCATGCGCCACGCCATGCCCCGTGCCGTGCACCACACCACGCCACATCCCATGCTCTGCACCGTGCCACGCCGTGCCCCATGCTGCGCTCCACGTCACGCCATGCCCCGTGCCACGCACCACGCCGTGCCCATGCACCACGCCATGCCCCACGCCACGCACCACGCCACGCCATGTCCCATGCCACGCACCACGCCACGCCGTGCCTTGCCCCACACCGCGCCATGCCCCATGCCGTGCCCCACGCCGTGCCCCGTGCTCTGCACCACGCCACGCCATGTCCCATGCCATGCACCACGCCACGCCGTGCCCCGTGCCGTGCGCCACGCCGCGCCCCGCGCCCCACAGCGAGCCGGGCGCGTGGAGGAAGCACTGGGTGCAAGGCTGCCTCGTACTGTCACCGCTTCCTCCACGCTGCTGCGTCTGCTGATCCGAGCGATAAAACACTTTCGGCTTCCTCCCGGCGCCCCTCGCCAGCGCGGGCGGACGGCATCGCCGCCAGCCATGGGGCCCCGCCGCTGGCTGCTCTGCACCGCGCAGGGAGGTGAGTTACCCACCCCCCCCTGCCCCGGCACCCACCCGGCACTGGGGCCGGCACCCACATGGCACCGGGGTCGGGACCGACCTGGATGGGTGCTCGGCGTCGTGGCATCGCAGCATCGCGGCCGGGGCACCGGGGTTGGGTGACAGCGCTGTGCAGCGGAGCCGGGGCAGCAGGATAAATCCCTCCTCCCCTTTCTCCCTTGCACCCATGAGCACCCACGTTCAGCACCCAAAGCTTGGCTGCATCTCGGGGCTACAGACACGGTGAGGTGCCGGCAGGATTCGCACCCAGAACCAGGCGCCCGGGTCCTTCCTCTGGCTTTGGTTGATGTTTCCCAAGGGGGTGGGGTGGGGGGGTATGGGTGTTGGGGTACTCAGGGTGCTGGTGAAGGGGGGGTCCTCATGCCGGGTGCCCCTCCAGATGCGGCTGTGGATGAGAGGAGCACCCGGGGTGCCGGGAAAAGCACAGAGAGCGAGACCCCCTCCACCTCCCAGTTCAGCAATGTCAAGGTCGGCACCCCCCCACACCCCGATCCCAGTTCCCTCCCCCCCACCCCCACCCCAGGGTGCTCGGGCCCACCCATGGGTGACACGGCAGCCATCTCCTTACCCCACCCAGGGGTTGTTGTGGAAGAGGCTTCGGGAGCGGAAAGGTCGCTGCATCCCCAAAGCCGAAATGTCGGCAGCGACGGTCCCTGACGGCGAGAGGTACGGCACCGTGGAGGGCGGGGTGGGGGGGTATTGCGGGGGGATGTGGGTGCTGGTGAGGGTGCCCCGGTGACGGTGCTGTCCCCGTAGGGTCCCCAGCCGGAGCGGTTCACGGGAATCGCTGCTGCCACCGCCCAGCGCGGCCGAGCTGGACCTCACCGGGGACAATGTCATCGTCCGGCCCGTGCACGGCAGCATCGTGGGCGAGAAGTTTTGCTTTCAGGTAATGGGCCTGGGTGGGTGCTCAGGGTGCCCCGGAGAGAGGCACCCAGGGCACCCTTCGGGGGGGAGGGGGGCAGGCAGGGCACCCCAGGCACCCTAGAGAGGCACCCAGAGCACCCCAGGCACCGCCAGCACCCTGGAAGGGCACCCACGGCACCCTGGAGAGGCACCCTGAGCATCCAGGGTACCCCAGACACCCTGCAAAGGCACCCCCAGCACCCTGAAGGGGCACCCATGGCACCCTGGAGATGCACCCAGAGCACCCCAGGCACCCACGGCACCCTGGAGAGGCACCCACGGCACCCTGGACAGGCACCCTGAGCACCCCTGGGGACCATGGATGGGACCCCAGGGCACCCACGGCACCCTGGACAGGCACCCTGAGCACCCAGGGCACCCTGAAAGGATACCCCAGCACAGCCCTTAGCCATGGGCACCCAGAGCCCCCCCAGCACCCTAGGGTGCCCCCCCCCCTCAGACACCCTCCTTGCACCCAGATCATCACGGGCGACGGCAGCCGGTCCTTTGGGTGCACGTCTCTGGCCGAGCGCGACCGCTGGATCGAGAACCTGCGCCGGACCGTGCAGCCCAACAAGGTGAGACTGCGGGGACACCCATGGGACACCCCCGCCACCCCCAGGGGACCGGAACCCCCAGCACCCAGACATGAGGGGTCACCCACTGCCCTCCTGTCTCCCCCGTGGGCAGGATGAGGCCCGCTGGCAGGGCTGGGTGGGGAAACTGAGGCACAGCCCCCCCCCCCCCGCCAGAGCCCTGCAGATGCCCACAGCCCTGTGTCCCCTTGTGTCCTGTTGTCCCCTGGGGTCTTGGTTGTCCCCCCATGTCCCCTCCCGTCCCCTGGGGGCTTGGTCATCCCCTTGTGTCTCCTTCTGTCCCACCGTGGGTTTGGCTGTCACCCATGTCCCCCTGAGGATTCAGTTGTCCACCTGTGTCCCCGTGTCCTCTCCGGTCCTCCACGTCCCCCATGTCCTCTCCAGCCCTCCATGTCCCAACACGTCGCCATGTCCCTCCACAGAATCCCTGTCCCCTCCTATTCCCCCATGTCCCCTCCTGTCCCCAATGTCCCCTCCCGTCCTCAATGCCCCCTCCTGTCCCTGGTGTCCCCTCCTGTCCCTCCATGTCCCCTCCATTCACACATGTCCCCCCATCCTCTCCTGTCCCTCCATGTTCCCTCAATCCCCACATGTCCCCCAAGTTCTCTCCTGTCCCCATCCTCACATCCACCCACAGAATTCCCTGTCCCCTGCACCCCGTCCCCGCCTCAGATTCACCCACCCGCCATGTCCCCCTTGTCTCCACCCCCCCCACATCCCCCACCCTGGCAGGACAACTGCGAGCGGCTGGAGCTGGCGCTGAGCCTGTGGGTGTACGAAGCACGGGACCTACCACCTCGGCGGCGTCTCCGTTGTCACCTTCAACTGGATGGCACCCTCTTCGCCCGTACCACCGCCAAAGTGGCCGGTCCCGATGGCGAGCTCTTTTGGGGTGAACTCTTCCAGTTGGCTGCCCTACCACCCGCTCGTGCCCTCACCCTCGCCCTTTGCCGCGATGACCATCCCGGTCAACCGGTGGCCTCCATCACCGTCCCCTTGGCTGAGTTGGCGGCCGCCCGGCAGCCCTTGGAGCGCTGGTATCCGTTGAGCGGTCCCGGGGGAGGTGAGCGGGTGCCGTCAGTGAGGATACGTGGGCGCTACCGGGAGGTGCGGGTGCTGCCCATCGTGCGCTACAAGGAGTTGGCAGAGTTCATCACCTTCCATTACCGGGAGCTGTGCGCTCGTCTGGAGCCCACCATTGCCGTGCGGCACAAGGAGGAGCTGGCTGGTGCTCTGGTCCACGTCTTGCAGAGCACAGGGAAGGCCAAGGTAGAGCGGGTGCTGGCCATGGGGGATGTGGGGAGGGTGGGTGAGGGCAAGAAGGGTGCTGCCTGGTGTGCTGTGGCCATGGTGGTTGGGGTGGGATGGACATCATGGGTTGAGGGTGCCAGGAGAGCTGGTGTGGGATGGGGTGGATGGGTTGGGTTGGTATGGGTTGGGTTGAGTTGAGTTGGGATGGGATGGGGTGGATGGGTTGAGTTGGGATGGGTGGGATGGGATGGATGAGTGGGTTGGGACTGGATTGGATGGATGAGTTGCGTTGAGTTGGAATGGGATGGGATGGAAAAGTTGGGCTGGGGTTGGTTGGATGGGAGACACAATTCAGGGGAGTGCCAGGAGATCCTGGCATTTCCCAGGGTGGGTTGGTGGAGTCAATTTGGGGCCATGGGTGCCCACTGAGCCCTTCAACGCATCCACCCATCAGTCATTCCTCATCGACCTTGGTGTGGCTGAGCTGGACCGCTTCGATGACCGTGAGGCACTGATCTTCCGTGAGAACACACTGGCCACCAAGGCCATCGACGAGTACATGAAACTGGTGGGGGGCAAGTACCTCCAGGACACGCTGGGTATGTTACAGGTCTTTGTGGGACATTATGGGGTGTTATGGGGTGCAGAACATCCTGGGCATGACATTACAGGGTTCTACAGGGAGTTATGGGGTGCTATGGGGTGTTATGGAGTGCAGGGCATGGGCAAAGCACCATGGGGCTGTAGGACACCCCCAGAACATCCACGGGGATGTGGTAGAGGCTTGTCACAGCCATGCCCATGGTGGTGGCTGGTTGGTCCCCTCACGGGCTGTCCCTTGGTGTCCAGGTGAGGCCGTGGCCCAGCTCTGCACCTCGGATGATAGCTGCGAGGTCGATCCCAGTAAATGCACCGGCCTTGACCTCTCCGACAACCAGAACAACCTGCGGCAGGTCTGCGAGGAGACCTTCCAACGCATCGCCACGTCCTGCGAGTGAGGGACAGCCCCTGCACGGGAGTGGGGTTAGGCATGGGGATGGCCGTAGGGGTGGACACCTGCACAGGGATGGGTTTGGGGACAGACACCAGCGCAGGCAATGAGACAGGCGTGAAGGTGGGCACCAACGTCAGGAGGACCTGGGGGAAAGCTTGGAGATAGGCATGGGAGCAGGGATGGGCTTGGGGATGGGAATGGGAATGGGCAGGAGGACAGGCACCAGCACCACGATGGACATGGACATGAATTTGGGGATTGGCATCATCCCCGGGATGGGCATGGGGACGGGCACCAGGAAGGACCTGGGGACAAGTGTGGGGACAAAGATGGGCACGATCCCTGGGATGGACATGGGGATGGGCACCAGGAAGGACCCGGTGACAACCTTGGGGACAAGCACAGTGGACTGGCATGGGGACAAGCACAGGCACGGTGGGCACCATGTCCCACAGCACATCAAAGTGGCTTGCTGGAGTGGCTGCAGGGCCACCCACCTGCCCCAGCACCCATCAGGGTGTCTCTCCCCACAGAGCCTTCCCGGCAGAGCTGGGCGAGATCTTCGCGGCGTGGCAGGAGGAGTGTACGGCACGGGGCAAGGCACCCATCGGGCAGCGCCTGGTCTCGGCCTCCCTCTTTCTACGGTTCCTCTGCCCTGCCGTCATGTCCCCCAGCCTCTTCGGCCTCGTCCAGGAGTACCCGAGTGAGGCCACTGCCCGTACCCTCACCCTCGTGGCCAAGGTCATCCAGAACCTGGCCAACTTCACCACGTATGTCATGGCAGGGCACGGCACCAGCACTGGTGGGGAGGGACATGCCTATGGGGAGGCCATGGGGCAGTGGGGACATGCTGTGTAGCACATGCCATGGACAGTCATGGGGCAGTAGGGTTGTCCTCAACATACCATGGGGCAGTAGGGTTGTCCCCAATGTACCATGGAGCAGCAGACATGTCCCCTACATGCTATATGGCAAGCAGAGACATCTCCTACATGCCACGAACCAGCCATGGGGCAGCAGAGAACATCTCCACTCCGTGCACAGGGCTGATGTGTCCCAGCAGCAGAGCCTCATGTGTCACCTGTGGTGGTCTGATCTATGGGTGGCTTGGTCCAAGAACATGGCAATGTACTCACCCATGTCCTGGCTTGTAGACAGGGTGGTGACATGGTGTAGGGACATTGCAATGACTTGGTCCATGATCCTGGAGGTGGCCTGGCCCATGACCATAATGGTGGCCCGTGACCATGGTGGTGGCCCAGGCCATAACCTAGACATCGTGGTCCCCAGGTTTGGTGAGAAGGAGGCCTACATGGGCTTCATGAATGAGTTCCTGGAGCACAACTGGAGCACCATGACAGACTTCTTGCAGACTGTGGCCAACCCCGAGAGCAGCATCCACATGGCCACCTATGACGGCTACATTGACCTGGCCCTGGAGCTTGCCACTCTCCACCTCCTGCTCTGTGACATCTTCTCCAGCCTGGACCAGGTGCCACCACTCATTTGTTCCCAAGGGTAGCTGGCAAGACTGGCCACCTCCTTCTCTCCACACACAGAGCTGGTGTCCACTGCCACCACAAGGCCACCACATTGTCCCCATAACATCCTTGTCTTGATCTGGCAGGCCACTCAGGAGGAGCTGGAGCCCCTGCCCACCATCCTCACTGCCATCAGGGAGGGGACCCCTGTCCCTGTCTCAGTCCGTCTCAGCTCCACCACGGAGCGAAGGTATCGGTGGGTGGACAGAGGGACACATGGGACCAAGGTGGACATGTGGGGCCAGGAGGAGCTTTGGTAGAGGGACGGGTTTAAGATGGTTCTGGTCCTGCTTGGGTTCTGGCTCTGATCTTGGTTGGGTCTAGGGAGATTCTGGTCCAGAATGGGCTTGGAGTGACTGGTCCCAGTTGGGTTCGGGGGATGATTTTGGTCCCTGACGTGTCTGGTTGTGGTCCAGGCAGGGGATGGTTCTGGTCTCAGTTCAGGGGCTCTGGGACAGGTTTGGTGGACACATCTGGTCCAGACTGGGTCTGGCAGGTGTTTCCAGATGGATTTTAGGGGGTTTCTGGTCCTGGCCAGGTTCAGGGGGGTTCTGGTCCCACCTGAGGTTGGGGTGACTCTGGTTCAGGCTGGGTTTGAGGTGGTTCAGGTCAAGGCTGGTTTTGACGATGGTTGTGCTCCCAGTTGGGTTTGGGGGATATTTCTGGTCCCAGATGGGTTTGAGGTGTTCGGGTCCAGGCTGGGTACAGGACACGGGTCCAACCCCAACCGAGTTTGGGGTGACTCTGGTCCTGGTTGAGTTCAGGGCGGTTCTGGTCCCTCCTGGGTCTGGCACCACCCTGGTACCCAGCCGTGCCATCGTCCCACGTCCCCTCGCAGCCCGGCAGAGAGCTTCAAACCAGGCTTCGTGCCACCACGGGACCTGAGCAAGCACAGCCCCCTCATCAAGAGCCAGTCCCTCATCAGCATCCGTCGCGTCCGGAGTCGGGAGGACGGGCCGGAACCGGAGCCATCACCGGCACCAGCACCGTCACCGCCGCACAGCCGGGAACGTCGTAACGTGCAACGCACGCAGAGCGTGCCGGCGCAGAGCAAAGCCGCCCGGCGCCTACGCAAGCAGAGCAGCATTGAGCACGTGGCAGAGCCGCCAGCCGAGGACAACCCGGGGTCCCTCATCCCCCGCGACGTCCCGGTAAGCCACGGCAGCCGCCACGCCACCTCAGCGTCGGGCTGCTCGGAGGAGGACGGCGGCGTTAACGAGTGCCGCCGGCGATGCCGTAGGGTCGCGGGAAGCTGCGCGCGTCGGCATCGCTGCCGCGCAAATCGACGGTGCCGTGGCAGCGCTACGGGGAGGAGGCGGCGGCGGTGGCGGCACAGGGCGAGCTCTACGCCATCCGTCCGTTGGAGAAGGTAACCCTGGGGTGGGTGGCAGCCAAAGTCCACGAGGACGAATGGGTGACCCTCATCCTCATCTTCATCTTCGTCCTTGTCCTCGTCACCCTCCAGCACGGGCGGTTGATCGAGGCGCTGCGGAAGGAGGTGGCAGAGAACCGGGAGAAGTTACGGCTGGCGGAGACACGGGTGGGCGAGATGGAGATCCAACACCGCGGGTCGCAGCAGGAGCAGGGTCAGCACCGCGAGCAGCTCGAACGTCTCTGGCAGCAGCTGGAGGAGGCGAACACCCGCGCGGCAAATTTGGGTGCCAGGTAGGGATGGGGATGGGGAATGGGTGTCCCGGACCAGCGGGTGCCCCATGCCAGCGGGTGCCCCACCACCGGGTCGGGATCTCAGCTCGTCCCCAACCCAATTAGGTTGACGGCGGCTGAAGGCACCAGGAAGAAAGATCTGGAGAGGCTGAAGATGAGCGAGGAAAAGAACCAAGAGCTGGTAAGAGCCGGGACGCGGGTGCACCCATGGGTGACAAGAGGGACCTGGGTGGGGGCTGACACAGTCCCCACACAGGAGAGACGGCTGTCGGCGCTGGAGAGGGAGCAGGCGGAGCTGCGGGGTGCCATCGCCCAGGCCCTGGGACACCCCGGGAGGATGGGACGCCGGATGCCGGCACGTGGTTGGGACGAGAGCGGTGACGATGCTCAGGCCACCAGCGTGTAACCAGCTGTCCCGACGTCCCCAAGCGTGTCCCGGATGCCCGCCGCCTCCTGGGTCTTCCCAAAGGGTGTTTAATCCCAATCCTATGGGGTGTCCCCTCCCCGGGCAATAAACGGTGTTGGTGTCACCGTCAGAAGGTGCTCGGTTGTGTCCTGTCACTGCGTGGGGCCCTGTCCCCAATCCTATCCTGTCCCCAGCACCCTACGCCTGCCTGGGACGTCCCAGGACCTGGGGCAGTGACAGAGATGGCCGGGCCATGGGGACCCTTCGGGGACACGGTCATGGGGACCCTTTGGGGCAGCGATGGGGGTGGCAGGGCCATGGGGACCCTTTGGGCCGGGGCTGAGGCTGAGACCCCTTGGGGCAGAGCCGTGGGGACACGTTGGAGGGTGACAGGGACATGGAGACATTTTGGGACAGGACCACGAGGTCCCCTCAGGGATGGCAGGACCTGGAGGAGACTCGTGGGGCCCTGGGGCAGTGACAGAGATGGCGGGGCCATGGGGACCCCTGGGGACAGGGACATGGGGACACTTTGGAGGTGACAGGGCCATGGGGACCCCTCAGGGCAGGGCCATGGGGACACTTTGGGGGTGACAGGGCCATGGGGACCCCTCAGGGCAGGGCCGTGGGGACACTTTGGGGGTGACAGGGCCATGGGGACCCCTGGGGACAGGGACATGGGGACGCTTTGGGATCCCCTCATGGCCGCCCCTTCCCAGACCAGCCAGACCTTCCCCCCTCCGCCCCCCCAAGATGGCGGCGCGGCGCCGCCGTCGCTCGCCGATGACGTACAGCCCAGCGCCGCGCTCTCGCTCTCTCTCCCCTCCCCTCCCTCCTGGAAGGTCGCCGCGCCGCCTCTCCCCTGCCCTCCTTCCCCGCCACTCCCAAGATGGCGGCGCCGCCGAGCCGTCAACGTCATCAGCAGCGCGCCGCGCAGGTCCGAGAGGGCGGAGGGCGACGGCGGCGTCGCGCGGAGGCCGTTCCGGCGGGGCGGGAGCGCGCGGTGGGGCAGGCGCGACCCAACATGGCGGCGGCGGCGGCGACGACGGCGGCGGCAGCGGCGGTGACGGAGGCGGTGCCGGGACCCCGTTCGCCGCCCCCAAGATGTCGGCGGAGGCCTGGTCGCGCGAGGCGTGACGTAGTCAAGCCCCGCCGTCGGGAGGGGGGCGGGGGAGCGGCCGGAGCGGCGCAGGAGGCGGCGGCGGCGGCGGCGGCGGCGGCGGGACCGGCCGGGCCCCCGGGGGGGGATTTAAAGGGACCATGTCCCCGGCTCGGCGGTTGCTGTGGAGACCGGAACCGGGCAGGAGACGGCGGGGGCGGCGGTTGCAGCAACAGCGACGCCGCTGAGGAGGAACAGCAGCCCGGCGGGCCCGGCCCCGGGGAGCCGGCGGGGTGAGTGCCCGGGGCGGGGGGGGGTGAGGGGCCTGGCCCGGTGGGAGACAAAGCGGAACCGGGGGGACCCGCGGCTGGGTCGGGGGAAGGCGACGCTGCCACCCCCCCCAACCCCCCCACCCCCCCATATCGGCCCCGTCCGGGGTGCTGAAACGTGGGGGGGGGGACCCCGGTGTTGGGGGGGGACCCCGGTGTGTGTGTGGGGACCCCCAGGTGTGTGTGGGGGGTTCCAGGGCCTGAGGTAACGGGGAAAGGACCCGGGGGTCCAGGGGGATGGTGGGGGGGACACCCGGGGTGGGGAACTGGGTGCCCAGGGTGGGGGGGGGGCTCTGTGGTGAGGAGGGGACCCGAGCGTCCGGTACAGGCAGCGGGGTAAGTACAGGCAGCGATGTAAGTACAGGCAGCGCGCGGCAGGTACCAGGCAGCAACACCGGGACGGAACGGTGCCGGATTCGGCATCTACCGGCTGGGTTCCCCCCTGCCAGACGGGGATGGGATGGATCCAGAGCCACCCTGACGCTTCCCCTCGGCCTGTCTCGTGCCGCTTCACCTCCGCCGCAATCGCCGGCACGGTTCCTGAGGCTGACCTCTGCCGAGCTCGTTAACCAGGGTTAAACGAGCATCCGGCGACCTCATAATCTCCACCGGGAGCTTTGCATCTCCCTCCTCCGCCGACCAGAGAGACGTTGGAACCGGCGAGGGGCTGCGAAGGCAGCAGCGGCGTGGGGTTTCACCCCCGTGCTGGGGATTGGCGGCACCGGTGGGTTCGGTGGTGAGTTTTGGTGCGGTTCCGGGGAACGTTTCCTCTTCCCAAGCAGCTCAATGGCGGGAGCAGGTCGGAGCCCAACCGGTGCCACCGCCGGCGAAGAAGACGAGAGCGGTGCCGCCGTCGCCCGGAGCAGCTTTCGGTTCATCCCGGCACGGCTCGATGCTGAATTTCACTCTCCGGCACGTCGTTTGGAGGAGCTGGTGGACGAACCGTCCCCATCGGCGCTGTGAAATCTCCATCCGGTAGCGTCGACGACCCCGTAGCTGAATTCCCCGAGGATCCCAGCCCTGCATCCCAACAAAACCCTTCGACAACGGGATTTGCCAGCTTGTAGCCGCGATCGTTGGAGCAGAAATGGAAGAACTCCCTGGGGGACGCGTCCTTTGCTCATTCTGGCTCTGGGATAAGGAAAAAAAGCCACTTTTCTGCTAAACGAGCTCGTTAACACCGGGGAGGAATGTCACCGATCACTTGAGGTTTCCCTGCGGAAGGAAATCATCCTGGCTTGAGCCCTGGGAGCTCCCCGGATCCTCCCCGAATTCCTCCTGCACTGAAATCTGGAGCTTTCGCCGCCTTTCTGAATTTTCCTCGTGGGTGCGATGAATTTTCTGAGTTTTCTATGTTTTGCGCGTAAGCGGCACTGATGCAAGCGCGCTGGACCCTGCGTGGCCCGGGATGGAGCGAGGGGAAACCATCATCGTCCTCCGTTCTGCCATGCGAGGAAGAAGAAAACACGGGGAGGGGGGAAAAAAAAAAACAACCCATGCAGCCGGAATCTGCTCCGGTGGGAGCGTGCTGGACCCTGCGAGCTTGGCCGTGACCTGGCACGGAGGAGGAAAAGCTGGCACCGTCCTTCTGCGTTGCGGCTCTGCTCTGCCAGCGAGGAAAAAATAAAAATACACGCGTGTGGGGGGGGGGAAAGAATCCACTTGGCCGTGACCTGGCACCCGGAAAAACTGGTGCTGTCCTCCTGCTCTGCCACGGGAGGAAAAAAAAAAAAACCCCAAACACGTGGGGAAAACACACGTACGCGGCTGGAGCCTGCCCGACTCGAGCGCGCTGGACCCCGGTACTTGGCCACGAACCACCACGGAGGGGTGGAAAAAAACCCGGCACTGTCCTCTTGCGCCGTGGCTCCGCTCTGCTGCAGGTTTCTCCCGGGGGGGGGGTGGGTGGGCAAAAAACCCCAAAACAACAAACCCGCGTGGGGGAGGGAAAACCCCACGCTGCCATAGCTTGCCTGAATCAAGCGCGCCGGACCCGGCACGCTCAGTGACGATGGAAGGGGGGAAAAAAAACCCGTTGCCGTTTTCCTGCGCCGTGGCTCTCCCAGCAAGGGGGGGGGGGGGGAACCAAAACCCCAAAACCACCCCACGGGGAGGGGGGGGGAGAGAAAAACCCCACATTTCCCACTCAAGCGTGAGGGTAACCCATTGCAGAAACTCCCGCCTTGAGTCGTTTGGCCTGGGGAAAGGCCCCTTCCTCTCGACTTCCAGGGAAGGCAGCGATTGTCCCCACTTAACCGGTTTAGCATTTAAATTGTCCCAATTCTGCTCCGCCTTTGCATGGCTCTGGGGCGATGGGCTGGGGGAAGGGTTTCCGCAGTCCCGGCTCCCACCCTTGAAGCGACCGGAGCTTGGGAAGGGAGTTTGGGAAAGCGAGCGGAGCTTAGGAAGCGAGCGGAGCTCGAGAAGAGAAGTTTTGAACTTTACGGTGAGCGCTTGGGGTCTTTTTAGGGCGCCGGTGTGGAGCGAGGCGGGGGGGAGGAAAAAAAAATCTCTTTTTTTTTTTTTTTTTTTCCACCTCTGGTGAGCTTGGAAACACCCAAGCAGGTTTTTGGGGAAAATGGTGGGTTTTTAGGGAGCGCTGCCGGCACGGCAGATGGTTGCATTTGTGTTTTGGGAAGAATAGAAAGGAAAAACTTGGGAAAACGTGGGGGTTTTGGTGAGCAAGGTGCAGGATGTGGCACTGATGTCCCTTCTGCTCTGCGCCGGCTCGTGTGCGGTTGGGTTTGGGATTTTGGTGGGTCGAGGTGCCGGTGGGTGATGCTGAGCCTGACGCCGGGGTGCGGGTGATGGATTTGGCATCGTTCCCGGCGCGGGGGTTTCAGCACGGCCGTGGTGAGACACGGTTTGGTGAGCAAAGGTTTGGATGGAGTTAGCGAGCGCGTTGCCAAAGGGATGCTGCGATTTATCGCGGGGAAGGAAGCTGGTGGTCCCTGAGGGGTGCTGGATTCCATCCTGGACTTGGCTCAGATCAAACCCATGCGCCCAAAACCCACAGCTTTTAAAAAATAAACCCATTTTGTGGGTTTTTTTCACCCATTCTCACCCAGATGGACCCCCCTGGCTCGGGAACGTGCCGGGGTCTCCGGCCAGGCTGTAGATGTGGCTGCAATTAAAAAGGCAAAACTCCACGATGGCTTTTTCCCTCCCTGGAATCCCAGGTGCCCCTGCCTGTCCCCTGCCTGTCCCCTGCCTGTCCCCTGCCTGTCCCCTGCCTGTCCCCTGCCTGTCCCCTGCCTGTCCCCTGCCAGCTTTGCCAGCACATTGCCGCTGCGCACGCGGCGCCTCGCCGTGCCTTTTTATTTCCTTGCGGCGGGGCGACACGTTTCGGGGCGACTCCTCGCTGTTTGATGGCATGCCAGGAAACATCAGGAGAAATGCCGGCACCGTGCCGGCTGCCGGGCTCCCCTCCTGCCAGCGCTGCTCGGTGTGGAGGCTTCTCCGACGGTCCTTGCCGGCACGACGGATGAGCTGCCGTGGCACGATGGGAGATGCCGCACATGTCCGACCGGATTTAAGCCCGACGGTGGTTTAAGATGATGCCACAATCCGCTGCTTTTCCCCCCTGGTAAGCCGGTGCGGTGGCTTCATCCCAGCGGAGCATCCCTCTTCCCAGCCCAGCACCGAGCTGACACCGCAGCAAACCCTTAAACATCCTCAAATTTGGGGTTTTCTCCCCAAAAATCCCCTGTGGACTGATGGGAAGCGTCGAAATCGTGCCGCTCTTCGGGGTGAGAGCATCCCGCCGGCGCGGTGTGGGCATCGGGTGCCATTTCGGGGCGATGCCTGAGGAATATCCATACAAACTGAAGCCAGCCGGAGCAAACGATCCTCGCAGAAGAAAGATTCCGACACGTGGAGCAAACATATTTTTAATTTATTTAATTAAATTTCTATTTTTCACTTCTTATTGGCAAACTAACCTGCGTTGGCTCCGGGCATCGTTCCCCGGGGAAGCGACAGGCACCCGCTGCTTTGGGGCGGGAGAGATTTTGGGGTGGCATTTCGAAGTGGCCGCCGGGCGTTGGGGTTTGCACCATCGCTCTCCTCCCTCGGCCCTGGGGCGGGGAAATATCTTGCGCCAGCTCGAATAATTCCCTCTTCATTTGCATTCTTTACCTTGAAGGTATTTATAGTCTCTTCTCTGCCTTCTCCTTCCTCGCCGGGGTAAATTTAGCTCCTTCGCTCTCCTCCTGTGCCTTTATCCTCGCACCGAGCTGATAAGCCTGGCTTTTTAGCGCCTCTTTCCTCCTATTTTTCGCTTCTCCGCCCGCTCGGGTCAGGATTCGATCTCCGCCCGCTCGGGTCAGGATTCGATCCGACATCTCTGCCCTGCAGAGATCAGGATCCTGAAAACTCTCCTTTATTTCTCCCAATTATTTTCTTTTTCACCCTTTATCCTGTGATTGCAGCAGCGTCGAGTGGTGAAAAGTGTTTTAGGGTGATGGGTTTGTTTTTTTGGGGGGATCCACACATGGGTGACTGGTACCTAGTTGCCCCCCAAGGGTCCCCAAACCCTCCGGGGGTCTCCCCAGTGTGAAGGTACCACTTTGTCCCATCTGCTTGAATTCATCCAGGGAGAAGGATGTAGCACAGCATCCCAAAAAAATCCCCCCCCGCCCCGCGTCCCGGTTTTGGGGGCAGCCACCCCAATTTTGGGGCAACTGGTGGCAAAGCAGAGCTCCCAGGGGTGCAAACCGGTGGCTTTTCCAGCACTGCATTGTGCGATTGAAATTTTTTGGGGGGATAAATAATCGATTTGAGGGCGACTGGGAGTTTTTTTGGGGGGTGCATGGCTGAGGAGGGAGGGAACGCTGTTCCCTCAGCAAATTGTGGCGTAGAGGGGGGAAAAAAAAAGCTCCGTATCGGGGAGAGGTGGCACCTTTTGGGGTGCATTGATTCCGGCAGGAACCCGGCACCGTGCCAGCTACCGGCAGCACCAATTTTATCGAGGGGAGAGCAGTGGGACCTGATGTCTTGCCCTGCTCTGGGACACCGAGAGCTTTGGTGACTGTGGCGAGGCACCGGGACTGTTGGGTTTCCTGGCACAGGCAGAGCCACAACCGTTTCTCCTCCACCTTGGCACAATCCAACCTCTTTTCTCATTTTTTCCTCCTTATCTCTTATTTCTTGTAGATTTTGCCGGCAGTCCCTGGCCGCCAACCCTCCCGAGTGCCGGCGCGGTGTTTTTTTCCGAGTGACACAGCACAATCGGCGAGGGATGGAGAAAGCTGTCCCTAATTTCTCAGAGCGCCAAGGAGATGGAGGCAGAGCCCTGTTAATGACACCAGAGCCAAACAAAGAGACTTTTCCTGCCCTTGAGTGCCCCCAAGGCGAAGAACGAAGAGCCACTTTCCTTCAAGATGCGAAGAAACCTCTGGAGAACCCGGCTTTATCTGGGACGTCAGTGGAAACGGAGACGGAGCTTGAGGAAGATGCTTTCTATGCCGCGGATGATCTGGCGACGATGAGCAGGGAGGGGAAAGGACCCTCTGGCACCGAGCTGTGCCCGTTGCAAGAGGACTCCGACTTCTTCTCGTCGCTCTCCCGTCAAGAGCCCGACGTCGCCCTGGAAGCGCACGACGTGGCTGGTAAGTCCCCGGTTGGCGCCGTTGGGGTGGCTTCTTGGGGAACGGGGACGTGTCCCGGTGCTTCGTGCGTGGCTGGCGATGCTTGGGTTGATTCGGTCGGTTTGCCTGATGGTCGCGCCGTCGTGGTTTGCAGCAGACGTTTGCTGTCTTGGTGTTGGAGGTGTTCCTCAGCTTCCAGCATCTCGCGGTGAAACGGGAACCGCGGGACGGTGAGAAATGCGTGGATTTGATGGAAGGGTACGAATGCCGGGCCAGCGTCTCCGTGCCGTTGTGCCGCCATCTGGTTTCAGCACCGCAGATGGGCACAAAACCCTGTGGTGCATCAAGCCAGTGGCTTTTTGGAGACCCCTCTTGCCCCCTGGCACAGCGTTGGCACCCCAAACTGAAGGTGTCCCCAAACGGGCACACCTCGCTTGTCCCCATGCAAGACAGTCATGCTCCACTGCGACCCGTGTGTTCTCGGTATTGCCGGCCGCGCCGAGCGAAACTGCGCCGCTTGCACCTGGCCTTGCCAAATTCCTCTCTTCTCAAAAGGGAAGCGCTCCTCCAGCTTGCAGGGCAAAGGCATTGTCCTCTGCCCCACCGCTTGGTGCCGGGGAAGCCGTGCCGCCGGTGCTGCGCAGGTGACGGGGGATGAGGAGCTCCAGCAAGGACTGGTTGGCCCCTGGTGCCGGTATGGAGCTATACTGAGATATTCTGGGCGCTGTTAACCCCCGCTGTGCGTGCTGGGTGCTCTTCTAGGGGATGTCGTGGGTGGGGGATCCTCGTCATCCCTGTGAGGTCCGTTCATGGCTTGGCTCTGGAGAAGTTCCCTTCTAAGGGCTCTTGGATGAGCAAGGAGGTTTTCATTGGGTTTGAGTTGGAAGGGACTTTCAAAGATCATCCAGCCCAACCCTTTGCTGTGGGCAGGGACATCTTCCACTAGATGAGGTTGCTTCAAGCTCCATCCAACCTGATCTTGAACACTTTCAGTGATGGGGCATCCACAACTTCTCTGGATGACCTGGTCAAGCGTCTCCCACCTTCATCATAAAACATTTCTTCCTTAGGTCCAATCTAAATCTACTCTCTTCCAGTTTAAAACCGTTGCCCTTTGTCCTACAGGTCTTGGTAAAACATCTTTCTCCATCTTTCTTATAAGCCCTTTTTATATATGGAAGGGCCACAAGAAGGTCTCCCCAGAACCTTCATTTCTCCAGGCTGGACAACCCTAACTCGCTCAGCCTGTCTTCATAGGAGAGGTGCTCCAGCTCTTGGATCGTCTTCATGGCCTCCTCTGGACCCACTCCAACAGGTCCTTCTCCATGGGGCTGCTCTTAATCCCCCAGTTTGTGATACTGGGGATTGCCCCGACCCAGGCGCAGGACCTTGCCTTTGGCCTCATTGAACTTCATGAGGTTCACGTTGGCACACTTGTTGGCCCATCAAGAAGTCACATTGGCCTGAGGGTGCACTCAATCCCACTATCCATGTTGTTGATGGCGATATTAAATAGTATTGATCCCAGTACGGACCCTTGAGGGACTCCTGTCCTTCCCTGTGGCCATGTCCTCGCTGGGAAACGAGGTGGGTGGTGGCCACAGATCCCACCACTGGCTGGTGACTTGCCGTGTTACTTGTCCTCTGGCTGGAGGGTGGCTTCTTCCCCACCTGGAATTGGTAATAGCAATGAAGTCGCCGGCTGTAATTCCTCCTCAACGCTGCTTCCCTATAACGAGTTTTCCATCTCTGCAAACATCGGTTGACTTAAAACCTTATCTCCTGGCTCAGGTGACCTGGTTGGTGAGTCCCACTCTTATTTAACCACCATGGGGTGGATGGGGAAGGACCCCCTTGCATCTGGCAAGCTTTTCGCCTCTTGGTTCCTTCACTGTGGTCAATGGGTGGAAAATTAGCTCCAGGGGATGGACGTGTGTGTTTAAAGATGACGTTTAAAGGGAGTCAGTGCCCAAAAAATAGCGAGGGCTCTGTTGGGAGATGGGGAATGTCCTGGGCTGGGTGTCCAGCCTGGTTCTGGATGGGTGGTGGGGCTCAGCTGGGGTCCTGTGGTGCTTTGGGTGGACTGAGCTCCAGCCATGCTCATGGACGGACTTCAGGGGATGCAACTGGAGGGATTGGGCGAGCCCCTGATGAGTTTCTCAGCTGGAAAAAACAAGGTGAAATGCCCCAAAACAGAGGCTAAGAGTTGGCCGTTAGAGAAGAGTCCCAGAAGACCCTCCGGCCGAGTTGTGACGCTCAGGCTGGACCTCCTCGCTTGCCAAACTCCTCCTCAGACCAGAGTCTAGGTGCGGCCGGAGCCAAGCTTGACCTCCGGCTCTAAAGAAGAGTTTGGACCCTCAGTTCTGTCACTGAGTCACTTTATTTCGGGTCAAGCCGGGTGTCTCTGGAGAGACGCCCTCGGTTATTTTCCCCACGCGTTTTATACCTTCACGTCTACTACACAAGGCATTCACGTGCTTGTCGATGTGACACGCATGGATTTTTTTCTGTTTAATAGCCACTTTTCCTCTACGATGATTGGAGTCACGTCTTTCGAGTTTTATCTACTCCAGCAGTTTCACCATCCTCCCGTCTTATCCGTGCTTGGGTCTTGTCTGTCTTCGGTTGACTTGAGATGGAACGGTTTCTCTCTCTTTCTTTGAAGGTCCTTCCCTTGAATTATGGGTTTGGTCCAGTTTATCTCGTTGTGCAAGACTCCAGTACTTCTCCTTTTCCACCAAGCAAAGGTTCAACTAAAGTTCAGTTACAGTTTGTGGCCCAAGGCATCTGGTCTCCAGTCTCTCATGCCAAGCAAAGCCACTCAAATTTCAATCCAACCTAATTTTAAACGATCGCGCAATTAATTCTAATATTCTATAAATAAACTGTTTTAATCCCCAACACCGGCAGACCGGTCTAAGGGTCCGTGGGGTGGGAAAACCCTGTGTGAATGGTTGTGGTTCCATGAAACTCAAGGTTTTGGGTCTCTTTTGATGCCTCCAACAGCCACATCATGGCCAAATTATCCCAGCATCTGCTGAGCACCGTCAACCGTGAGCCGGTGGTGGTTTGGCAGCTGCCGGTAGGTTTTTCAGAGCCACGCTGCTGCCGGGAGGTCGGCAAGCGATTGCCGGGAGAGAATTTCCCCCCGATAAGGGTGGTTTTTTGGGGCGCCCTTGGCATGGGGCATCACTCCATCATCTCTGCCAAGAGTGCCGAGCCAGTGCCGGACGGGCAGCGCGACCCACGAAGGGCGGCGGATGCAGAGAGGAGGTGGAGGAAGAAACCCCATGTTGCTGCTCGCCCCGGTGCCGGCGATTGTGGCAAGCGAGCGGCGGCCGGCTCGTTAGCAGAGGAGCGAGCGCCGTGGCGGCTCGGGCAGCTGCTCCGTTCTGCCCGACTGAGCTTTGAGCCGGCGCGGGGAGGGGGAAGGAGCTGCTGCCGGGGATTTCCCACCCCTGGTTGTGGTACTCAAACCGTCGCCCCGTTTTCGGCTGGAGGCACCGTGAGTGATGGGGGCTGGGTGCCACATTCCACAGGGACCCTTCTGGTGGCTTTTCGGTGGCCTCATCTCCCCTCTTTGCTCTTCGGGAGGGCGTTTCGGGCTACTCACCGGGATTTTTTTTGGGGTGCTGCGCTACACACGGGCTCTTTTAGAAACGGTTTGGGTAATTCGTTGTTGCGGACAGCAGCAACGGGGCCGGGGATGCTCCAGTCTTTGTCCCCTTCATATTTTGGGGCTCGTCTGCATCCTCCCCAGGGTGAAAGGGGGGTGCTGCATCCCCATGGGACCCAGCGAGGCGGCTGTGCCCCGGGGTTCGAATATCTCCAGGCTGTGGTTCCCTCCTGTTTCCTGAATCACCTGCACCCTTATCAACCCGTGCCCGGGGGGGGATTTTCCTCCCTGTATCGGCGCGGGGATTGGCAAGGCGCGGGGATCGGCAAGGTGGTTGGAGCTGCGGTCGGTGGCGGCCCATCAACACGTTTGAGCTTTTTTTTTTTTTTTTTCTTCCCCCCCCCACTCCGTTCTTCCTCCCTCGCACCACTCGCGGCATCGCGTTGGTTTGGGGCTGCCCAGGGAGGAGCTGGTCCCCTTGGTTCCCCCGCCCCGGTCACCGACGATGGAGCGGAAGGTCGGAGGTTTCACCGGAGGTGAGGGGTCCTGCCGACACGTGGGGGACGGAGGGGGGTTTGGAGGGGGATTTGGTGGCCAAGGGGGCGGCTTGGGGTTGTGCTTTCGGCTGCACGTGTGGGAGGGGACGGCACCCGGCTCCTCCCCGCGCTTGGGGACGGTGCCACGAGGTTCCCGATGTGGGGACGTCCTGCTCTGGGGATGTTGTGACAGTGTGGGGTGTCACAAGGAGCCCAATACAGGGACGTCCCGCTCTGGGGATGCTGTGGCAGCGTGGGGTGTCACTGTGGTCCCCGATTTGGGGACGTCCCGCTCTGGGGATGCTGTGGCAGCGTGGGGTGTCACTGCGGTCCCCGATTTGGGGACGTCCTGCTCTGGGGATGCTGTGGCAGCGTGGGGTGTCACTGCGGTCCCCGATTTGGGGACGTCCCGCTCTGGGGATGCTGTGGCAGTGTGGGGTGTCACTACGGTCCCCACGGCGTCGTGCCGTGCCACGAGGTCCCCAACGCGGGCTCACCGTGCTCTGTGGACGGCAAAGCCCTGCAGCACGTCGGTGCCACAGGCTCACGTCCCCACCAGTGCCCTCCGTCCAGGAGCTGCCGTGTTAATTAGCCGAATTAATCAAGGCAAAACATGCATTGATTTAATATGAGAACAGTAGAAGAGAGGAAACAGAGTTTGCGGTTCAGGCGTGAGATTATCGACCCAAAATCTGCCATTCCTGGCACTGGAGCTGCCAGATATGGTTTGATTTAACCAAATCTTCTCTTTTATGCCTTATAATGTGTGGAATTGCCAGTTTTATCCATTGTAAGCCCGAACCGATGCAGGCCACGTGCCAAACTGGGACAACTGGGGGAAAATGCCCAGTTCAGGTACAAACAGCTCACGTGCTTTAGCTAAAAAGGAGCGTTTTCATCCCAAATGGCTTTAATGACCCGCTGCCCGCCCGTGATGGACACCCCAGGGTTTTCCTGCGCTGCAGGCGGTGAAACCTCGCCGCAGCATCGTTTATTCCCAATTTAGAGGGTTTTTTATGGTTATTTTGATTGCGATTGCAGGGAAGCCGCTCTCAGTTTAGATCGGAGCCGTTTCTAACTCTGCAAGGGGGGGCGTGGAAAGAAGCAGGGTGGTTTTTTTGGGTTTTTTTTTTAGGATCCAGGCAACTAAATAAATCCACCGTGTCTTTTTTTGGGAGGTGATATGAAAGGACTGGCGGAGAACCAGAGCCCATGGGCTTGTTCGACACCACGCAGCACCCTCCACCGCCTTGTCCTCTTGGCAGGGGGTTTTTAGCAGGAGCAATTTCCTCCCAAAAACCCTCCCAACTTTGGGGGGGAATCACCCCTTTGAGCTCCCCAAAGGATGCTCAAGCTTTCTCAGCGTGGCTGCTTGGGAAGCCAGAGATCGTGAAGTTTGTAAAGACTTTTTTTTTTTGTTTGTTTGATTTTTTTTTTTTTTCTTCTGCCCCATTCGGGAAGAGACGATGCCGCGGAAGGGAGGTAGCAGAGGCGTTCACGGCGCCGGGGTTTTAATTTATACAGGTCTGACAGCAAGGACAATACCCAAGATGGACTGCATGTGGCAGGGGCTGAGGCTCAGCCTTTGTCCCACCTCCGTGTCCCTTTTGTTTCTCCACCTATTTTATTTCCCCCCCCCCTTCTCCTTTCTTTTTAATCCCTTCTTCTGTGTCCCCTCTCCCCTTCCCCCTCCAGTCTTGACTTGCAAGAACCGCTGTCACGGGCCAAGAGCCTCTTTTGATTCATCCCTCCGAGCCCCATTAAGGAGCTCTTGAAGTTGAGATTGCTCCCAGGAAAGGCTGATCCCGACACTCGGAGATCCCCTCCCCTCTCCACCATCCACGTGCACGATCCGATTTTTTTTTTTTTTTTTTTTTTTTTTCTCCTTGCTGGAATGAAACTCAAGAGCCCACTTGAGCCCAGAGTCACACACAAGAGCCTGGGGAAGGA
Organism: Grus americana; assembly: GCF_028858705.1. Classification (NCBI taxonomy): domain Eukaryota; kingdom Metazoa; phylum Chordata; class Aves; order Gruiformes; family Gruidae; genus Grus; species Grus americana. The sequence goes on along the minus strand of NC_072884.1, from coordinate 561,449 downwards.
TGCTCAGAGCCGTGTTTGCCTCCGTTCCCATCTCTGTTGGGGAAATTGAGGGGCAGGATGCGGCGTTCCCGGGGTGGATGTGGGCTCGGCGCCCACTGCCCACGCAGGGAATGACCCCAGGGAAAGGTGCCGGCTTGTCCCGACAGCTCAGCACTCGTTGGTCCCATGGGGCTGTAGGTTGTAGGGATTTCCCCCCCCCCCGCCCCGAATATGCTCTTAGACAGTAACTAAATTGCAGAAATAAGCCACAGGGGTGTGATGGTTGCCGGTACTGCATGGGTTGGAAGTTGTCCCCATCTGTGTCTATGGCCTGGAGTGGTTTGGGGACAACTTGTCCTTGGGTTGGCAGTAATTTGGGTTTTAATTGCCTCTGGGGAATAGTGATGCTCGCCCATTCCGTGGTGCTGAGAAGAGCCTGGTTTTGGGGTTCCGTTGCCCGGAGGGTGATATCTGGCTTAAATTATCTTACAAAGAGATAATCTCAAGCTGCAGGGCTCCGTCTGTGACTCAGTTTCCCCTTGCAACCCTAGCAAAATCCCGCTGCCATGGAGGGAGGGATCCTGGCTGTGCGCTTGGCTGCCCTTGCAAAATGGGGAGAAATCCAGTGGGATTGGGGATGGTGGGAGCTCTGCGGCATCTGTTCTTGCACGCTAATGGAGTGTGTCCTCATAGATGTCCTTAGTCCTGTCCTCTGAGATATTGTCACCTCTGTCATTGTTAAAGCAAAGCTCGTTAGATGCTGCAGGGGCTTTTCTAGGGGCGTCCTGCTAAACTGGAGCTACTCTCCAGGCTGAGCATAAGGTGCCATGGGAATCTCATGGGACAAGTGAACCACCAGGATTGAAATTGCCTGAATCTGGGTCATTTGGGGATTGGTGGCACTGGCAACAAATCGCTGTGCCTCCGATCCGCGTCGCCACATTATCTAGCTCCCCACCCACCCCAGAACTTCTCTGGGGGATGGCTTTCACCCCCAAAACGTGCCCATCCTCACCGTGGGGACACAGGAGGTGGTGGATAAAGGCTGAACGACTCTCCGAATCTGCTTCCCTCCTCCAAAAGTCCCGAGTATCCTTTTGGAGGGGATGGGAGCACAGAAGAGGGCAAAGGTGGTTTTTCTTTGCTCGGAAGAGCAAAGTCTGTGTGGCGCTTAAATAACCAAACCGCCGCGGAGCAGATGGCGATAAGGAGGAAGCGGCTGAAAAAGCACCAGTTGCAGCTTGGCTGTATGGTAGAAATCAATAAATCCTGGTGGCGGATGGATTTTGGGGTCCAGCGATGCCCAAGCTGGATCTGCAGCAAGTGGCTGAGCACTGGGCTCAGGCTCCAGCTCGTGCTGGATCGAGCCCTTTGGATGCTGGGCACTGGAAAATCTGGATTTAAGCTGTATGGTGTGGTTTTTTTCCTGGTTTGTGCAACAAGGAATAGGAGATGGACACGTACCAGGTAGTTTGCGGGTGCAAGATGTTGCAAAGGGCCGCGTGCGCTGCTAAAATTGGGTGGCAGGCTTCAAATATTGCTGCAAATAGTAAATGTTTACTGGTTGCTTTGCACGGCCCCGAACTGGGGTGTTGGATGGAGCCAGGAGATGGTCCCAAATTGGGGTGTTGGGTTTTGGGTGGCACCGGGGCATGGCTGTGCTCCTCACCGTGACACGGACCTGCTCATCAGGGCTTGGCAAAGCTCCTCCAGGACTTGCATGCTGCAGAGCTGATCCAAACAGATCCGCCGCTAAAAAAAAAAAAAACCCAATAATTGCCATTTTTGAAGCATGCGTTGCTATAGCACAGCCGTGCTCCGGAGATCTTGCTGGCACCTTTGAGCGTGGTGATATATAAGATGATATTGTGTTGCGTTGATCTGGATGATGTTGGGTGGATGCACGTAGTCCGTTTGCAGTTTTGCATTAAAATACTGAAAAGCATCTGCACCCGGAGGGGCACCCACCCAGAGCCACGCTGGGAGTGGATGGAGAAAGGGAGATGGTTTTAGGACGTGATTTGTAACACTGGGAACTGGCGATCGAGCACAAATTAACCCTGTAGGGGCATGGGTTGGCTGGAGATGTGCTAAAGTGGTGGCATTTGGTGGCCGCAGTTCAACACGGGGAAGGTAAAGGATCCTGCACATGCCCGAGATGGAGAACTTGTGTCCAGAAATTGCGCAAGATAACGGTTTAACATCATTGCACCGCAGCTGAAGGAACGTCTCTTGCTTTGCTCTTGGTGGTGTCCTCCTGTGCCCAAGCAGGTCACCAGGGTCGGGCTTGTTTTGCGTCGGCTGCCAACAGCTTCAAGCAAAGAGATGGAGAAGGGAAGCGGCGTTTGGGGCTTGCGCGAGGGGAGTGTTGGTCTCTTAAACGGCGGTTTCTGAAGAGCCATTTTCTGCTGTCGCTGAACTGTTGGTTGAGTCTGTGTGTCCGTCTTGGTCTGAGCTGCCCCGGCCAGCGATTGTACAACCACGTGCCCAGGGAGATAGCAAAAAACTCCCAAGAAATTGCTCCTTAAATTCTTCTGATCGATGTTCACGTAGTTTACAAGCCCAATCCTTAAACTCTCCTTTAATGAAGTCTTAAATTCTTGGTCATGGAGGATGTGTGTGAGGGTCTCGAGATGCTTCCTGATCCTTGTTGTTCCAAAGAGCATCTGGATGACCCTTCCTGGGGGTAGGGACTTGCAGATGAGAGGCAGGAGCAAAGAGCTGGAGCAGTTGGTCTACAGGAGCCTGGGAAATAAAATTGGAGGCCAAAGTACACTCAGCCCTTGCAATGCCAAGGTTTGTCCTAGATCTGGGCTTTGGTGGGGTGATGAGACCTCGTGGCACTATCCTAGTTTTAATTGTGAAGCATCGGAATGAGTTTTAGGGATGTTTTGGGGGAAAACATGTTGTTCTTCTTCCAAGTTGAGTCCCCATGTGAAGTGCTCCAGTGTAGGAAATCAGGCTTTGGTTTGATCTTGGGTTAAGCAGAGAGCTCCAGGTGCCTCTAAACCTTTTTCTGAAGTGGAGCAGCTCACGTGTAGCCAGACCCAAGGTGTGTTTGCCAACTGCCGGGCCATTTGTTTTGGGGTTTTTTTTTTTTTTTTTTTTATTGCCCGCCTTTGAACTCCATCCAGAAAAGATATGCAAGTCATGAGACCAGACACCCAACAGAGGTGCAGCTCTTGCTAATCATGCCTTAACTCTTCGGGACGGTCCTCAGTTCCTACATCCAGTGGCCTTTTATGAGGTTTCTTGCATGGGCGAGGGGCTTCCCCTGAAGTCATGGCTGTTTTCCAACGTTGTCTCCTTCCTTGCTGGTGTTGTGCTGAGTTTAAGCTGTTGGCTTTCAACCTCTCTTAACCAGGAGGTTGAGCTCACAGTCCCAGTAACCTTCCTCGCTAATTACCGCTTCGTCAGCCTCTTAGCCTGCGAACGGTGCCAGGAAAGATGTCATGTTGTTGCCTAGCAAATAAATAATTGAATACTTGAGTCCAAGACAACAGGCAGGGCTTAGCTGGAACTGGGACATGGAGTACAGTTGGAAACCCTAAAGTTGCATGGAAAAAACCCCACGCTATGTCTCCTCTAACGCAGGGGTAACAAAACTCTCGGCTGTGAATCTCTTCCCAAAGACTTTGGGGGTTGGTAGTTTTCCGCCCGTGTCTCAGTAAGCACCAAAATAAGGATTTGATGGCAGCACAAGGGTTGGGTTGAGCGGTTGCTCACAAGCACCATGACGTTCTTATGGGGTGAGAAGGTGGATCATGATGTGGTCCTCAAACGTGCCACCAACAGAACGGGGTGAGTGGCGTTCAAGGCGTTTTCCTGCCATGCGTGGTGTTTGGTAGTCCAAAACCGCGGCTCTGAACAGGCAAGGTCTGCAGCGAGGAGGGGTGGTCTTTGCTCCTGTCCTGTTGCCTGGTGGTCCTCCTTGGCAAGCTGGGAGAAGGTTTCACACTTGTGTTCGGTAGCGGTTGTCCAAGTTGCAGAGCACCTGCCGTGCCCGTCTTTCGGTGTCTATAAATAACCTCCCAAATCCAGCACCCCCCGAGCATTCTCTCTCCCCTGTGCCGTCACTCGTGCTAACCGGGCCACGGTTTAAAAATAAGACGGGGGCAACACTGGGAACAGCCGTGGATTCTCCTGCTGCCTTGCAAAGTAGGACATGGCCCAATCCTTCTTCTCCACTGAGCATTTGTGGGGAGGAAAGCTTTTGTACCGGTGCAAGCTTGGTTTTTTGGGCATGCAAAGCCAAGTTCTTGGTTGGGGCAAGTGGGATGTAAATGTTTTGTAGCTGCAGTGTTGGGTTTTTCGGGGTGGCTTCCTTCTGTCCTGCAGCCCAGGCTGCTCTCCTGCTTCGTCCAGGCTGTCAGATACCTGGAAAACCTCAGCAAGTGGCCTAAATCTAATTTATTTTTCTCAATATCAGGGGGATACATGCTCCTGAATAGCTTTTAAGGGATAAATGGCTGTGGCAATGACCCCTTTTGCAAGAGCACACTGCTGCTAGGTCAAGCTGGGGATGGAGATACCGTAACCTTCTCCCAACCCCAGCAGAAATGAGCTAATGCTTCGGCATGAGGCCACGTTAATCCTTCTCTGGAGTTTGCTGCTGCTGAGAAAATGAAACTTGTGTTCGCACTGTGTCTGGCCGGTACCGTGGTGGATGACAAAAAAATAGGGATTTTTTTAAAGTGTGTTAACAGCAAAAGGAGGACTAAAGAAAACATTGGTCTGTTACTTGATGAAGTTGGTCACTTTATAAATAGGGATGAAGATAAAGCAGAGACATTTCATGCCTTCTTCACCCCTGTCTTTAACACCAGTGATGGGCCATGGGACCCTGTGGAGCCCACGGTTGGAGGACCACAACTGGGTTGAGGACCACTCCCAGTTGACTTTAAACTTTTATGAGATTTGCTGCAGCAACTGCATGCACCTAAGTCTGTGTGGCCTGATGGGATTCATCCCAGGGTACTGGGAGAGTTGGACAATGTTATTTTGAGACCTTTCTGTTATTTATCGCGGGTCTTGGGACTCTGGAGAGGTCCCAGTCTACTGGAAGCTAGCAAATGTTATTCCAGTTTCCAAGAAGGGCAAGAAAGATGACCCTGGTAATTATAGGTCTGTCGGTCTTGCTTTGGTGCCTGGTAAAATTATGGAGAGGGTTATTCTGGGAGTTACTGAAAAACACCTGAAGGATGATGCGGTCATTGGTCAAAGCCAGAGTGGGTTCATGAAGGTCATGTCTTCCTAACTGAATATCCTTTTGTGACAGGGTTACCTGCCTCATGGATGAAGGGAAGGCAGTGGATGTGTTTTTTGGGGATTTTAGCAAACTTTTGATACTGTTTGAGTATCCTTCTGGACAAAATGTCCAGCATACAGCTAGACATGGACACAACACGTTGGGTGAACAGTTGGCCAAAGGGTCAGGCTCAAAGAGTTATAGTCAACAGGGCAACATCTGGCTGGTGGCCAGTCACTAGTGGTGTTCTCAAAGGGTTTTTCCTCTCTTAAATGTTTTTATCGATGACCTGGATGTGGGAGTTGAGTGCACACTCAGTAAGTTTGCTGATGATACTAAATCAGGAGAAGCTTTCGATTCCCTTGAGGTTAGAAGGCTTTTGATAGATCAGAGCGCTGTGCAGTCACCGGCTGTATGACATTGAACAAGGACAAATGCCAGATTCTGCACCTGGAATGGCATCATTTGGGACGTACATATAGATTTGGGGCCAAGAGGCTGGAGTGCAGCCCTGCAGAGAGGAATCTGGGGGCTTTGGTTGATGGGAAGCTCAATGGGAGTCAACCATGTGCCCTCATGGCAGCTGTATCCTGGGGTGCGTTAGGCACAGCATGGTGAACTGGTTGAAAGACGTGGTTGTCCCACGTATTGGTGTGGCCTCACCTTAAGCCCTGTGGGCACTTTGGGGTTCCCCAATCTAAGAAGGACATAAAAATATTAGAACGTGGCCAAAGGAGGGCAACAGAGATGGTGAAAGGAGTAGAGGGCTTGTGGGGAGCAGCTGAGGATACCTGGGTTGGTCGGCCTGGACAAGAGGAGACTGAGGGGCGACCTCATTGCTGTCTACAACCTCCTTGTGATGGTGGGAAGACATGGAGGTGCTGATCTCTTCTCTTGGGTGTCTGGTAGTAGGATGCGAGGGATCAGCTTAAAGCAGCATCAAGGGAAGTTCAGATTGGCCGTCAGGGAAGACTCCTTCATGGAGAAGGTGGTCAAGCACTGGAACAAGCTCCCCAGGGATAAGGTCATGGCCCCAAGCCTGTTGGTGTTCAAGAAGGGTTTGGAGAACGCTCTTGGATATAGGGTTTAACTTTTTGGTTGCCCTTTCTGGAGTCAGGAGTTGGGCTTGATGATCCTGGTGGGTCTCTTCCAACCCAGGAGATTCTATGTCCTTGTGTCATTGGGACACACTGGTTTCAACCCAGCTGGTGCTTTGCGGTTTTGGTGGAACCTAGCTGGTTTTAAGACATGAAGTTCTTGCTGCGGAAGCATCGTGTCGTTGTAGGAGAACTGGTGGCACTTATCCCACTTGGGTTTGTCTCTAGGGTGCAACATGGAGCTGAGCATGAGCCTTCCTCCCCGGTGGCACCATGTCTGCTTTGTCCTCCTTGTAACTGTGTTATCTGGTGCGTTGCTATAGTTTTGGGCTGTATGCGGGGTCAAAATCCTTCCTTTTCTTGCTGTTTCCCAAAAACGTATGTATCTGTGGGAAGAGACTTCTGGGGCATGGCCATCAAAGACTCCAAGATGTAGAAAAAAGTATTAGTTTAAGGACAGAGGAACTGGGGAAAGTGTTTCTCCCCAGTTAGTACCGGATAGTCCCTGCAGAGATGTGCAAGCACAGCCTTAACTCTAAGCCCTGGGTAAGGGCTGCAAATATTCTCCATTTATCTCTATTTTCCAGCCAGTGTTGCTGGTGGCCGCTCCCTTCTTGCTCATCCTGGGGCCAGAGTCCTGCTTTTCCACCCTGCGGTGTTCAGGTTCCCCCCCGCCCCCCCCCCCAGCCCTCCTCTATGTAGGATGGTTGAGTGGAGGAAGGATCTCAGCAGCTTTTTGGGTTCCATCTCATCATCTTTGTTGGAGCCCAACACGTTCCTGCCGGCCCCGACATGTGTGGGGGGTGAGATGCTGCCAGGCGAAGGCGTCCAGCGATTCTCAATCACGGCAATAACACCAGCGCTTGGCACTGACGCCGTGCCAAGGTGGCCCCGAGAGCCCGTGCTCGCGCCAAGGACCGAATCCAACCTCTCAGCTCGGTTCGGGGAAGCATTTGTGTTCGGCAAGGCTTGCCCATCAATGTCGCGCGCTCTCCGGAGCGCTCCGGCACGTATGCCAGCGTGATTAATAAGCGTTCCCAGGTCTTCGTGGCGGACGGTGGGTTTCTGTAATTGGAAAGGACAGCTCGTTACAGGCTGACAGCAACGAACAGTGAGAGAAAGATCCCTCAGGAGTCTCCTCCGTGACCTTATAGCATCCAAAACAGCCTTTGGGGATCTTCTTGCCTGCTAATATTACAGGTACAAAAGAGCTGAGCCTTGTGTCTTCCCAGGGCTGCCCCGTCGTTGCTTTTTAGGTAATTAAAACCTCATTTTAACGACGGTGAAGCCAAAACCTGCTGCCAAACAGAAGAAAAAGTCGATGGGGGTGAAAGACGCAGAGTCGGAGGGACCCGGAGCGAAAAGGGGACGGCAATGTGAATCGCCTGCATTCATCGCCGGTAAAAACACTACCACTTTTATGGGAGCAGCCGAGATCTGCTGGAAACTTAATAGAGATGGATCCAAACAAGATGAGCTTGCAACAGAGTCTGGATGCTTTTCAAGCAGCTTGGATAGAAACTGTTCTTTCATTAGATGCTGGATGTGTCCTCTGCTGACGAGGAAAGTTTTCTGCCGCCCGTCACATAAATCTTGCTTAAAGCTGGATGGAACAGAGCAGGATCTAGAGGATGAATTTGCTCCGAGGCCTGCTAACTCTTTAAGGGAAATAAAAAAAATGAAAGGTTTTCAAGGATCGGCTTGGAATCGCCTCTTAAAAGGCTCAATTTGGGCTCTTAGCTACTGGTGAAAGACTTGAATGGAGGGCTGACACCCTCGGGCAGTGCTCTTTCTCACATGCCTTTTGTTTTTAAAAGGCTTGGTAATGGGGGAAATGCAGAATTGGAAACACCTCGGGTAGAAAATACCCTGTTAAACAGGTATTTGCACCCTGATTTGCAGAGGGTGGCTTCCACCGCATGGCACGGCAGCTGTAAAACCCGGTGCAGATGCTGGATGCAGGACCCACCACCGGCAGCATCCGTGGGAGGGGGACCAGCGGTCCACGATGCTCACTGCAACCCCCCATCCTGCCAGATTTGAGGGTACGGCTGGGGAGCCCCAAGGTAAAGGAATGGCCAGGTTTTACGGAGCATCTGCACCCAGTCCGTTGGCTTCTTGAAAATACTTTGGGAGATGGCTTGGTGCCGGGCCAGCACGCTCGGGGCTGTGCGAGGGATGGTTAAGGAGAGCTTGTGAAGAAGATGTCTTTTGGGGGGGGGGGGGGGGTTCAAAAGTCTTTTTTTGGGGGGGGGGGTTTCAAAAGTCTTTTTGGGGGGGGGGTTCAAAAGTCTTTTTAGAAGATGGACGTAGAGCAAATGCCTTCACTGCCTGAAGCAGGCAGCAGGCACGAGAGAGCAATTAGCACTTAGGAGCTGGCACCTATTCAAACCTCAGCGTTGTTTTCTGAAGCACATGAAGGTTTTGCCGGAGGTTCTCCTAGGTTCAAAGCAGGAGGGTTTGGGTTTGAGATTGTCAAACAGGGTCGGTGCTGTGCTGAGAGGTGCCGTGGGCCGAGCGTCTTTGGTGCAAGAGATGCTGAGAGGTGGCAGTGTGGTCCAAGCACGGGGGGGGGAGGAAGGTGCAGCGTTGTCCTCCCCAGATTTGGGGCACTGAGCGTCTGCCCTTGCCCCACGGTCTCCTCCTGGTTCTGCAGGAGCCTTGGAAATACCACCGGAACCCAAAATCATACAAACGTTTGGAGTTATTTTGGGAAGTCTAGATTACTCTGGAGCCTGGGAGCAAGCCCTCAGCCCTCGCCATCAGGATTGTACCACCAGGTTTTGCCTTCCTCTTGGAGGAAATGCAACCCAAAACTTTACCTTTGGATGGATCCGGGCTCTGCGTCCCCCCCCCATGCTGGGGCTGGGAGCCAGGGCACAGCTCCAGTGCATCCCCCCAGGCTCTGCAAATACCCTGAGAGCTGAGAAAACCCAAGTATAACTCGTGTCCTCCAGCCGAGGAGCACGGGGAGGCTGGAAATAAGAGCAAAGCTCCTCGCTGGGAAAGTGTCGGGTTCCCGCTTGGCCGTGCCAAGCTAAACAAGCCACGCTGTTCGTCTGCTCACAGCAGTTTCCCCGTGGTAGCCTTTCCTCGCACCTGTTTCAGTTTCGGTTAATCTCACTCGTACACCAGCGATGAAACCCCGCGCGTTGTCTCGGCACGGACTTCTCGACCCATTGTGAGCAGAGTTTTGGGGAGAAACAGGGGGGTTTTTCCGCCTCATTAGATTTGCCGGAGGTTTTCCAGCGGGGAGCGGATGCCTGTGGAGTGAGTTCAAGCTGCTGACAACGGGCTGGCTTTTCTCCGCTGCCTTTCGAAGTCGTTCGTGAACTGCAGGTTGCAAACCACAGCTAGATTTTTTTTTTTCTTCTATTTTTTGGTGGTTTTTTTTTCCCCTAACCACACCGTTGGTGACTCACAGCTCCCATGTGATCGCTGAGTGCAGCAGGTCGTTCATCATCCAGCTAACGAGCTTCCCATCCCGATGCGGTTGATCATCCCTGTCTCTCTTCCGATTCCTGCAGTTACTCCTGGCTTTTTCGGCACAATATCCCCATCCTTTTCCCTCAGGGTGCTGCTGCCCGGCTCTCTTCCACATTGGGGACCTTTCTAACGCACCCTTTGGGGTCAGGAGCAGGTATGAGATATCACCAGTGGCTGCTTGAGTTCTCCAGGAGACTCTTTAGTGCAGCCCCTCAGTGCTTCTTTCTTGGTTGAGTCTTTGCCCCCATAGATGTTTCTTCCAGCGGCCTTCATGATCTTCTGTAGATCTTCCTCTGCATTCATGGGTCCTGCTGGGTTTTATGCTGCTGTGATGCTTCTCCCTCTCTGCCTTGAGTAGGTTGGTCCCACTTGGTCTCCAAAGCAAAGATCTCACTGGTGGGTTGTGGTGGCCAAAACCACGGTGGAGACTCCCCTTCCCGAGGTCCCTGGGCTGCTGCGGGGACATCTCCCAGCTCCGTCAGTCATGGAAGGGTGCGGCCCTTCCTCTGGGCAGACAGCTCGTCCTCTCCTGGCTCTGCTCTTTGGCTCGCAGACCTGCAGGTTGGCCTCTTTCTTGGAAAAGAAACTGCATGTTGCTGCGCAGCTGTTTCTGAGAAGATGACGGTGCCCAAATGGTTGAGGTTTGGGAGATTAAAATTTAACGTCGTCTTCTGGCCACCCCTGGGTGGCCCTGGCAAGTCCTACAAGGGCTGGAGGGACCGTGCTGTCCTGGGAGAGCTGAAGGGAAGCATTCAAAGTTGCAGTGTGGCTCCCATCCAGACACTTAACATCTCCTTTCCACCCTGGTGGGACTTCTCCACCCTTGGTGACTAGAGAGATGAGGAACTTCATCCCTGGCTTCATTGTCTTCCTCCTCGATGGGAGCTCAACAGAAAGACGGGGTCCCCAGTGGAGCAGCTTTGATAGGCGAGCGAGTCACCCTGTGCTGCTCTTCTCTCCGATGGAGATGTGCCAGTCCTTGTGGTGGGATGGGAGCCTGAAGCTTCCGGCTCTCCTGCATGTCCACGTTGAGGTCCTGCTGCTCCAGCTTGGGTGTACCGTGGAGCTTGTCAGCCCCACACCAGGACAGCGTCTCCAGTTAAGCCTCAGTAGAGTTCTTCATCCAGATGTTTATGTGAAGTCTGTGAAACCGTGGCAAGCTCTCACTGACCATAAACATCCCGGGGAGCAGAGCCAACATGTTGAGATGTGTCATGCTTCCTACGGCTCCCTCTTCCAGAAGCGCGCAAGGCTTCCTGAGCTCTGCTGACTCGGGCAGCTTGAACACGAGCCCATGCACATGAGCCAACAGGCACTGGCTTAGTTTAGTTTTGTTTTTTTTTTTTTTTTTTTGCTCCAGCATAAGCAGTTTGCTGAAACCCAGCTGTCCTCATGGGACCCCTGCCCCCTTGGTGTGAAAACTTGGGTGCTGTCTTGAGCATCGACAGCGGCAGTGGATGGGTGATTTCTGAACCAGACACGAGGATCTCTTGGGTGATTCTTTATTTCCCCTGAGCCAAAACACGAGGATCGTGATGTCGCGCGTGGGGAACGGTGTGTTTCAGCAGGAGGGTTGTTGCTCTTATTGGTGATCGGCGCTCAGAGAGAAGTGCTTGACTCGAACGCAAGTGGCTGGTTGGTGCCAAACTGGTGCCAAATCTCCGAGCTTTGCATTGCGGGAGCGACAAACGCAGCTGCTGAGCACACAGCAAAGATGCTGCATCCCATAGAACATCTGCTTGGCACCTGCGGACGGCATACAAAACAAACTAGGGTTCGCTTGATAATGCAGAGGTCCCATCCAGAGAGGTTCAAGTGGGTTTTTGTACAGATGCAACACGCACCGATCTGTCCGGACCGGCAAGAACGAACTCTGGAGCTGCTGGAGGAAGCGTGCCTGGGCACAGCTGAGCCGAGAGGCAGCCAGGGTGCCGGGTCCACATTTCAAGGGGAAGAGTTAAGCTTGGGCGTGACAGCGACGGCAGGGTAATCCTGTATGGCAAGAGCCGAGCGAAGGAGGACCAGGGCTGGTGGTACCGGGAAACCCTCTGTAGAAGGTGGGTGCTGGTGGGGTTGGAGCCGTTCGGCATTTTTTCCAGGTCTGTGGTGCTTCGCTTGGCCTCGCTGCCCAAGTGGGATGCTGGAAAGGAGCTGGGCGGGGAAGGGGTGGTCTTGCATGCCTTGTTCCAAGCAGCCAGGTCGCTGGGACGAGCTGGAGCTCGCTGGGGTGCTGAGTCAGCGCATCCAGCGCCCTCCCCTTGCAGTCGTGCTGTTCCCCACCTCCGTCTGCTGCAGAGACCACTTCCTGAGCAGGCGTTGCCTTTCTAACTGCTCAAGGGAGAACCAGTTGTGATAGCGGGGACAGGATAACCCCAGACTGCTGCTGGTGACAGAGACAAGAGGGACTCGCTCGTCCCCAAGCACGTGGTAGGACGTGGGGCCACGGTCTTGCGTGGGGTTTTGGGGTCTGTGATGTCCAGGCAGGGTGAAGCAAATCCTATTTTTCATCTCTTTTATCTCAGTGAGCTCAGTGGCTCACTGTTGTCTTAAAATTTTCTAGCAAAGCTGATATTGGGGTGTTGCTGGTCTTGGTAGTGCCTGAAGGTCCTCACCTTCTGCTCTGGAGTTCCTGGTGGTGTGGTTTCTTTTGCCAAGAGCTCTTCAAAGTTGGTGGGACCGGGATGTTGTGCCTGTCCTCCAGGTTGTCCTGGTGTCTCCCCACAGCCTTGGGTTTCCTTTGGGGCAGCGAGGAGAGCCGGTCCCTGACCCATCTGCCATCCAGTGGGGTGATCGCTTAAGGGATGGAAATGGGATTTGATTATTTTATTTTGCTCCCCAAATCGGGCACGGGCCAAGGACTTGCTGAAACGAAAGGCAGGAGGTTTTGGCTCCTTCTGCACCAAAATTGCTTTAATTTCTGCCTGAGCAAGGTTTTGGGAGGTCTCTGAGCCCCCACTGAAGGCTGCTACGCCTTGAAGTTCGGTTGTTGGGGGACGGTTTGGTTGTTTGTGTCTGGATGAGTACTGGGAACAGGCAGAGAGCAGCAAGGGTGATGCCTTTATGAAGCTGGAAAAAGAAGATTTGGGGTGCTTCTTGTTTAGCCTCAACATCTTTTCAGGTAGAAGGGGGATTTAGGTTGGAGAGCTGATGCCAAAGCAAGAGCAGGTTGTCCAGCTCGGAAGATCTCTAAGGGTGGAGGTGCCATGTTGTCTCTGGGGGGCCATCCTCCATCCCCAGGCACAAAGTGGAACCCGAGGAGGAGACCGAAGGACAGGAATTGTGCTGATCCCTGGCCTCCCAAATGCCTTTTGGTTGTCTTGCACCCGGCCTCTCTCTCGGTGGAGAGATCCCGTATGAGTCACCGCGTTGAGATAAGTGTCAAGTCATGGAGGAGAAGAGCTCTGACCTGCTCCTCTGGCAGCTGGCTCTGTCCCTCCCTGGAGATATCTGCAGTCCTTGTTTGTGAACCTGATCCCATCTTTCCCGGTGATTCTCTACGTTAAACCCACTGAAACAGCTCAGAAAAAGAGCTGAGCCGGTGCAAAGGATGACCGGGACGCGTGGTGCCGGCAGGACGGATGGGACCACAGCTGCCAGCACTTGGCGCGCCATTCGCTGTGGTTTTGGAGCTGGTGTAAATCCGTGCTGCCTGTACCCTGCCTACACAGTCCTGCCTCCTCTTTTGGGTTATCTCCAGCATTGCTAAGTGCTTGAGGAGCCAGAGGGACTGCATATGGATGGCTCCGCTCCTGCCAGGATTACCGCAGCTCAGTGCGGCCTCGGCGAGTCGATGGGTGAATAATTTGACAGTCAGTAGCACCAGTGCAATTAAAAACGTGGGATCCTTTGGCTGGGGAACACCGAGCTACATCCCTTCAGGATGCTCTTACCCCTATGTTGGGTTTTTCACCCCGTTACGGGGTTGGACATCATTCTTTCATCAGCAGAGTCTGCTTCACCCCCTCACAGCAATGATACAGAGTCCTCCAAGCTCCCAAGCCCAGCCGTTGCCCCTGCCTGTGCAAAGTCCAGCAGCAGAAATATCAGCACCTGGACGCTCGTTGCACAACCCTGGGCATTTCCAGCCCTTAAATACACGGACTTCCAGCACCCTGCACCTACAGAGGGGTGAATGGACCCATGTCGCTCCCAGGAAGCCCAAGCAGAAGCGAACATGGAGCTGTCAGCGTCGCGTAAACACAACGGCACCGTCCCCAGCTCTGTCAGCAGCCGGCTAAGCCCGAGTCAGATGAGACGCGATGTGCTGCCAGCACGCTGTGCTTTGAAGAGCTCCTGTCCTCAAGGTCACCTGCCCGCAGGCTTAGGAGCGTCCTTAAATACTGCCCTGAACCACCACGCAGTGCAAAGGAGAAAGAAATGCGTCTTGTTTCCATCTGCAAATGGCCGAGAGCTTTCATCAGCGTGGGACCTGGGAAACTGACCCCATGTGCGCCCGTTTTCAGGAGGAAACGTGAAGTTTGTGTCTCCAGCCAAGCCCTCCCGCAGCAAAGCCTGTCCTCACACCAGCTCATCTGTATTCAGGAGCACGAGCGAAATCTCCAGCTTGCTTCTGGCAAGCCACAGCAAAGGGATGGAGAACACGATCGTCTCGTCTGGCTCCGGCGAGATCATTTGGACACTCGTATGAGACCATGGGTGAAATGATTTCTCCTGGAAAGTGGCTATTGCAAGCACGGAGCGATGCGGGGCTCTAGGTGCAGAGGAGTAGTGTCTACCCCAAGGATTTTGGGGCAGGAATACCATCGAAGAGTTTGAATCTGGCATGGGTGGCCACCCAAATAGCTCCAGGCTGAGCCTGACATGCGCATAGCACCCAAGTTGCTCATCCAGGTGCTTTCGGTGGACGGGGGGATGCCGAGGTGCAGGCGGTCATCTTCTCTTGTGCAAGGGAAAAGCTCTGCCATGGATCATTTCGTGGTGCTCATGCAAAGCCCTACCTTCACGCGGGAGCTGTTGGTCCTGTTTAGGGTGGGTTGGAGAGGGAAGAGCTGCCAGCTGCACCCTCTTTTGCAGGATCTCTGTGTTTTGCTTCTCCTGCTGCGTGCTCTCAGCCCGGAGCCACGTGCTCGTAGTCGGGGATGCCAGGCTTGCCGAGCGAAAGCACCAACAGCACCTTTGCCCACCGAGCGCCACTGTTTGCCCTGCAAACACAAGCCTAGCTTGGATTTGACCTGCTGTGGCTCAGCCAGCACGGATGTGGCCTTGGAGAGATCTTCTTACACGGCTGCTTTGGGCTGGAAGAGACGAGTTTGGGGCTGTAGGATGGATTTGGAGATGGGCTGGGATGTGGGCAACAAAGCTCCTGCTTCCTTGCATTTCTAGCGAACTTTTGGGTAGTTAAATATCTCCTATGGTGTGGGGGGCTGGAAAACCCACCCCAACTCTTGGCCATCCTATAGCCCTGGGTGACCGAACGTTTCCAGCATGGGATTCCTCGTTGCACTGGTAACACACCCAAATCTGCGCCATCCGATGCGGTAGAAATCCCCGTGGCTGGGTTGGGTGGTAGCACGCCAGTGAACACCCAGCTGCTCGGCTCCGGCACCACCATGGCGTGGGAACATGGTGTTTTCCCGCTGCTATTGAGCAGTAATCCTGCTGTGTGGGTCTGTCTGCTGTTTTTTTCGGCACTGATGGTTGACCGTGAAAGGCCACGCGTTGAGCCAAATTTGGTTTTTTTCAGGTTATTTACAATATTAGCCGCTGGTGCCAATGAGTGATTGTTCCGGTACCTTTTGCTCTCAAATTAAATGCCCAAGATTAAAGTGCGAGACTTAAGTAGGAGCTAGTCTTTAATTCCAGAGCTAAATCGTGGCTTGCGACATCTTGCGTTACTCGGAAGATGATGCAATAACTCACCCCTTGCCTAATAGCATTGCTTAAATGGCAAGGTCCCTCAGCCTGGCTGTAGAGGAGTAAAATATCTCTTTTGGCCTCCTTTTATTCAGTTCATTTAGGCTGGGGGGAAAAAAAAAAAAAAACAACAAAGCTTCGGAGAGCATGTGTAGGCTCAGTGAAGACTTTTCGGAGGTGATCATCTAGTTTTAAGGGCTTTTGGAAGTGCTCAGATTGCTCAGAAAAATGGTATTGCAAATTCCTCTCCAATTTGCATAATTTAGGATTTTTGAAGTGTCCAATTCTGGTCTAAACCAAGTCATCACCCTCTGGAGGAACCTGGGTTTTTCCTCCCTTGGCTGGAGACCAGTTCACCCAATCCTCAGACTGATGTCCTTTGGAAGTGCCGGTCCTTCTGCAGTGGGAACCCAGCTGATCTGGGAGCTCCTGGAGAGCTTGAGTTGGAGCTGAGTCTCCCTCCTCATCCTTTATCGCTGAGATACGGGATGCAGAAAGCACGTGGAGGTCAGGTAGGTGTCCTTCCTCCCATCTTGGAGGATTGTATGGAAGGGAAACTTTCTGTTGTATTCAGGGGATGGAGCCTCACACAGTTTGAAGTTTGGGAAATAATAGTATTTTAGTTTTCTTTAGATCTTTGTTTGTTTATGCTTTTTTAAACTGTCACTAGACACCTCTTGGGAGCCAGGTAGAAAACTTTCAGGAGAATATAGTTTCTTGGCTGAGCTCTTCAGGAGAGAGAGAGATCCTCTCCCTGTTTCAAGGTGGCCTAGGGTCTTGATGGCAACCACCATCCAAAAGACCTCTTTGATTTAGAATCTTGATCTTCTTTGGGCTTTTAATCCTAAAGTCACAGAATAATTGAGGTTGGAAGGACCCTCCAGAGGTCTTCATCCCATCCCTGTGCTCAAACCACAGCCCACTTCAAAGTTAGGTTGCTCAAGCTGCATCCAGTTGAGTTTTGAGCAACTCCAAGGATGGAGGTCCTCCACACCTCTGGCCTGTCCCAGATCTGTCCCACTCCCACAGGGAAGAGGTTCCCATGTTGTGCTTTCCTTGTCCTCTCGTTGTACGTGTCCAGGTGGAGTTTGTCTTCATCTTCTTTACACCCTCCAATTAGTGGCTGTAGGCACACCTTCATGCTCTCATCTTGAAGCAGAACGAGCCCGACTCCCCCAGCTTGTCTTTATTCATCACATCCTCTGGTCTACGATGATCAGAGACCTTTGTTGGGCTCGCTTCATTGGGTGTCAGATCTATCAACATCTCTGTGACCTTCTGACGCAGCAGGGTGACCTTGCTAAATATCACAGCTACCATTTGGGGTGTCAAGTCTTAAAATGCGTGTTGAGTAGCTCTGGTACAAAATAAACCCGACCCTTTGTGTAGCATCTGCCGTACAAAGAGCGGTGACGTGGAAAAGCACCTGAGGGTGCATCCTCGTGTTTTCTGGGTGGTGTTGAAGGTTTAGGCAAAATTTTTTGCACCTCGATATGCTATCGAGCCTCTCGAGCGTGCCGTTAACCTCTGCTTATCAACCCTGACTGTGACGGCCTCGACGAGCCGGAGCTCTTTCTGCTGTTCTGGAGATGTTGATATTTCTCAATCCACGACCTTTGAAATGTGTTATATAAGCAACCATCGCCAAATTTGACTAGAGTTGGGTCCGTCGCGTCTAGGAGAGTTCCTGGTCTCTGCGTAACTGCTCCCGTACTGGGAAACTCACAGGTTTTCCCTTATCTTTGGCTTTTTGCTTGTGTTTTGGCCACGGACTCGTGTGATGGCTCTATTTTGAAAGTGTCTTGATGTCTTGGCCGGGTTGCTTTAATTCTTGAGATAGAGGAAAAACAGAGAGGAGAGACCCGTGGCCCTGATACGAGGTTGTTTGACCTCTTGGAGGAGAGACCGTGAGCTTAAAAACAAATTCAGATTTGCCGTGCTCTCTCGGGAGAAGCTGCAGCCACGCTCCTGTGGTTAGAGGAGCAGCTCTTGCTGGATTACCATAGAGGGTAAATTTGAGCCTCCTAAGTCCAAGACATTAAACTCCCTCATCTCGCTGTTTCCAAGAAACCAGGATTTGCAGGGAGTGCAGTTACGTGCTCATCAGGAGAAAGATAAATCACCGCATGTTTTCCTCTAAAGGAGACAGTTTCTAAAAATAGGAGCTGTGCTGGAGCTCTGGAGAACAAAAGAGTCCCTGGAAGGCTCCTGCCACTGTCCTTTCTCGGTGATCAGTGCTCTCTGCCCCTCTCCATCCATGCGCTGAGGATTTATGGAAACGTTTAAAATCTGCCGATTTGGGAGGGTTGGGTTTTTTCCCGTCCTTTCCCCCAGCGTTCCCGCCCTGGCCGGTTGGTGACTCAGGCTTTCCTGAATGAATGCTGCCGGTCTCCCGTGACCTCGGCAGCTTGGCCCTGGATCCTGCTGGTCTTTTCCGAAACCAAAGCCAAAAGGACGTGATCTGGGAGCCAGGGATGCTGCCACCTCTCCAGGATGGGCTCTGACAGTGCCGACGTTGGATAAACCCCAGCAATGTGTGTGGTCCTGCATCTAAACAAAAGATCTCAAACCCCATCGTCTCCAAGTGAGACCTACACATTGGAGATGCTCAGCCTTAAAAGTTTCGCCTCTAAAGTGGCTCACCTAAGATGTTAGAAGGATGGGGAGCCAACCCTGGCTTTTCACGTCCCTCCTCTGCTTTTGGGGCAGTTCCTGCCCTGCCTCCCCCATCTCCATAACCAGTGGGGTGGCCCGAATACCACGTTCCTCCTGGTTTTACAGCACGTAACCAGTAATCCATAGAATAAACGCAAACTATGAGCGGCTGCATCCATCCCGGAGGTGACGAGGGCCATTTTGGGCTGTAGAGGCTCTCACGGGCTGAGCCTGCAGACAGGTTGCAGCAAAACCCATCTCCTCGGTCGTGTGTTTCCAAAGCACTCCCTGTTCCCCTCCCAGGATGTGCAGCTTGATCCTGCTCGCTCTCATCTTCGCATTCAACGTTAAAGGCTCTCTGGGTCTTTGGTCGGTGCGTGGTGGAGGCTGAGCTCCACCTTGCACGTCGCTCCGCTCCGTGAGCCCCATGCGTGGTCTGTGGTGGGCCTGCACCCTCCGTCAAGCTGTGGACACCTCCTTCCCAGGGCCTCCTGGTTATTTCCACCATGCCGGTGAGCTCCAGGCTGCTGGGCATCCCATGACCCAAGATGATGATGATGATGGGAGCAGGGATGCAGGACAGTTCCTTGTCGCAGCAGCAAGCTTGCTTGCCCAAGGCTGGTTCACAGCAGGAAACAACCTGGATTCACCCAGCTACGCCTCGGCTTCCCCAAGCTTCCGGCCTCGCCTGTAATAACAAGCGAGTCTCTGCTTTCCATACAGCCGGGACAGGTGATGCGTGGCCGGACCGGGATGGGGGTGATCCGGCACGAGGAGCGAGACTCCCACGTCCTGCCCTGAGCTCAGCTCTGGCTGACAGAGCCTTTAGGCTAGGTAGGTTCAATCCAGACGTCTTTGTTGGACACAGCCAAAGGCTTCCTCCTGAGGAAGGACGTATCTGAGTCTGATACAGCTCAGCAGACCCTGAAGATCTTCAGGAAGCATTCGCCTGCCTCTCGTCACTGCCTGAAATCCTGCCTTGCATCTTCTCACGAGCAGGCTTGGAGGTGATTTAGCCCAGGAGCCATCCCAGGGCTTTGGCCAACACCAGAGCGAAGCAAAGCTCCTCCAAGCCCCAAATGATGCTCGGGCACCTGGAGAAGCCCAGCATGCTGGTGGAAGGGCAGGGAAGTGTGCCAGCGCTGGGGAGGCTCGTGAGCTCCGTCCGCAGAGCCAGGGGAACCGGTTTTCTTCGTAGGGTGGACCGAGACAACCCTTGTCCGGCTGCTTGGCCGCGGCTCTGTGCTGGATACCTCTCCGACGAGCAGGGGCAGCGGGAGAGCAGCCAACGGCACGTGCATCTTCCCGTTAAACTGCTTAGCTGCGGGAACGATTATACATCAAATAGTTGCGCGCGGGATTAAACCCTCTTAAATGTGGCTCGGAAATCCTCCCGTAATCTGGACCCGGCTGTAGGAGGGAAGGACGGGCAGCAGGAGCAGAGGGGGTTTATCTGCTGGGAAAGCTTTTTTTTAACACACGCACACAAAAAAAAAAAAAAAAAAATCACTTTATTGCAAATTGCATTGAAGAAGCCTCACTTGGGCACTGACCTTGGAGCTTTCCTCTCTGTTGCAGATGAGCCTGATCCTGCCCTCTCCGGTGCTGTCCCAGCCACAGCTCACAGGACTGAACTCGGGTAAGTTCCCAAGGGACGTCGCAGAGCGGGGAGCGCCTGGGAGCCTGTCTCCCCTTTCTGATGGTGCTCCAGTTACACAAAGCCCCAAAATATCTCCCCGGCTGTCCCCGAAGAGGGTTGTCCCACCACCGAGGACGTCAGCAGGTTCCTCCAGAGCTAGCCAGCACAGTCCCCTCGCTGCAGAGCAGTGTTGGCTGCTCTAATTCATCTCATTTGTCCCGCTTCCCAACAAACCACCCTGCTTCTGCCTACCCTAAATCACCCCTCGGAGCTGTCCCGGTTCCCCTTGGAGCATCCTGGTTCCCCTTGGCACCACTGGGGCTGTCCCTGCTGCAAGGGAGAGAGGTGGATGCTTGATTTGGTTGCGTTGGGTGTGCCGAAGCTGCTAAGGGGTGTCCCAAACAGCGCTGAGCACCCTGGAAAAGGTAGATTTAGGGGTGCCAGCTCAAGGCTCGTGCAGAGAGTCCTCATCCCTCCTCGTGGCACCGGGGACCCACGCCTGGCTCAGAATCGCTCTCTGTCTTAGCCTGTTTAGCGATGCAACCAATGCCCAGCACGTTTTAATGGGCTTATTTTAGTATCTGCTGTTGACTGATCCTTCCTGGGCCAGCGGTTTCCTTAGCGAGTTATTTTTAATAACGTTTGCAGGGTTTACAGTGCATATGGGAATCACATTTCCCTGATATCACGCCACAGACAATGGCAAGCCCGTCCTCCAGTCCTCAGTAATTTCTCCAGAGTAAGGGAAAGGTTTGGAGCTGGGAGGGCGAGCGCGGTGGGGTGGGAGGGTCGGTTCGCCCCTAAACTTGGCTTTTTCCAGGAACAAGCTGGAAAGAAATAGGTTTAAAAAGGAGAGAGAGAGAGAGAGAGAAAGGCAGCGCGAAAACCATGTGGAACTGGCAGCCCTGCTGTCTCCAACAAAGGCGCTTTGTTCTCCCTGCAGCACAACTTGACCCATGAGATAGTGTTTTGCTGGCCCTGGAGCAGCTCCTTGCACGAGGTCTCAAGTCACCGGGCTTCTCCGGGTGTTGGGCTCTGCAGTCCGGCAGGTTTCTTCCCTAGGGATGGTTTAGCAGGGAGCTGGAGCCAGGATGCGGTGGTTTGCATCCCGCTCTTGGCCGTACATCCGTGCCACAGGTGCTGCGTAGAGGGAGAAGCAGGCCATGAATCCGGCTGTGGAGGACAGAAGCTGAGTCGCATCCTTAGGGCAGGGATGGGGACGCAGGGGAGTCTTGTCTTGCTCTGTGGCGCAGTAAACACCATGAGTCTGCTCGGCCCCAGAGCCGGCATCTGCCAAACCCCCGTGAAGCTGCCATCAGGTACACGGGGGCTCCTGGGTCTCTTGGACCCCAGATCAGAAGCCTAAATGTGGAGATCTGGTGCTGTTTGAGGTTCTCCGCTTCCCCACTGAGCCTCCCACCACACAGCAGAAAGGCTTGAGGTTCTTGTAGATCCTGTCTCACAACTGTTGGTCCTGTGCCAGATGTCTCCAATCCCTCGAGGCATCTCGGAGAACATCAGATGCCTCAGTTGCACGCTCATGGCCCTCACCATGTTCCTTCTTCCCTGAAAAAGCCTCCAAGCCCAGTGTAGGACTTTAAAAACCACCATGGGTGTGCTTGGCCCCTTTCTTAACACCCAGCATGTCTTTGGTGCCACAGTGGTACCCACAGCGCCCATCTGGGTGGCGTGGGACCACCCAGTCCCACTGTAGAGCTCACTTCATGGAGGCTTATGTTCTCCAGCTGCTTGATGGGGTCTTCCCAACTTTGGGGTCCTTGCTGAGGGTTTGGAAGAGGAAGAGGAGGAACCATGTTGATCCATTGTGGCTTGAGATCTCTGCACAGGGAAGAAAGACTTCTCGCTCCTGCTGTGGAGAGGGATCACACAGGAACTTCCATTTAATCATGGAGACAAACCATCCTTTGGTCTCAGAGACCTTTGGTATGGTCCACGTTGACATTTAAATCCGGTTTTGTGCAACTTTGAAGATCTCATGGGCCTGTTCTTTGGCCCGATAGTGACAAGTGTCATTGCTAAGGGCAAATATCCCTGTTGAGCTGGGTAAAAAAGGAGGCAATAAGGTGTCCAAGAAGTTAGAAGGCAAAAGGGAAGGAGAAGCAGAGAGTGGGGTGGAACACGGGCAAGATGACTTCTGGCCCAAGGCAGGAATTGGTGATGTGGTGATGGGAACCCAACACTCCTGTTGTACCTGGCACGAACATGTCAGAGCCAGCAAGGGAGCAGATACAGCCGTCGCTGAAACGAGCTTGGAGCAAGCCCAGACGAAGATACAGAAATGACTCTAGCTGCACGTGGCCAAGGGAGGGTGGGAAGGGACGGGCTTGGTTTTGTCCAAAGTCTTTAATACTTGGGGCAATATGGGAGTCACCATGAAACCCCCAGCCTGTGTTATGCCATGACAGCGCACAGGCTCGCTCTGATTCCAGGACAACTCTTTTATATATGGAAATGTTTGTATTATCCCGTTAACCGGTTATTAACTCTCAAAACTTATTTGCAGCTCCACGAATGAAGAACATTTGGAGTTCAAGAAGGCTTTGTACAGAACAGATGCCAGGAGCTCCTTAGACCTGCGAAACATGACCGTGTCCGGCAGCGTGACCTGGGACACCTCCGCCCTGGAGACAAGAGCGGGTGATGGGAGAGAAGAAAGCACTTTAGAGAGACTCTCTGGCTTGAAGGACTCGAAGGACGCGCGGTGCGTAAAGGAGTCAGCGTTCGTCGTGGAGCCCCAGGTTGTAAATACTGTGCAGGTGGATCCGGAGCAACTGGAGAGCGACTCCGAGGACCTGGATGGTGGCAAGGTGGCAGGAGAGACGCCCAGCCCCTGTGCTGGGGCATCAGTTGGCGGCGGGAGAGAGAAATATCTTAAAAATGAACCAAAGCAACTTGAAGGCCTCAGCAAAGAGCACTTAGATAAGACTAAGAGGGGAATCCAGAGGGTCGACTGGATTTCTAGACCCAACAAAAGCCCAAGTCCTCATTACAAAGACATAAGCAAGCCGACAGATGTAGCAACCAACTTGCCCTTTCGGGGACAGGCCGTGCGTGAAGTGCCTCCTCCGCTGACTCCGACGGTGTTCAGAAAAACGCTAAACCCTGTCCTTGGCAAGTCCAAATCCCTGGAGAGCTCCTCATCCCACAGGAAGGGGCTGATGGTTGACTCGGACTTGGATGAGATCAACCCACTCAACGCGGCCGAGTGGACAATCCAAAAGCCGGATCTTCAGCTCGGCGCGGACCTCGCCGTTGGCAAACAGTCCTGGACGGTAAATGCTGAAGACTCAGTGGAGCGGATCCCGTTGATGTCTCTGGAGCCCGCTACCTGCAGCTCCTACGATATCGAGATGAGGCCCTATGTGTGCAGCGTCTTGTTGGAGGAGCAGGGGAAGGAGGAGCTGGGTCCGGAGGAGGACCCTACGGTGTACACCTGCATCGAGTGCAGCATTTACTTCAAGAAAAAGGAACACTTGATGGATCACATGCTTCAGCATAATCGTGGACCAGGGAGGGACCAAGACAGAGATGCTTTGGGAGGGCAGTGTCAATTCTGCTGCAACGAGTGCGGATGGGCCTTTGGAGACCCCACGTCTTTGGAGCAGCACAAAAGGCTCCACCAAGAGTCCAGGGAAAAAATTATCGAAGAGATCCAGAAGTTAAATGAGTTTCCAGACGAAGGTCGGGAAGCCCGTCTGCAGTGCCCCAAGTGCGTCTTTGGCACAAACTCCTCCAAGATCTTCGTCCAGCACGCCAAGATGCACGTCAAGGAGAGGAAGGACCAAGGGGCAAAGAACATGAATCTCTTTGGAAGCGCGAGCAGCGGAGAAATACGGGATAGTCCCGTGCACGGCATCTACAAACACTTCAAACCAAATGAACACATGTCCCTGCAGATGCAGGTACCACCTCACAGCAGCAGCAAAGGGCTCAGCACCTGTATGCTGTGCAGCTTCCCGGCCCCCAATGAGAACATCCTCAAGGAGCACATGAAATACGCCCATTCCCACCTCTCCTGGGACACGGAGGTTTATGAGGATGATCCCAATCAACCGGGAACTAGTAGAGATGCCTACAGCCTGGCCAGGCCAGGCCGGTTTGCAGAGACGGATTATTTCGGCAAAGCAGACCGGCTTTTCCCTCCGCCTCACCGAGAAAGCACATCGCATTACGAAGCTGCCCATGGCTTTGCCCTAACTCACTCAAGACTCGACAAAAGCAACGGGGCTAGTAAAAAGGACTACCAGACATCAGGCTTTCATGCCAGGAAAGCAGCTCCGTACGCTGCCCCGCATAAAAACCTGGGATTGTCTGGTTTTCCATCTGCTAAAGCTTATTCCCAGTTTGCTCTGCAGCAGCTGAAAAAAAAAGCAGCAGCTCAGCACCTTGAAGGAGAAGGTGATGGTCTCAGGAGCCACCCGATGGGGCTGGAAGAGCTCAGGCACAAGTGGATGTTGGCCAACGACGCTGGGGGCATGGAAGAGGAGATCTCTATAAGCACAGAAATAGATCTGAGCGAGAACAGAGGCATCAAACCCGTCACCATCCCTCAAGCTGCCTTGGACCTCAAGAGGACGTTCAGAGACACCTTGAAAGCCACGGACTCTTCGATAGCTTCGGAGGAGCAGCAGCAGCAGTTGCGGAAGATGGTCCCCATCGTCCTCCTGGAGGAGGTGAACCTGCACCCCAAGGCGACGAAGCGGCCCCGGGGGAAGCCGTTCAAGAAGAAAACAACGGTCCCTTCCCGGGAATTCGTGATGGAAGAACCCCTTCCCTTGGATATGCTCCTGTTGGATGCTCCTCTGGAGGGTCCTCTGGAGCTTGATGACCTCTTGGACTCCGACTCACCCATGCTGAAGAATGAGGAGAGGAAATGTCCCTACTGCCCAGACAGGTTTCACAACGGGATTGGGCTGGCGAACCACGTGCGGGGCCACCTCAACAGGGTGGGGGTGAGCTACAACGTCCGTCATTTCATCTCAGCAGAAGAAGTGAAAGCTATTGAGCAAAAATTTTCCTTCCAAAAGAAGAAGAAAAAAGGTAGTATGTATTCAATTCACCGTGCTTTCTATTTTCTTGTTTTAATCGGTGGGGTTTTCTCCTCCCACCGAGAACTGGGTACGTATGGTACTGTGGTCAACTCGTGGTGGCCACAGCACAACCGGTGGCGTGCGGTTGTCTCGCGTGCCATAAACCCCCCCCCGCACCCCGTCGGAGGCCCGATCCAGGGGTTTTAGCAGCGTCGCTGACTGTCTGTCCTTCTTTCCGCAGTTGCAAACTTCGACCCAAGTACTTTCAGCCTGATGCGATGCGAATTCTGCGGGGCCGGTTTTGACACGCGAGCGGGTCTCTCCAGCCACGCCAGAGCCCACCTGAGAGACTTTGGTATTACCAACTGGGAACTCACCATCTCACCCATTAACATCCTCAAGGAGCTGTTGGCCAACTCATCGGAGCATCCGATGCTGCAAGCAGCGATGGGAGCAGAGCCCTCGTCCCCAAGTCGAGAGAGGGAAGCTCACGGCTTCGTGCCTCGCAAGAGCATGACCCCCATGTCCGAGTGCAGCATTTCAAGGTCTCCTCTGTCCCCGTTCCCCCCGTCCTGGGGAGATGAGTCCCTGCAGTCCTACAGAGACGGTAAGTGTCCCCAAAAACCCCGTTCAAGCCAAACCGTCGCGTCCTGCTGAGCAGAGCCTTACCGGAGGGTGGGTATTTATAGGGAAGGGTTTAATTGGCGTAACCTGGTGTCGATTTATCCGTCTCCATCGCTGACGCTCTGTTCCCTGTGAAATCCGATGCTGGTTTGGGGCAGATGGATGGAGATGTCAGCAGATGAAAGAGCCGAGCAGTGCGGTCTCTCGAGGGGTCACTTCCCACAGGGTGCCGTGCTTCAGATGTTTGGGCTTTGTCATTTGAAAAGCGTTGTGTTTAGGAACAAGGTTTCCATCAGGGAAACCCTTAAAACTTAGTAAATCATGGGGCAGAGCATGGCTGGAGGAAAGGAGAAGAGCGTGGTCAGTGATACCGGTCCATCCTGGTGGTGCTCAGCCATGCAGAAGGCAGGATGTGACCTCTGTGTTCACCCCTCGGCTGCTTATTTTCTGTAGGTGTTGTGTTAACATGGGGGGGGGTGTAAAGGGTCCTTCCCAAACAGATTTGGGTCTGAGCTGGTCCCCTTCCATCAGTGGAGCTCCAAATTATTCACACAGGATCATCTGTCCCAGATGATAGCTTCCAGGTTTCCCCTGCAAGCCTCCAAAAAACTGAATTTGCACCAAAAACTTTGCAATGTACTAGTCTTCCAAAGACTAAAAACTTGCTCGTGCAGTAGGAAAAACAACCACTTACTGAAACCTGGTGCTTCTGGCAGCATCTTTAAGTCCTTGAAGCAGCTTCTTGTTGGGTTCTGCTCATCCTAATCCTATGTTAGATACATCCCTGCAACGAGAAACTATCTGTGTTTAATTGAAATATCAAAGAGCCTGTAATCCTGGCTCTCCAGACTGCTCCACATGCCTGGCTGCTCTTTGGAACGAGTCTGGAGCGTAACGAACACAAATTAAAATATGAACAAACCCAAACTCTTCTTTCTTGGCATGGCAAACCTTGGACGTTGAATAGCTACCAGCCTGGGGCGGGGGTTGATGCCAACGAGAGGCGTTTTGGAGGGTTCAGCTGGGTTTCTGCTGCCAGTGACTGGATGCTCCTGCTCACTGTGACTATCGCCCGGGAATTTTTAGGTCTCCCGGTGCCCAAAATTCATTGGCACAAGCTGTTATAGGTAACGCCGTTGTTTTAAAAAACAGTATTTTGTAGTTAAGAAGGGTGGAAAATATCTCGGTCAAGAAAGAGTGCGGCCACCCTTCAGTAACAACTGCTCATCAAGGAAAAGGTTAATGCAGTTCTTAACACAGCAGATCTAATATCAAATGTCCCCAATGTGAAGTTTTAGGGAAAAAAAAAAAGGGTCACATCTTGAAATATGATCTTGCTTATCAGTTCGGCAACGTCACTCAAGTTTTTTCAGCGTGTGATGTTGGCCTGGAGCTGGGACCTTCTCCTGCTCCTTGCTGTGCCCATCTCCAGCTGCCTTGAAACGCTGGTGGGTGTTCGGTGGGAGAGATCGGGTCGGGAATTGTCCTTCTAGGTAAAAATAATAGAATTAGAGCTTAATTCTGGTCTGCTCCAGCGTTGTATTTAAACCTGGAGAAGGTTGAGGATGGACGCATGGGATGAACGGAGGGTGAGCGTGACCTGCACAGGAGCTCAAACACCCTCTTAAGCCACACTCCTAGATTTAAAGTCACGTGCTCTGTATTCCTTTACGAGTCGTGTCTTTGGAGGACAATGGCAAGAAAACAGGTAAATTTGGAAAGCTTAAAAATCCCCAGCCCAGCAACCTGTTTTGTAACCAAAGCGCACACAGCAGAGATAGCGATCGATGGATGGCTTTTGTATTTAAATCCAAGCCTGAAGTCTCTTAGTTACGCTCCCAAGCTCAGGAGACGACGCGCCGTGAGTCGAAACCTTCCTTGTTTTGCTTCCAGCCCGAAACGACGCTTTCAGGGCACTCTGGCTTCGTGCTGAAAGTATCTGTCGCAACCGATTTAAGAACGAAGCGGTGCCCGTTGCGTTGCAATATTTATTTAACTCTTGCTCTGGGTACGGCTGCGGGGAAGCAGCTGAGCAAACAGTAAACCACTTTGGAGATGGGAGATGCCGAATCTGTAGCCGGGAGGATTTTAGCCATTTTTTTTTTTTTATAAAGCCCACTTTTCCCTGTTTCTCTTCAAATTGCTCGTGAGACGTGTGATAGCTCAAGCGAGCTGCCTGCTGCTTGTGTGGGTCTTTGCGGCCATGCTAAAGCCTCAACCGCTGCTCCCAGGCTGGAGCGAGGAGCTGCCTTAAGGGCACCTGCTTAGCATTAACGTCCTCTGCTAGTGTTTTATGCTAATTCCATAATTTATAGAGGGTTTTAAGCAACATTTATGAGATACAGGCCGTTAGCAAGTTGTAATGGCAGGAGGATCTCCTGGAAAAGTCAGCGGTGGCGTTGCACCAGACCCGGCGGTGGCTCCGCTGGTGGCTTCGTGTCGCGGTGCTGGCAGCCCCGGGGCCAATGTTGCAGCTCAACATCTGCTGGCAGCTCTCCTCAAACCGCTTCCTGCTTCCTTCCTCTCCACTTCCAGACACGTGAACTGCCAGGAGGTCTCTGCCGGCATTGCAAGATGCCTCTCGAGTTGTTAAGAGCTAAGAATATCGGTAGACCCTTAACCGAAACCCTCCGTCACGGGGCCAGGCAGCTGAGCGCTCAGGCAGGGAGAAATCCCCTTTTCGGGGAGCATTTTGCGAGCTGTTTTCCGCACCGGCTGCGGTTCGTGGTTTCTAACGAGGGAAATGAAGGTGGAGGATTCGGCTCCGGGTGCCGGGAGATTGATTCGATGAGCATGGTGGTCCTTCTCCGAAGTTTTTGGGCTTGTAAACAAATTGCTGCCAAGACCTGAGCATCTCTGTCCTCATGGGGCAAAGTTTCCCTTCCCAAAGCCTCTTGCAGGTGGGATGCAAAGAAAAAATGAAGAGCAGTGGTGGGGAAGGGCTGTGGGTTTAACACACGCTCGCTCTCTTGCCCGTCTTGTACCCTTGGCTGCTTGTTTAAAAATGAAAAAAACACCCCACTTGAAGCAAAACTAAAAGTCAAAGGGAGGAAGTAGGTGTTTGGGTCTGCGGTGAGAACTTGAACTTGGCTGCACTGGTCGTTTAGATGGGAGTGCGTGTGGCAAAAACAGGATGTTTTGAGATCCTGAGGGGATCTCAGAGGTTACCTGTTCCCTCCCACTGCTTCCAGGCAAGTCCACGGTACCTAAACCAACCTAAACTTGGCTGCTCTGGGCTCTGATGGAGACTCCACCACCGCCCTCAGCATCCACGCTGCCGTCACCAGCCCTCACCCTTAGAAAGCCGGTGGAATTTTTGGTATTTTCAGTATCTAAATCCACTACTGTTCATTTTGCCCACAATAAGCAAAGACAACAGTTTCTGCTCTTCTGTAGACCCAGCTCTTTCAATGTCCTCTTTTTGGTCATGATTTTAGACCCTCGATCGTTTGCGATTCCCTCTCTGATATGCCTGAACCCTCCCTGAAGTGCTGTGCTCGACATCGGACCCGTCCCCACCGTAGTGCTGCAGAGAGCAGGAGGGTTATTTCGGCTCCTGCCCATCCTAGGACAGCCTGTGACTTAGGGGGGGTTTGCAACATTCGCTCTGGTTCAGTTTTGAACAGCTTAAAAGTCTGAAATTTTTTTGTTTCGTTTTGTTTTTTGTTTTCCCCACCCTTTTCTACGAGATCACTGCCTCCTGAGCTGTTCCCAGTGGAGTTGGTGGCTTCTCCGGGGAGGTCCCTGTGCTCAGCGGTGGCTTTCCCCGCGTGTTGTGACGGGCAAAGGTGTTCCCTGCTGTTGCAGCCGCCTCCTTAAAGCCCAGCCTGGCTCATTAGCGAAGCTGTTTGTGTATCTCCTGGCTCCCGAACCTATTGGCAGCCACCTCGGAGAACACGTGGTGCTTCTTGGCAGGCGTTGGGAAGTGTTAGGCAATTGCATCCTCCTCAAAACGGCTCGCAGCTCTCCTTCCTCACCTCGCTCTGTCACCCGGACTGCTTTTCTCTGTTCTTCTCCCTGTTTTTTCCAGATTTAACTTCCCGTGATCTCCCTTACTGTCCCAAACTGTGAAGTCTTCTGCTAGAGCTGGATTTTTCCTCTCGATCTGCTCCTGTGCAGTGATAGCGATGTTTCACCACGTCTAGGAATAGCAGCAAATGTGCATTTGCTGGTTGACCTTCCACCCCACGCAGAGTCTTTCCTTCTGGAGTGCGTCCAACGTAGCGTGTGTTTTTAGGAGGAGGAGACGGTCAGTTGAATGGCATGAGCTTAGGGAATGATTCTCCAGCTCCTCCATCTGCTGCTTGCTCGTGTTAAGCCCCCAGCTGAGGACTCAGAAGTGGGGCTTGTCCCCACCATGCCCAAGGTCCTGCCTTAGCTGAAGAGTGTCTTTGCCCTCTCTAGAGCATAATTTTCACAAAGAAAGAAACATTCTCAGGATCTCCTGGGTTGGAAGAGACCCACCAGGATCATCAAGCCCAACTCCTGACTCCAGAAAGGGCAACCAAAAAGTTAAACCCTATATCCAAGAGCGTTCTCCAACAGGCTTGGGGCCATGACCTCATCCCTGGGGAGCTTGTTCCAGTGCTTGACCATGTTCTCCATGAAGGAGTCTTCCCTGACGGCCAATCTTAACTTCCCTTGATGCTGCTTTAAGCTGATCCCTCGCATCCTACTACCAGACACCCAAGAGAAGAGATCAGCACCTCCATGTCTTCCCACCATCACAAGGAGGTTGTAGACAGCAATGAGGTCGCCCCTCAGTCTCCTCTTGTCCAGGCCGGCCAACCCAGGTATCCTCAGCTGCTCCCCACAAGCCCTCTACTCCTTTCACCATCTCTGTTGCCCTCCTTTGGCCACGTTCTAATATTTTTATGTCCTTCTTAGATTGGGGAACCCCAAAGTGCCCACAGGACTTAAGGTGAGGCCACACCAATACGTGGGACAACCACATCTCTCAACCATTTCACTGTGGGTGGCTCTTTCGGCCATGAGGGCACATGGTTGACTCCCATTGAGCTTCCCATCAACCAGAGTCCACAGATTCCTCTCTGCAGGGCGGCACTCCAGGACACATGGAGAACAGAGAGCTCCTTCCAGTGGACAATGAGGGGAAAAAGGGATGGGGTCTGAGTGTTGAGGGCTCCAAAGTTGATTTTAGGGGTGTCCTGGTGTGGTCTGCTCAGAGATACAAGTGGGCAGAGACCCCGTAGCCACTTAGATTCCTCCCCCCACCTCTTTTTATCCAGAGCGTGCAAGCCAACGTGTCCAGGGCCAGGAGGAGCCTGTGACTTTGTGGTGCCTGGGATGGGGACAACCACAGCCTGAGCCTCAGCAAGAGGCCGTGGAGAGGCTGGAGGAGATCAGAAGGGGAAGGCTCTTCCACCAGCACAACTAGGGCTGGAAGAGGACATTTATTGTTGGTTTTATGGGGATTTTTTGAGCCTTGTTTCTTCCTCGACACTTTGACTTGAGAGCAAAGACCTCGGTGCAGCTAAGCAGCGGCTCCGTTTTCCATCCTGACCTTTGCTTCCTCTGGTTAATTGTGGTTGCCCTCCGTGAAGGAATTGAGATGCTTTGTGGATGTGGCCTTTTGTCCTCCTTTCTGTGAAAGAGCACGCCTGCTTGTCCCGTGGTGGCCGCGTTAATTGCGGATGAATGGAGGTTAGAAAAACCTTCTGGAGGTCCGTACCTGACCCTGGCTGCCTGCAAGGCCAACTTCAAAGCCAGGTCAGGTTGCTCAGAGCCGTGTCCTGTTGAGTTTGGAAAGCGTTGGAGGTACCACCACCTCTCTCCCGGGTTAACGTGCCCTGAGGACCCTCCTCATGTTACGATTCTCAGGTCACGCTCTCCTTTTGTGTCGGGCTTTCTGATTTTCCTCCCTGCGTGCTCGTTCTGCGCTCACCCGCAGCCTGACCTACTTTCCACCGTCTTTGATTCCTTTCTCAAGTTCCAGGTTATTGAAAAGCTCACGTTGGCCTCCTCCTTCCCTTGTGTGGGAATAACGTGGGCCGTTGCCCTTGATAGTGTCTTTGCTCCTGGTCTCTGAAGATTTCTGATGGTAGGCAGCGCCGCAGGGAGGCCGGACCTCGGTTTTTAGCCTGAATTAGAGCTCCGTTTTCACCGCTGCTGATCTATCGCCGCAGGAGACGGCGTGAAATCTCTCAACCAGGTCTTCCAGCGCAGGAATCGTGCAGTGAGGATCCTGAGGGGCAGCACTCGAAGGCAGATGGTCGCAATAACCTGTTTCAGTCTTGGCAACCAAGGATAAAAATTGTCCCTTTCCCTTTCCTGATGTTTTGGGGGGACCCTGGTTTCTAACTGCTGGAGAAGGGGATGTTGCAGGGGGTGGGAAGGCCTGCCACAGCAATTCCTCATGACCTCCTAGTCCTGATGTTGGTTTTTCTCCAGCTCCTTTAAGCCAAGGAGAGGTTTTATGTCTTACCACCCCAGCAGAGAAAGAAGAGAGGAACTTTAGGCGCAGTTTAGCAGCCCATCTTCCTCGGCACAGCCAGCGAGGGGAAGCACTGCGTTTAAAATTATTTGATAGCTCGAAAGCGCGACAGAGAGCTGGCAAAACCCCCTTGGCAAGGAATCGGCTTGCACAAAGCTCTGGATGCTGTAGGCTGGCCAGCAAAGACAGATGCTTTCATCCTCGCCCCAGACGGAGCCGGTTAGCAAGCCAGCGATCCGGCAGTCCTGCCTGTCCCGGCGTTTCCCGTACCCCTTGTTGCCTTTGGTTGATCTTCTTGAGGAAGATTTGGCTCAAATTTGGGGAATTATTTTCTCAGACCACAGCTGAGCTCCGCAGCTCGGAAGCGACACCAGCTGCTCCACGAATCATCCCTTGAATCCGGGTTAAAGCAGCAGGTTGTCCGGCCAGAGCCTTTTTCCAGGTGCGATGGGGTTATTGGCCACTACGAGGGGCTTTTCTCTTCCATCTCTGAGAATCAGTGCGAGGATGTTTCACAGATGTTCACGGTCTTGTGAATCTCTGCGTTCCCCTGCAGATGTGAGCACGTGTCACCTCAGCACCCGAAAGCTGCCAGGATGAGACCTTCCCTGTTGTCACTGCACGGAGACCAGAGCCCCGGGGGACCTCTGGTTACTTCTGCAGGCTTTGAAACTCCCTAAAATGTCAGGATTTGGCCCATCGTGGCTTCTTTAGCCTCGCAGAGGCTGGTTAATCTCACAGAAGCTGGATTAACCATCCACCACCCCTTTTTAAACTGCCTGAGATGCAAAAGTAAGTAGGAATTTGAACCTCCAAAGCTTCCCCAGACTGAAAAACGGAGTGTCTGCTGTGGGTCTGGTTCTGTTTTAGCTGTGGCTCTCGCAGGTCGTCTCCTCTTCCCCCGCCACCTCTTCTTGGTTCGGTTTTGTTTATGCGCTCTGGGAATGGCAGGCGGGTTTTGCCATTGCACGTGGGTTTTCTTGGTGTCGTTACGGACCGAATCGGCCGACTTTAAATGCGTGTTTTTAACTCATAAGCCCAGAAACTATAAGGAAATGCTTGTGGCCACGTTGGGATTCTGCTTGTCTTTCCCCCAAGGATGTGAGGAGGAGGATGGAGCTGAGCAGAACCCATCCAAGGTAATGATTACACACTCCATCTGTCTGTATTTCTATTTTGGGCTCCATAAGTCACTTTTACTTACCCGTAAGTTCCCTCGCTTGGGGCTGGGTTTATCACCCTGATGTGCTGGGAGTGGATGGGGGACAGTTCCTGCAGGGATTTTCCCTTTGCCGACAGAACTCGTCGTTGTTGCGCATCTCCCTTTGCCAGGTTCGCTCTCTCCCAGCACCTGCTGTAATTTTGGAATAGCCTTTGCCCAAAACCCAGCGTTTTCAGCTGGTTCCGGTAGCGCTTGTCAGTTTGTTTAGGAGCGGGGCTTTCAGGGAGACTTTGCTGCCGCCGCCTCTGTCCCCTTGGGTCTGGATTCGTGTTCGGGCGTTATTTGTAACCCCTGCTTTGAGGAGGGGCAGCAGTGCCATAGGATATGGCCGACGTCTCTGTAACCCTCTTCTGGACAGCGAAATTGTTTCAATTTTGCGTTTTATTGAAGTGGTTTGAATAGGGAGCAGGTTTCTATGAGAGGCCTCGGGTGGCCTTTTCCATCTCCGTAAGGTGTCTGGGTGGTGCGGGGCTGGGTGCTCCCGTCCTCGGGGTACGGGGCTGGCCTGGGGAGGGGGGGTGGAGCTCCATTAGGGGACGGGGGCTTGAGGGAGGCCCCATGGAGGGGCTGGGCCGGAGGTGTGAGGGGGGCCGTGGAGGGACACGGGCCCAGGCCCGTACCCCAGGCCCCATGGGACCCTGTGGTGCTCCTGGGCAGGAGCTGAGCCCCGGGGACCTGGGTACGCCGGTCCTGGTGCTGAGGCCTGGTGGGGCCTTGTCCGGTACCCGCAGCCCGGGCCGGGGGGGGAGTGTGTGTGTGTGGGGGGGGAACCTCACAGCCCGCCATGGAGCGCTCCCTCCTCACCCCACCGCTCGATCGCTCGGCGCTCCCCTCTCCTCCCTGCCGCCACCTCCCCGCTCGCCTCTGCCCGCCGATTACTCGGCGCTCAGCCTCCCGCCCCGGGCACCGGCTACACCCCCCCCCCCCCCACCACTCCCGCCCCTGCTTTCTCGCCGTTCCTTCACTCGGCGCTCGACCGCTCGGCCTGGCGGGCGGGCGCGCGCGGCTCGGCGCTCGGCCTAACGGCCTGGCGGCCGCCCCGCATGTGCCGGAGCCAAGATGGCGGCCTCCACCTCCTCGCAGCCCAAAGTGACAAAAGCGGCGGCGGCGCCGCGACCCCGGGACCGGGACCGGGGTGGGGACGGCGAACCCGAGCCCGAGGCGGCGCCCGAGCCGGGTGAGGCCCCCTTTTCCTCCGCCGACCCCGCCCCGCCGAGCCCGGGCCCACCCGCGGCCCCCACCCCAACCTCCCCTCCCACCCCCCCCCCACCCCAACCCCCCTCCCTCCCCTTCCTCCCTTCCCCCGCCGCAGCGACGGGCCCGACCCGGGGCCGCCGCCGGTTCCAGGCCCGGCCCTGACGGGGAAGGGGAAGGAAAGGAGGGAAGGGGGGGGGGGGGAGGCCCGGCGAAGGCCGTTGTCGCTGAGCCGCCGCCCTCCTTTGTCCGTACCCCGGCCTCGCTTTGTCCCTCACGGGGGCCCCGCCATCCCCTCGGCGGGTTCCCCCCACACACCCCGGGCTCGGCCCGGCCGCTCGCAACGGGCCGTACCCGGTTCCTGTCACCGCTGGGGACGGGGAGGGGTGGGGGGGGGGGAAGCCTTTCTCCTGTTCCCCGCCCCCCTGGGGGTGTGTGTGTGGGGGGTGGGACACGGGCCGGGACACACACACGGTCCTGAGTGGGGGGATGCAAATCCCGGCCGCGGCCTTGGCACCGCCCCGGGGTGGGAAGCGGTACCTGGTAAGGCCGGGGCAGCCCCCAACCCGCCCCCGGGCCCGGGCGGGGCTCTCACCGGCCGTCACCCCCACGCAGGGAGCTGCCACCTTCCCCGTCCCCTTCCCTGCAAGGAGCTGCCACCATCCTTGTCCTCTTCCCCACAGGGACCTGCCACCATCCCCGTCCCCCCTCCTGTACGAAGTTGCCACCTTCCCCGTCCTCCCCCCTGCAAGGAGCTGCCACCGTCCCCGTCCCTTTCCCCGCAGGGAGCTGCCACCATCCATCCTTCCAGCTGCAGAGACGCCACCTTAACGTCCCTGTCCTCCCCCACCCCAGGGAGCTGCCACCCTCCAATGTGTGTCCCCCCTCCCCAAAGAACGGCCACCGTCTGTCCCCACGCGCCCCGTTGCCACGTCACCGCCGTCCCAGCGATGCGTCGCTTGCCACCGGGGCGGGCGTCCCCCTCTCAAATCACCCGTCACCCCCCTGCAGAACCCCCGGTTCTCTCTGATTCTCCCCCTCGAGCTCCGGAGCCACTTAAACCTTTGCCTAACGAAGCCACCTCGTCGCACCGACACCCCCCCCCCCCCTTGCCCCGTGGCTGCGTTATCCGACTTGGGGGGCCGACAATCTCTTTTTTTTCTTGACAGTTTTGGCTCCAGAAGAGGAAGAACTGGTGGCCATGGAGGTGGGTTCACCCCCTCTCCTGAAAAAAAGTGTTCCCGCCGGGCAGCTGGATCAACCCCCCACCAGGATAGGGACCAAACTCTCTCCTGAGCCACCCGGGAGCAAACCAGAGCCTCAGGACTCCAAAAGTGAGTATTTTTCCTTGGCTTCTCCTCATTTCCGACAGCCGAGCGCCGGGTTTTTGCTGCGAGGAGAGAGAGTGGGGAGCCTGGCAGGCGTTTGTTTAACCCGATCCGGGAGGATTTTCAGGTCCTTTTGCTTAATTAATCCTCTAATTAAGAGAGTGGCCGTGTTAAACTCCGGTATCTCTGGTTCACGTCGCTTTTCTTTCCCCGGCGCCAGCAGCTTTCCAAAGATTGCCGGGACCGACGTGCGCTCCCTGTCCTCCTTAAGCCGCCTCAATCAGTCCTTCCTCTCCTAATTAATGAAGTTCCCCTGAAACGATCGCTTTGAGATCCCTCTCCCCTGCTGGCAGGGCTTCGGAGCCTGCCCGCGGCTCGCCGACTGTGGGCAAAGCTTCCAAAAACACTCTGAATAATATCCTTGAGCGGGAAAACCAGCCTCCTTCCACCCCGGAGCGACGATCCTCATCCTCCCACAGCTCTGCTCGCTCTTCCCTGCTTTATTCCTGCGCATGCACGGGGGTTTGGAGCATCTTAACGTTCAAAATTTAGGTTTGGGGATGATAAAAATCCCTCGGGGTGGAGAAACAACGTGGCCGGATGCTGCTCCTTGTGCCTCCTGCCTCGACCGTGCCTTGATTTTCTTTTTTTCCTCTCTTTTTTTTTTTTCTTTTTTTTTTCTTTCTCTTTTCAGCCCAGAACCTTACGACGTGCGAAGTTTGTGGCGCCTGCTTCGAAACCCGCAAAGGCTTATCCAGCCACGCCCGTTCTCACCTACGACAGCTCGGCGTAGCCGAATCGGAGAGCAGCGGGGCTCCCATCGATTTGCTTTACGAACTGATGAAACAAAAAGGCAAACCCGACGGCAGCCCCATGTCTCCCACCCTCGGCAAAAAATCCGCTTCCCCCAAAGACGCCACCGCCGCTTCCCCTCGACCCACGCTCCTGGCGCTCGGCAAAGCCGGCGATCGCCCGCCGGACGGTCCCATTAACAAAGCCATCAAATCCCCTCCCGGTTTCTCAAAAAACCTCTCGCAACCGGGATCCCCCATCCTTAAGAAGGTGCCGCCCGCTCTTTCGGGATCCCCGTCTCCGAAAAACCCGGAGGAGAAGAGCTCCAAGCTCTCGCTGAGCCCTCTGCAGAGCTCCCCGAAAGCACAGTGGCCTCAGGCGGATGAGGAAGGACCCCTCAATTTAAGTGAGTTTATTTTTTTTCCCATGTTTCTCGTTCGGGAAAACTCCCGGTTTTTTTCCATCCCGCTCCTGCCAAGCCGGGCATCCCGCTGGAGCGTGGTGGGTTTGGTTCCGGCATCGGGATACGCTCGGAAGGGTTCTGTCGCGGGTCTTGGGAACGTAACCCTGGCGCTGCCGTGTCCCTGTTTGTCCCCAAATTCCCTCGGTGACTTATTCCCGCACCTTGGGACCAAAACGGTTTTCCCGGCAGCAGCCGGCTCTTGCCGCCTCCTCCCAGAGCATCTTACCGGGAACGTCTTCGTCAAGAGCTCAAAGGGTTGTTCGGTGTCTCTGGCTCGTTAATTCTTAATCCTCGTTACTGGGATTATCCGGTGAGCCTGTCCCTCACCGGCTTCGTCTTCCCTGGTGGAAATCGCGACGCGTTTGGCGCCGTTTCCCGTGATAAAGGGGAAGACGACGCGCTGGCGTTGGCTGCGACGGCTCCTTCCCTCGTTGCGGGAGCGGCTTTAAGACCTAAAATCCCTCCAGATCCCCGTGGCTGGCGATTTCCTGACCCTGCGAGGTTTCTCGCAGCCGCAGGGCTATAAAATCACTCCGTCCCGCTTTACCGTCAAGCTGAAAAGCTCTGGGATGGCAAAGCCGGATGCTCTTCGTTAGGGCTGTCTGCTAACGAAGCCGTAGGAGCAGATGATCTCTTGGCTGGCTGTTCAGCTTGCCGCGAGCTAAGTCCCCGGCACGCCGCAGCCTGCGCCGGCCGACAGATCCCAAAAAAACCAGAGCCGTGGCCGTGCCGACTCTTGGCCGGGGCCGGTCTGCGCGGTGAGCCGGGTTTCGGCTGCCACCGTGCCTCCGCTCCCTCTCTGTCGCTTCGGCGATGCCCGAAATCCCGACTCGGGTTAGAAATAACCCGACGAGCTCTTTCCGCCGTGGGGGATGGCCGCACGGTGCCGGGGAGCGGCTGGACAATCGTCCTCTGCCGATTTTTCCCCTCCACCTGAAATTTATCCTGCTCGAGTCTCTCTTGCCGTGCGGGTTCAAGCCGCTGGCGTGGTTTTCTGCCAGTTCCAGGCAGGGATCTGCCTCGATTTCCCCATCCCGATGGTTTCTCCCTTCCCCTCCGCAGCCAGGAGGGTCCTCCAGCTCCCCGCAGCCCCTGGCCGTACCGCGTTTTTCGGGGATACCACATTTTCCGGGGATACCGCGATATAGCCGAGCCTGCTTCCCATTTCGGGCAGAGATCGGTTTTGCCGCCACGGGCTGCGTGCATCTTGTCTTGTCCGTCCATTGAGCAATGCCAGTTTTTCTTCTCTCTTTCTCTCTCTCTCTCTCTCTCTCTCTCTTCGCAGCCTCGGGGTCGGAACCGGTGCGAGATATCCGCTGCGAATTTTGCGGCGAATATTTCGAAAACCGCAAAGGTTTATCGAGCCACGCTCGATCCCACCTCCGTCAAATGGGGGTGACCGAGTGGTACGTCAACGGTTCGCCCATCGATACGTTACGGGAGATCCTCAAACGGAGAACTCAACCGCGGAGCAGCGCCTCTAATCCTGCCGGTCCCGGGCAAAAAGCCATGGCCAAGAGCCTTTTGGGCAGCATGGGATCCTTGGAACCGCGCGGACCCGGAGAGATTCACATCTCCGCCCTCACCAAGAAGGTCCAGCAACCCGGCAGCCCCATGGGGCAATCTCCTACCTCGTCCCCACCTCCCACTGCCCGGAAGATGTTTCCAGGCCTTTCTCCTCCCTCCTTGCAGAAGAAACTCAAACAAGATCAACTGAGGGTGGAAATCAAACGGGAGATGATGGCGGGAGGACTCCACGGAGAACCTCACCCGTCCGACCGAGCCTGGTCCCCGCGGGAGGAGATGTCACCCTTGAACCTCTGTAAGTGAAACGGCCGTCGCCTTCCCCGCTCTCGTCTGCGGGGCCGAGGGGGGGGAACCGCGGTCCTTCGGGAACGGGGACGTGGCGGGGGGTCCGTCTCGCTCTCCCCGGTGCTTTGGGGGAAACCCACGTCGTCTTCCGTTGGGGGAACCCTCGCCACGGCCGGTGTGTGTGGGGGGTTAAACGCGATCCTTCTTCTCCCACCCCCCTTGACCTCACGTTTCTCCTCCGCAGCCTCCCGAGCCGACCCGGTACGAGATATCCGCTGCGAATTTTGCGGCGAATATTTCGAAAACCGCAAAGGTTTATCGAGCCACGCTCGATCCCACCTCCGTCAAATGGGGGTGACCGAGTGGTCCGTCAACGGTTCGCCCATCGATACGTTACGGGAGATCCTCAAGAAGAAATCCAAACCCTGCGTTATCAAGAAGGAACCGCACACCTCCAGCATCGAACCCCCTAAATCTATCGGGGAGGAAGGGATGGACCCCAAATCTCCCGGAAAAATCCTTCAGGGCATGGCCCTACCTCCCCTGGGCGGGCGGACGGGGAAGCCCAACCCCGGCAGTTCCACCTTGAACCGCGAGATCTCGTTGTCGCCTCTCACCAGCAAACCCCAGGGCGGTTTTTTGACGCCGTTGTCCGCCAAACGACCGTTACAGGACGATCGGTTGGGTCCTCACGCCGATGTCAAGCACAAGGCGTACATCCAGACCGAGCTGCCCTTCAAAACCAAGTCCGTGCACGACAAACCCGCGCACACGTGTAAGTGAGGGGCGTGATGGGGGGGGCGCGGGGAGGAGATGCTTTAACACGGGGAAAACCCCCCCCCAGCCCCGTGCCGGGAAGGGTTTTCGGCTCCTGGGGCTGCCGAGCGGGGAGAGGGGAGCGGAGATTTGGGGTCCTGTTCCAAATTAAACCGAGCTCTGTGAAACGGGGCTGGGGGAGAGGGCCGGAGCCGGAAAACACCGCCGGGATTTGAATCCCGACGCGTTGTGTTCCCTCCCCGCCGCAGCCAGCGAAGCCTGCTGCGAGCTGTGCGGCCTCTACTTCGAAAACCGCAAAGCCTTGGCAAGCCACGCGCGGGCGCACCTCCGGCAATTCGGCGTCACCGAATGGTGCGTTAACGGTTCGCCCATCGAGACCCTCAGCGAATGGATCCGACATCGACCCCAAAAAGCCGGCGCTTACCGTAGCTACATCCAAGGCGGACGACCCTTCACTAAAAAATTCCGTAACTCT
Source organism: Grus americana (assembly GCF_028858705.1). Lineage (NCBI taxonomy): Eukaryota > Metazoa > Chordata > Aves > Gruiformes > Gruidae > Grus > Grus americana. Next base: position 521,279 of record NC_072884.1, on the reverse strand, counting down.
TCCCACGCCCGGGATCACGACGGCGGCGGCGGCGCTCGACGGATGCCGCTCAGCCTTCAAGCCGGCGGCGTCGCGCTTCTGAGCAAAGGATTGACGGGAGATTTGGCTCACGGCGATGCCGGAAAAATCCTGGATGGGGGAAGCGGCGGTGAGCGACCCATGATCACTTCTCCCCTCTCTTTGGTGAAGGTGGAGGAACATCAACGCTCGAACATCAACAGTGAGTTGGGGAGAAGCCGACCAGGAGAACGGATCTCCGGGAAACGCCCTGCCCCTTCCCGGTGGGGGGAATCTTTAGCTGAGGTCCCCGTCCCCTCTTCCTCCTCTTCTTCCTCCTCCTCTTCCTCCCAGGGACTTAATTCCCCGCCATTCTTCTCCCCGAAAAGCCGAGCGGCGGTGCCGTGCCGCTTCCGGTGCCCCCCACTCCGATCTAACACCCCCCCCCCAATCTCTCCGTTCCTCCTATCCCAGAGTTCGAGCGGAGGCAAGCCAGACCCCTGGACGCCCCCCTCCACCGGGAAGAGGAAGGAGCCGAATTCCAACAAAAAATGGAGGAAACGCGGCAGCCGCCGCCGCGGATGAGGCCGGTGCCTTCCTTGGTCCCTCGCCCACCGCAAACCTCCTTGGTGAAGTTCGTGGGGAACATCTACACCCTCAAATGCAGGTGGGTCACCCCGCAGGGAAAAGGGGGTTCCATCCCCTATCCCTCCGGATCCCCTTTTCCCGATGGGAGCGCTGCTGTTCCCCGCTCCGTGGGGCAGATCCCTCTTTTTGGGGGGGGGGGGTTGTTTCCCCCCACCCTGCCCCTTCCAAAATCCACGATTCCCGAGCTGACGCCGTCTCCTCCGTAGGTTCTGCGAGGTGGAATTCCAAGGTCCCCTCTCCATCCAGGAGGAATGGGTCCGACATCTCCAACGACACATCCTGGAAATGAATTTTTCCAAAGCGGATCCTTTACGGGGCGAAGCTCCCCCCGCACCCGAACCCCCGGTCATCGCCGAGGCTCAGTAATCCCAAATCCCGGCACGGGGAAGCGACAGCGGATGGCACCGGAACGTCCTTCCCCTTTTCCCGCATCCATGATTCCCTTTTTTTTTTTTTTTTTTTTAGGGGGGGAAAGGGGGAAAATCGATCGCTGCCTTCGCCCCTCCGGAGCTTTTCCGCCCCCCCCCCACCTTCTCCCGCATCCAGGGGACGAGCCGGGGCGGGGGACGACCCCGGCCACAAGCACTACAACCGATCAAGACAACCCCTCGGGCGATCCCACGGGAAAACACGCGGCAAACGGGATCCGGCACCGGATCGGGGAGGGAACGATCCCGGCACAGAGAGGGGAGGGGAGGAATTTTTCCCCCACCTTCCTTCTCGTTTTCCCCAAAAATCCGTTTTTTTGTTTTGGTTTGGTTTTTTTTAACCCAAAGAACAAACGGTGTCGCCTTTACCGGACCGGAGGGGAATTTCGGGAAGCAGCCGTGTTCCCGGAAAACGCTGTGGATTTTGTATATGACCCTTAGAGTTAATGTATATTCGATTTTTTTTTTCCTCCCTTTTTTTTTTTTTTCCCCCTTCCATAGGCGACGATGAAATTTAGTCTCGCGTAGATGTCGGAATCCCTCGGTTCCAGGATTGCATGTTGCCCAAAACCCCCTTTTCCCACACCAAAAACCAAACCGCCGCCGCTTCCCTCCGGTTTTTTTTCCGACGCCGGATTCACCGCTCTCCCTCGACCCCCCGTCCCGCCGCCTCATCCCTTTTAATTTCACCGGGAGAGGAGCAGCGGATGAGACCCGCCGGAGATTTTTAAAAACAAACAAAAAACTCCACCAGTGGGAGCCGGAAAATCCCCAGGGAATTCCCGGCATTCCCATCCGGAATCGGCCGCGGCGGCGCCGGGAGGATTCGGCTCAGCCCCCCCCCCCCCCAGTTTCACCGTTGCTTTATTATTTCTTTTTATTTTCCCCCCCCTTTTCCCCCCCCCGTCTAGCACCATAGACCTGACTTTTTTAAACTCTAGATTTGTGTAGAAATAAGGAATATTCATTTTTATTTGGAAAAAGCCCGAAACTTCCGAATTTCGGAAGGAATTTTAACGGATAAATATTATTTTTTTCTTTTTTTTTTTTTTTTTTATTTCCAAGGTGGATTTTTTTTTTGTTTTGGGGTTTGGTTTTTTTTCGGTTTTTTTTGGGGGGGGCATATTCTGGTGATTTCTTGTACCCGGGAATATGGGACGATGGATTAAATTCTGGAAATGAAGCCCCCGGGGGGGGGAGAGCGGAGTCTCTGGATACGGGGAAGGGGGCGTGGCTTGGGGCAAGGGGGCGTGGCTTGGGGCAAGGGGGCGTGGCTACTGGGAAGGGGCGTGGCGAGGGCGTGGTCTCCGGGGAGGGGCGTGGCCACGGCTTTTGCGGGGAATTGGCGTGATTTCAGGGCTCCTCCGGGGAGGTTTAAAGGGGATTTGGGGGGGGGGAGGGATGTCGGGATGTTGGTTTCGTGTCTTGGCGTCAGCGTGACGTGACGTCACGCCCACGGGTGACACGCGTGGGGGGTTCCATTGAGTAACGGGCGCCCTCCCCCCTCCACCACCACCCCGTTGGGGGGGATAAACGCACCCGTGTGCGCCCCTCACGCACACACGGGGGGTGCGGACACGCGTGTGCACGGGTGGGTAAAGGTTCCCCCCCCCCCGGGTGTGTAACACGCGTGTGCACGCACGACCCGCCCACGTGGGGCGCGGCCAATAGCTGCAGGCGTCGCGGCGAGGAGGGGCGGGGCTAGTGGCTGAAGGCGGCTCTGTAGCGCTATTGGCGGAAGAAGGGTCAGCCCGCCCCCCCCAGCTGGCCAATGAGAGAACAGAGCGGTGGAGGGCACGCCTGCGCGCGAGGTGACAGCCGCGCCGACCAACCGGCGCTCTGCCTTTCTGGTTCCATTGAGCGAGGAGCTCGCCGCGTCGCGATTGACATCTGCGCCCGCCAACCGCCGCGGGGGCCGCCCAATGGAACGCTAGGGAGGCGGTGAGCGACATCCAACAGCCTCCAATGGGAGCGGCGGATCACGCGGGGAGGCTGAACCAATAGCGGCGGGGAACGGAGGGACCGCCGACCAATGAGAACGGAGAAGGAGGAGCGGTGAGGCCAATGGGGCGGGGAGGCGGGGCCCGCGCGCCGCCGTTACCGTCTCGCGCAGGAGGGAGGAGGCGGCGGCGGGCGGCGGCGCCGCCATCATGAGCTACTCAGGTGAGGGGCGGCGGTGGCGGCGCAAGATGGCGGCGGGGGCGGCTTCGACGGGGGAGCCGGGACGCTGCTGGGGAGGGCCGCGGGTCCCGCCGGGGCCTCGGGGAGGGTGATCGGGAGGCCGGGGAGATGGGGGGGAGGCCGGAGCCTGTGGGCGCTGCGGCCGGGCGGGCCCCTGAGGGGTGACGGACGCTGCCGCCGCTGCCGCCGCCCGGCCTCACCCCCTCCCTTCGCCCCCGTCCCTGTGTCAGCGGGGCCTGAGGGCCCGGAGGTGGTTCTGGCTCCGGCCCAGCGCCTCGGAGCTACGCTATGGCCTCGGCCCCTCCGGCTCCTACCCCGCCCGGACACCGGCCCGGTGTTCTCCGGGTACCCTCAGGCCGGGGGAGGTTCCAGCCCCGGTGTGGGGAGAAGGGAGCGAGCCAGACGCTATTTCTGACAGAAAAATGATTTCTTTTTTAATCAAGCTTAGTTAGGCTCTCTCTGGTTTCTGCCTGGCGGTGGCGGCTGACAGGAATTCCTCATCCTCGCGCAGGTTACGGCTCTAACTCTCCTCCTCGCTTAATTTAGCGTCAATTTTGCCTTTTCCTCCTTTTAATCCCCACGTATTTATTCCTTCGCTGGCTCCCGGAGCGGCATCTCAGCTCACCTGTGGAGTCCGGTGGGCGTAGGAAGCGATTTGTCGCTGTATTTGATATCAACTTTTATCTGGAAGCGCCTCAGGCTGTAACGATGACACTGGGGGTGGGGAATGAAAAAAAAAATTAATAAATTACCCTTGTTTTGGGCAGAGGAGTCTGTAAGTAAGGGGGAAAACCCAACAAGAACCTGCAAGGCAACATCGCTTTCCCGTAGCGTGTGTGTGGGTTGATGCGTACCCCGGTTAACGAGGCTTTGGAAATGAAGGTTGAGGGTAACGGTTTCTGGACCAGAGAGGGTGGGACGGCGGTGTCCCGGCCATACTGCGTCTTCCCGTCCCGGTTATCTCCATCTTCCAGCTGGTTTCCTGCAAGGGCAAAGTGCAGCGATGCCATCGAGATACGTTTCTCGCCCCAAAGGGCATCTGAATGTCAGTCCCGGGAGGCTGCAGGTTGGCGGACGATGGGATTAAAACTTCCCCGACGTGTCCCGGTCTCTAATTTTTCAGCGTTAATTAGAGTGGGGTTTATTCCGTGCGAGATCCCTCTCACTTTCCCAAAAGCTTCGCCTCTGCTCCAAAAATACTCGGTCGTGGAAATTGTTGCCGGGAGCTTAGCTTGAAATTAAAACTTTTTTCACACAAGACGAGCGAAGGGTGTCGCTTTTATGGGGATGTGTCATTGCCGGGGCGACACGAGGTTCGATTTCTTTGATATTTGGTGCAAGAGCCGTGGATTATCGGGGCCGTCGCTCCGTCGTGACGCTGGGTAACGAGAATCTTTGGGCGTGATGACGGTAAACTTGTCTCTAATTGCTTTTTGCTCTTTTCTAGGTTATGGAGACTGGAACTCTGGGACGAACAGAGGCAAGTACAATAAAAACTAGAATAACTTTCTGGCGGATTGGTTTATTACCTTCCACTTCAGGTCCGTTTCCCGAGCGAGACACGCAGAGGTCGGCGATGAACAGCCACAGACCCCCGCGTAGCCTCTTACTGTTCCGCCCGTGTGATGATTTTCTTCTTTTATTTTACAAATTCACCTTGGAGCCAACGGGAAACTTTGTTACTGTAAACAGGAGAACTGTTTTAGGTGGAATATTTGGGTTTTGGAGTTGTTTTCCCCAAAAACCCCAACTTTCTGCTACTTGTGAAACACAAATGAATCCAACAAACTCCTCCTCTGCGTGTGCCAGCAGCCAAATAAAAGGTCAGGGGGCAGAAAAAACTAAATTTTAAGCCTCAGCAGGCTTTTAATGGGCTCTGCGTGTATTTCCTACAGTGGTTTTTTTCCCTGTTTCTAACAGTTTTGGCTCCTTTAACAAGAGGAGAAGCCTCTGTGTCGCTTTCTGATAGAAAACGTGTGGGAAACGCTTGGCCGAAAGCAGTTTTGCTCTCAGTGCTCGGCTGTGCTGTCTCTGCAGAGGACAAGTACGCGACACGGCGTCATCCCGTTGCGTTTAAGAGGTTCTAAAGCAGCTTATATAGTTCCCGGGGAAGGTCTGTCCTAGCTGCTTTGTGTCAAGCTTAAAACCGGTTCTCGGATACCTCTGGCTTAACCCAAACCAGGTTTTTATGGAAGCGCTGATTCCTCTCCTGAGCGGGTTAGACGGAGGAAGCTCTAGGCTGCGGCTGCGTTTTATTGTTCCCTTAAACCTTTGTGAGCTCAACAGTTCAAAGTTTATAGGTGAATTGAATAGAAGTTTGAGCTTTTATTTAAATTTTTAACTGTCTGGCGATCACTTGGGGCATCTTAATTCAAATTAAAATATTAGCGAAGCCGGATAACTGGAAATAAACCCGGCTCATTTATTTTTTTGTCGTTCCAGGTTACGAGGGATACAGTTACGGCTATGGATACAGCCAGGATAACTCGGGGAATTACGGATACGGCATGGCCACGTCGAACTCCTGGGAAATGGCCAATTCGGACGTTGACATCAACCCCGACGGTTCGGGCGGCGGCAACGCCGACGCCGTCATCGCCAAAATGAACCAGCGCTTAGACATGGTGTCGCACATGGACGCGGACGCCATGCAGGGAGGACACTACGGATCTGGCGGAGACAGGTGAGAGGGGGGCGGGAGGCGAGGAGATGCAGTAACGATCGGCTGCTCGTTAAGAGTCATCGCTGCTTGGTTTGTTCCTCATTCTTGCCTTTTTCCGGTGTCTTGACTCGACTGAGTGTCCAGAGCGGGCTCAGCTTCATCCTCTCACCTGCTGTAACTGTAAAATAGGATTTCACACAAAGTTTTCATCTGTATCTTGCAAAAAAAATCTAAATTTGGGACTTAAAGTGCAGCCTTTACAGCGGTGCCTAAAATTTCAGGCTCTTGAGTAGAATAATTACTATAAGGAATCCTTTTTATTCCTCGTTTGCACGAGTTTATGTACTTGTAGAGGAGTGTTAAAGAAAACAAGGCCCTACTTCATACTTAATCGGAGTTTAAATTACTAATTTTGATTAATAGACTGCTGCAGGCAGGATTTTGTCGCCAACGTCGCAGGAGACGCTCAGCTCTACGACACAGTCAGCTCCTTGCTGATCCACGATAATGTTTTAGTACTAATAAACGGGATTTTTTTTTTCCCCAAAGATTCCCAATTTATTAATGTGCACAGCAAACTTTGAGCCAGGACTTGGTATTTCTGCAGGGCGATGACTTGTTCCAGGTCTTTAATGACTTAAATAAGTAAAAGTACGGTGAAAAAAGTAAAACTCGGGAGTAAATATCAATAAATGCGATGTGACCGTTTCCTACTCCGCTCCTACGCTTCCAAGCCAGTAACTCTCCTACGAAATCATACATCCGTATCGTCAAATTGATTTGTTTCGGTCACTTGCTCAGTTTAACCGTGCCGGAACGGGGTTGCCGAATCGTTCTGCGGATTTTTGTCCTTTCAAACGTCGTTTTGAGCTTCTCCGCTTTGATGTCGTGCGCCGGCAGTCGCCCGCTCACAGACACGCGGTGCGTGTTTCCACCGATTTGGTGCTGCCGCATCAGTTGGGAATGGGGTAGGCTTCATTAAAAGGCCAAAAAATTCCCGCTCCACACAGGAAATAATGCAAAACACGGTAAGAGGAGCCGAGAACGTCGGCTCCGGGCTATAACGGAGCAGAAAAGGAGCTGCTCGCCCTCCGGCTTACGCATAACTGGACGCTGGCAGCTCCTCCATCGGTGCCATCCTGATTCTGTAGCCCCAACACCTCTCCTTGTATCGGTGGGGCGACTTCCTTCGACCTGGGAGCCGGGATAACTCTTTTTCTCCCCAGGCCTCTCCATGAAGCGCAGCGGCACACGGTCGCGCTTTGACGGGGTTCGTTAGCTCAGCATCACGATCTTTTTGTGAGCGGCGGGTTTCCTCATTGGTCAAAGCAGTGCCGGCAGGCGAGCAAAACTTTAAATTCCAGTATGAAGCCCGTGCTGCGATTTTTAGTATCGCAGAATACAAAGTTAAAAATTCTCCGTGGCCTCATTTCCAAGAGGAAAAAATGGATTTAAATCGGTTGGGGCACGCGTCGGCTTTCCAGTTGGGAAAAACGATCTCTTAACGGATGGATTGCGTGTGGGGAGTGAGGAAGGCTGGGTCTGCAGTAGGTTCTTTGGTTGTGCCAAAGTGTTCCTTGAGTAGCTGAGGAGTAAATCTCGCTGCTCCTGGAAGTATTTCTGGGTAAGGTAGAACTTCCTGTGAGGACGAGCAGCTTTCCGTTCGCTTCGGCTGCTTCTAAAGCTCCATTTGAAGCGGATCTGTGGGAACAAGGAGAAAGCGCTCACCCCCAGCCTCAGCAGGTGAAGCAACCTTTGCTCAATGCAGTTGGGTTTTGGGTTTTTATTCTTTTAAAATATTTTGGTAATTCTGGAAGAAACGGATGGTTTGAGGGGTTCCCTGGTGTCAGGGTTTTCCCGTGTCTAAAACTCTCTGGTTCCTCCACCACTGGAACGGGAACCTTGACGCTCTGTCTCCAGCTTCTGCTGGTCCGTGTCCTGTCCCACCACGTGTGAAATGTGACACGTCCGCTGATTTGAAAAAAAATAAACCTAAAAAATCTATTTTGATGGGTTTTGTTTGCTTCACCTCTGCCACCGTTTCTCAGTGGCGTCTCTCCGACGCATCTCTTGCAGGTACGACTCGTACGAATCCTACGACTCGAGGTCATCGATGAACGACCGTGACATGTACCGATCCGGCTACGATTACAACGAATCCGAACACGATAACGATAACGCCTACGAAGGTCACTACGACAACTTTTACGGAAACCGCCGGGATCAATACCAGAACAGAGCACGGGATAACTTTGGTCAACGGGGTCAGAATTGGGGTAGAGACGGACGCAATAACAGACCCATGGCGTCTTCCTATCCTGGGCGCATGGGCGGACAGTGGAACGAGCCGCCGCAATCGATGGGATCGCGAGGTCTCGGTCCCCACGGCTCCTCCAGGCTCCCTTCCCTCTTCTCCCACAACATTATCCCAGAACTCGGCATGTTCCAGGGAATGCGAGGTTTCTCGGGAAATATGCGTTACGGAGGAGGAATGATGAAACAACGAATGAGGAGAAACTGGAAAATGTGGGACTCGGATTTTAAAGTAAGTATTTGTGCGATATCCTTCCACCTGCTCGGCTCGAATAGAGATTTATTTCCCAACAGACCCACGCGAAGGGCTCCAAAATACGCTCTGGGAAGCGATAATACAGAATTCTGCGTGTTATTGGCTTTGTAGTGTGTTTTCTCCGAAGCAGAGAGAGGAGGCCGTGCTCAGTTGTGGAGCAGTATTGATACACGAGATGTTTTAATCCTTAAAATCTTTATTTTCTGAAGGTAGGAGAGTTATCGCGGTCCTTCACGGCTTAATCCCCCGTGTTGCGGGATAGGGGTGTGGTGGATTACGTCCTTCCTGATCGCCTCCGCCTGTCAGAAACTTAACACAGGAAGCTTAACTCGCTAAAAATGAGTAAAATAAAACCTCGCTGGCCGTGGAGGGCACCCGCTCGTATGGCAGGAATTAACCTTTCTCTTCTCTCATAGCCCCAGAAAAAGAAAATCAAAAAAGATCCCACCGCCAAGAAGCGGAAGCAAACAAACAGCTCCGACGAACCTGACAGCAAGGCGGCGAAGACGGACGGCTCCGATAACTCCGATTCCGACAACGGTAAGAGCGGAACGGCTTCGTGGCACGCTCGGGAGCGTTAGAAAGTCGCCGCTGTCTTTATTTCCGGCGGAACCGTTGTGCTTTGCCGCACGATTTAACGTGGTGGTGAAATTGTTGGTGTCGACCTGGGTTACTTCTCTTAATGCTGACTGTGGCGTTTCTTTCAGAGGAGGGAACGGAAGGAGAATCGGGAGAAAAAGAGGAGAAAGAAGGCTCCAGGGGTGTAAGTCGCTCTTGAAAACCGCTTTATCGTGATTAAAAGCTGTAGTTCTGGTTGGAGGTGGTGAGGGCGGATCCCTGGACTCCCGTGTTATTCCCAAATCGAGTTGGCGGGGGGCGGGGGAGAAGCTCGGACAAGTTGGGGGAAGCGGATGGAAGCAAAATGCTCCATCGAGGGACGCGTGGATGTTAAGGGGGCTTCCCAGCTCCACCCACCAGCTGCCCTGTCGCTGCGAGATGCTTTACGACGTCGAAACGCAGTAAAATACCCGCGTGCAAAGACCTTTAAGTAAGGAAAACGCCAAAAAATCAATTGGCGCATCCCCAAGTGTGGGATTACGCTGCCTGGCTCTAGTCGGGGGCTGAAGGAACCCCTCCGCCATGCAGTGAGGTCTGACCTCTCGGATTTAAGATCTGCAGCCGTCGCAGAACCATCTCCTGCCGTGCCGGATGTTCTGGAGCGGCCCGATCCGGTGGAGATGTCGCTTTTTGGGTGCCTGGGGAGGGTTTGGGAGGCAGCGTGCTGGCGAAGGTGTCAAAACCAGGCGTTCGCTTTCTCTCGATGGTTTTAACTTCCCAACATTACGTTTTTAGGAGGGGGAAGATGAAGAAGGAAAAGATTCGGAGAAAGGTGAGTTGGCATGCGTGACGGCAGAGCGTGACCCCCTCCTCCAGAAGAGAGATTTCCAGTGAAATCCGCTGGGTTTATTCAGGCTCCTTCGGTTCTTAGAATCCGTTCGTGGCTTCGCCGTCGTTGCGTCTTGGTGACCCGAGCTAAACTTGTGCACCTTCTCCACGAAGGGCCGTTTGGCTTCCATCCACGCGTGCCCCCGAGTCCCCTGGGGACGCCGGTCTGATGCCACGATAGATATCGGAGACGGGGTCCTACGAGCCAGAGCAGTCGAGGGTGGTTTTTTTTTTTTTTTTTTTTTGCGTGCGATTGCGTCGCCAGAGAGAAATGGGGCGGGGGGCTCTTCCCCGGGTGCCGGTTTGCTTGATCCTCAGGATGAGACCTGTCAGATCTCCACTGCCGGGAGGCCAGGGGGCTAGCTCAGCTGTAACGTCTGCATTTAGTCCGATGAATCCCATCCTTTGTGTCTGCTCAGGGATAAGGAAATGCTGTAAAAGCCCTGCTAGGGAGGAGCTGGATCCCTCGGTCGAGGTAGGTTGGTGAAGCTGCTAGCCCCGGGGCTTAGGGAACCAGATTTAATTCCCGGCCGTACCGTAGACTTGATTTTTGGGTAAGTTGTTCGGGTTGTGAGATGGGATGGAGCTTCCCGGCTTGGAGGAGCACGGCGATACGCAAAGGGAGCTCGGAGAAGCAGGAGGATTGGGAAGGAACCCGTTGGCGAGGTGCGTGGGGGTGTCCCCGCTGCCCGTCCCGCCGGCGGGCGGCGTGAATTTGATCCCAGGATCTGTCACCAGGGCGGGCGGACAGAGAAGCAGGTTTTTTGTCCTGAAAATAAGCGGTGTAAATTCATCCCCCTCACCCGAGCTTTACTGCGTTGCCAGTGTTAGCTGTGAGAGGCTGGGCAAATCGGAGCGGGTGGTACTTAAATAAATCAAACCTGTGACTAATTAACACTTAAAACCTCGTAAAAACCAGTAGTAGCAAATGGTAATTAAAACAAAGAGCTGGGAAACAGTGTTAGAGTCTTTCTGCTGTGGTTCTCCACCCACCAAGCTTGTCCCAGTGCAATTTTTTTGGGGTAGGGGGAAGCTAATTTGGTTTATCTGTCATTGGCTGGTGAGAGCAGCTTCTTGACTCTACGGTATCTATACGTTGTGCGGGTTGGTCGGGCTGATGACTAAACTTGTCTAGGGAAATTCTCTTTAATCAGGTGGTGCCCTGAAATACAACCTGCTTTAAACACTTAGGTGCTTTAACAATTCAAGAAGAGATCAGTCAAATCAAACGCAAATTGCAGGCGGGCAAGAAAACTCAAGAGAGGCAAAAGAAGAGGCATCGGGATCGCATGGTAGAAAGGTAATGTCTCCGATTTTATATTTTTTAGTGGTGTTGCTTGTTTGATGGTTTGGTTTTTTTCCTCAGAGGTTGTAGTGTTTGCGGCCGGGATCCCTCCTTTTGTTCCCAGTTGTCCCAGTGTTTTATCTGTTGGTTGTAGAAGCTGCTTTGCTCTTGTCGTCCATGCTTAAAAAATAAATAGAAACGGGGAATATCTCTGGGAAACATCTCGTAAATGCTTTAAGGGTTAGAGACTTCCATGAGTTTATCTGCTACTCCTTACGTAGCCCAAGGGGGAGTAGATCCGGTGGGAAAGCGGTGCCGTGTAGAGCTGGAATGGATTGGTTTGAATATCGCTTCCCTTCGCGCCTCTCGACAGGATCCAGTTTGTTTGTTCGTTATGCAAATATCGGACCTTCTACGATGACGAGATGAACAGTCACCTTGAGAGTAAATTCCATAAGGAACACTTCAAGTTTGTTGGAACCAAGTTGCCTCAACAAACAGCTGATTTTCTCCAGGTGAGCCTCTGGCTACGTTTCGATCCCCCGGGTTTCAGAAGTTTTGGGGTTTATTTTTATTTTGGGGATGCTGTAGAGCTAAACTGCCCCCCTAAGTAACGGTGTTGGAAACTGTTAGAGAAGGTGGAGTAATTAATACCAAATATTCTGCCGTATAGGAATACGTTGCTAATAAAACTAGGAAAACGGAAGAGCGTCGTAAAGCAATTGAAGACATTAATGCGGTTATTCAGCAGATTTACAGGGACCAAGATCTTACACAAGGTGAGAGTTCCTTTGTCAGGTGCATCGGCTGCCTCATCAACTCTATAAATAGTAAAATAATTAAAAAATAGTAGAAAGGGGAGGGGGGGAACCTGCTGGTGTTGCTGAAGAGTAAAACCTACTGTAAGTTCAAGTGCACCGTCAGCCGCTTCAGGTTATTACCCGGCTTTGTGGGTGCTAGATAAGTGATTAGCTGGCTGAAGAGATTAATTTTTTTTGCAAACCCGCAGTGCTGATGCGGCCGCAGCTCGTGGCGCTGCGGCATGCGGCCAGGCTTGTCTCGGGGCCAGCGGTATTCCGTGAACCTGGCCGTACGTAACGCACACTCCGCGTGGCTCCTGCTCCCCGGCAAGACTGTTTTGATGCTGGTGCAAGGGTTAGAAGCGAGTTTGTAACGTAATTTCCACTAAAATCTGGAACACAGCACAAATCCCCGGATTATTTTTCCGGTTACTACCGTTCCTCTCTTCCTTTTCAGACGTTGGCATGGAGCATTTTATTAAAAAGGTGGAGGCGGCTCACTGCGCTGCCTGCGACCTCTTCATCCCGATGCAGTACGGCATCATCCAGAAACACTTGAAGTCGCTCGACCACAACCACAACCGCAGGGTGAGTGGGCAGCCCGGCGCCTCGGGGGTCTGGCGGGCTTCGGCAACAACAGGAGCACGAATTTGGATGGTTTTAGTTCGTGAAACAAGGGAGAACTTTTCTTCGTCCTCTTCAGCACTTCTCTCCACAGTCTGCAGTTAATTTTGGCTGTTCTTGGGTCCCCAAAAACTTCGCCTTTGTAAAAGTTGGCAAGCGAAGGTGTTCATGGGATTAAAGCACCTTCAGCGGAGCCTCGTGCCAGTGTGAAAACGAGATCTCGTGTGTCTCGCCCTGTTTCTTGCAAAATAAACAACTTTCTGACTTCCCCACGTGCACGTGGGATGCTGTTGTGACAAACTTTACCATACCCATGAGCAGCGAGCTGAGGTGACGGCCGTCAGGCGACGGCTCTTTCTAGGTACAAAATACATCTGTCGGCACACAACTGTAAATCTCGATGCGTTACATCTTAAGTGCAATTTTTTTTTTGTCCTCCCATACAGGCCATGATGGAGCAGTCCAAGAAATCGTCGCTAGTAGTTGCAAGGAGTATTCTCAACAACAAATTAATCAGTAAGAAACTGGAGCGGTACCTGAAGGTAAGTATTTGTGGAGATATTTCATGACTTCATCTGTCATCTTCCTGCCCTGTGTTACACCGAACCCTGAGCGAACAGGATGAACGAGGTCTCCAGTTTAAACTTTTGGCCGGAGACCTGACTGTTGCGTTGTCGCCGCTAATTTTAGTGTTGATTTGAATTCTCGAGGTGGCATCTGCTTTCAAGAGCTGCTCACTCAACCGCTTTTGGTGCAGCCGTAATGCTGAACTTCTTGGGAGGGTTTGCTGGCGTGTGGCCGGTGTGAATTCCTCGAAGCAGCTGGGGATAAACTTGCAGCAGACGAACGCTTGTCTTCTCTTTTTCAGGGTGAGAATCCTTTCACGGATGATCCAGAAGAAAAAGAGGAGCACGAGGAAGGAGAAGGGGGACCCAGTGGAAGTGTAGAGGAAGGAACAGCAGAAGGAGCAGATGAAAACAAGGATGAGGAGGAAAATCCAGAAGAAGAAAATCCAGAGGAGGAAAATCAAGAGGAAGAAAATCTGGAAGAGGAAAATCCAGATGATGATGAAAATCCAGAGGAGGAAAATCTGGAAGAGGAAAACAAGGATCCCGAAGAGAACCCAGGAAGAGGTGAAAATGAGGAGGAGCGAGAAGAAACGGGGACAGAGACAGAAATTGCGCAGCCACAAGCACAAACGGAGGCGGAGCCGGATGCGGAAAAGGCGGAGGAGCAGACGTCCCCGCCTGCGGAGGAATCTCTCCCTGAGGAAGAAGAGCAACAGCCAGTAGAAGGGGTGGAGGTGGATGAGGAGGAGGAAGAGAGCGAAGAACCTGCTGCAGCACAAGAGGAGGAGGATGCGGAGTAAACTCTGGACGGGGAACCAGATGTGTAAAAGACCTGATGTATTTTGTTGTGGGTTTTTTTTTTTAAACATAACTGTATCTGTGAATTTCATAGCACATCTTTTGAGTTCTCATTCTACTAAACTCACTTAGGCAGTGGAAGCCTTGACCTGTAAAGTGAATTTTTGGAAAATAGAGGAAATGTTGTGGGTTGTTTTTTTGTTTTTTTTTTTTTTACCAAATCTTCATTTTAGTAGCTAGGTTTTGTGCGGTCTCTGTTTTTTAGATGGCTTTGTACTAGGAGAATTTCCTTTCGAGCATGTGTGCAAACCAGTGCTACTTCACGATCTGGCAAAAACAAAACCTCTTCTCTTCCCCTTGAATTGAAACTTTTCTATATTTAACAAAGCTGTGGTTTGTCCCCTTAGTCTGTCTGTCTGGAAACATCAGAAATTTGGTTCCGGGGGTTTAATTTCTGCAGTGTACGCCGTTAACTTCCACGTGACTGTAATATTCCCCCTGATGTTTTATTCTTCCTTTTAATGCGGAGCGAAATTAAGTGGTGTCAACGTTGTATTGTTTGTAAAATGCTTTCATTTTAAAGGTGAATGTTTTGGTGGGTGGAGATAAAAGGACTATCCTGAGATGACCTGTGACTCTGCCTTAATTTCTGGTGCCCTGGTAAAGCTTGTGAGAGGTTGGAGGCTTAGAACCGGTCTACAAACCTCGTGTCTCCGTGCTCTGGTTTGTTATTTGGGTTTAGCTCGGCTTTTCTCTCTTCGGTGCAGCAGATGGAGCTGAATTACTCACCTATGGTACTAGTAAACGCTTGGTTGAAGCTGTCGTTGGTCCATCATCACTCGGAGGATGGTTTCCCTTTCCTGAAATGAGGGAGAAATAAGGAAATTAGTTTCCGTGACACCGCAGAGGTTATTGGTGCTATGGAGAGAGGCGGCCGGCAGCTTTCTGCCGGGTGGGTTGACGGATAAGGACACGTTTTGCCTGGAATCGCCACATCCAGACTTAAAAACCTCCAGCTTGGTGTCACTTGTACGAGAAGTTTTCCCCAGCGATGGGCAGAAAAGGAGATGGAAGCATTAATGCGAAGACAAAAGTGCCGACCTCACACCCTTTCCCACAGCGCGGGTCCCTGGTGGCAGCGACCGCCCGGTCCTTCGGCCGCAAAACCCTCTGCGCGCCAACGGGATTGAGAGACGGATGAGACAAGCTCCGGGAGAAGGAACGCTTCGCCTGCTCCGTGCCAGGGAGATGAATTGCCCATGAAAACACCGAGCTCAGGTCCTGAACTGTTTATCCTGGCGTTGCCCATTCCCCTTCCCGAGCGGTGACCCCTTCTTCTGCAGACGGACATCTCAAACTAGGTCTGGAAGATTCTTTTTCCAAACATAATTAATAGCCTGAGTCGCTAAATAACTCGTTGGTGCTGTAACAACATCCCAAATGTCACTTTGATGTGTGTTTTGAGCTCAGAGCAGCCTAATTACCGTGCTGTGGGAACGAACTGGGTGTCTTGGAGGGTGCTGGTGGCAGTGGGGGGAAAATTTTGGAGGGGTGTGGGGTTAGAAAGCTGCCTCAAGCTTCATCTTCACATATTTTGGCTTTGAAGACAGGCCGGCATTCAGCTAGCCACCATCATCGGCTTGATTCTGTCACCTCCTCTTGCAGCCGCTGGCTTTTCCTCCTCGTTTTGGGGCGATTTCCAGGTTTTCCTCCTGCTTTTCTCTGTGGAAACTTTCCAATCTCGATAATGACCTCGTCCCATCCCAATGGAAAACCAACTGGGCTTGGCTTTGTTGAAGTGTTAAGATCTGCCTTCTGCTTGAGTTTTACTGTGTGATCGATGATTTGGATTTTCAGAAAGAATTATGAGGGAAGTCTCTTTGATTTAAGGTTTACTTAAGAAAATTGAGATTCTTTAATGGGTGTAGGCTGCCTGTAATCTTAAATATTGGGTCCTGAAAGTGGTGAGATCTCTGTGAATCAGCCATTCTTTTTAAAAACAGACAAACCTCGCTTTTATTTGTAATAGAGTTGCACCTTCCTCATACCTCCCCCTTTCTGCTTTATTTCCTTACGTTCCCCTTTCCACCATCCCCATTTCTCAAACTTTCTGGCTGGAGAAACGAATTTTGAGGAGAGGGACCGTGGAGGGGTGCAGGTTTTGTGTTAAATATGCTGGGTTTTGGGGAGAAGAGTCTTCATCTTGTGGTCTGGCGGGTCGGCGGCTCTTCCCGTCCCCCTTTGCTCGCTCCAGAAGCGTTGGCATCAAGGAAAACATCTGCAGAACTTCCAGCAGGGAAGAGTGAGTGGAGCTTGGGCTGCTTGCTGCGCTGGTCATCTTCTACCTGTTGGGTTTTTTTTTCCACCGATTATTAACAAGGAGAGGAAAAATGAAAGAACAATTTGTAATTAATTCCCTTCTTGTGCAATTGGGGCCTGAGTGAAGTTACCTTGGTGTTTGAAGTTCAGGTTGGAAGGAACATCTCCCCTCCTCTTAGCAGAACCCAGCTTCCCCTTGCGCAGGTGAATTTTATCCCTTCAACAATTGCTTTTCGGGTTGATAAACAGGTACTTGGTGCGTTTCGGACGCCTCCCCACACCGTTTACCTTCTGGTGACAGATTAATTGTACAACAGCCCTTCCCTTGGACTCTGAGCTTTACGTTCCCTTTAAACCAAAGGTCTGGCCAAGGAGCGAGTCCGCGAGCGGCAGCCGGCGTGCGTGAGTTGGTGCTGAGCCCAGATTGCCACCCGTGCTGCCGTACTGATGAGGTCAGGGCTCATCCAGCTTCTCAGGAGCGTTTGGGGCTTTACGGTTGCAGTGTAACTGGGTCTTTATACGCTAATTATTACGGTGGGTTTGTGTTCTGAGCCAAAATCCTTGAATTAAGCGCAGATATAGATAAGCTGCGTAGGGGCACTATGCGTTTCCTATCTACAGCATTAAGATTTTCATGGCTCTGTGCTCCTCTAGGATGCAGGCAGTAAACTCCAAACATCTGGCAACAATTAATTAGTCGTGCTAATTAAAATCCCCTCGGACTGCTCAAAGCCGATGATCTGCAGGAACAATCCAAGCACCTCGTTCCCCGCGGAGTCAGAGAACGCTGAGTGGAGAGGTGAGGAAGCGGAAACCAGCCGGGAAGGGCTCGAAGTCTGCGGGCGCTAAAATCCTTCCGTTCCACCTTCCCTGTAAATGTTTTCCCTGAAGGAATTATCTCTTAAGAAAACTGCCATCGCGTAGAGCTCAGCACGGCTCCTCCTGCGTGCTGACTGCTAGGACGGACGGGCTTTAGGATGTAGGTGCTATGTGTCTGGCCGTCGCTCGATTTATGCCCGTCGCGATGTTTTTTGGATGCTTCCACTTTTCCCTAAGGAAAGGTGAGCCGAATTACTGCTTCGGCTTGCTTCCCTCCATGCTTCGTACATCTGCTGGCTGTATCCCACGTCGATTCGTTGGAGAACACGCAATTAAGTGCCGCAATTCAAATTTACGCAGCTGAGCATAAACGCGTTTTATTTTCCCCACAACATCCTTATGTCTGAGGCCACTACCCTCGGCAGTGGTCCTGGCGCGGGGGGCGGTAGCGGATTTAATTTGTGTTTTCTGATTGTTCAGCCAAGATCTCAGTTTCTGCGAATGCTCTTGGGTGTATTTTATCATGTTGGTTAATAATTATACTAATTCTAACCACCTGGGGTTACAAATCCTGCCTCATCACCCCTGTGCCCAGGGCAGCCTGCTTTTTTTTTCCCTCCTGTAAAGGTGTATTTTAGGAGCATCAAGAAGGATCCGGGGAAGAGATTGCAGGAAAGATCTGGGGAAAGAAAGGGCAGGAGGTTTTGAGGCGAGCATTGGGGTGTTTCGGAGCAGCCAGCCCCGTCTCCTGGCAGGATTTCCTGCGGACGCGTCCGCCCTTGTAGCTCAGAGGCTGTGGGGAGCGTCTCACAGTGAGGAGTTTCGAGGTGCTCGAGCTCGCTGGGGTGTCTGTCGGTCATCGGCAATTAAGGACGGCTGGTAGAACTTGTTTCTGGGGCGTTCCATATAGAAACAGATAATGCAGCACGGTGGCACTGATGTAACTCCTTACTCTGATTGTGAAGTTGCCAACAGCTTTGTATTCATTTATTTTAATTGTTTTAGATGAGAAACACGTGAACGAGGCTTCAAACAGTATTAAATTGAGGACTTCTTTCAAGAATATATCACCTAGAGCATTGTTTTTGAATGTTTCCAGGTTAAAAATCTGTATGTAATCTATAAGTATTTCCCTAAGGTATGGAAATAATTGTAGGATCCTGCGAGTCTCCAATCAACATGCTGGCATGGCCACTCGTTATTAATGTGGGCTTTAAAAATCCTCCCCATTTCCTTCTAGAAATCAATTTCTCTCGGCTCTAATACCTGGCTGCTATCATAATCTCCAGATTTAATGGGTAAAGATTTTTTCCAGTCTGTCTTCCACATCCTACAGAACCAGCTTGGGTGTTTGTCCAGCCCTTCTGTCGTTTGGATTCTCTTTGTCGGGCTCTGTATTCCCCAGGATTTTTCCTAATTTTGTTTAAAAAAAACCCATTATCATCCTCCGCCTGTGCCATTCTGGCATTTTGAGGGCTGGAATAACCCTTGGAGCTTTTATTTCCTCCTCAAATTATCTCACAATGCTTCTGCTCAGTCTCCTCTATCGCATTTTTTACCAGTTGCAGCACGAACTGGGACTATCAAATGCAGGTGGTTGTTCCTCACGTAACTCAAACTGGATTTTCTTGGATTTAAATGGTTTAAATTAATAAAAAAAACAGGGAAAAAATCCTTTGAGGAGCAGCACGTGTGGCTGTGCCACAAACTGGGGATATTTTGGTTTGTAGCCTTTGAAGGAGAGATAATGACCTCATGGTCTTATTCTATCTCCGCTTCCCTCATCTATGACGAGCTGTTGCTGGTCCAGGAGTTTTCCCAGTTTTCCCACCAGAATAAAAGAATTTTTCTCCTTGTTCTACATTTTTTTTTCTTTCAAGCTCTATTGATCAACCCTAGATGGAGTTCAAGGATTGCTCTCTTCCTTGCAATAAGCAGGTTTGATTTACACCAGGCAGAGCCAAGATGCCACGATTGTTCATCCTTTACATGATTTATAGCCAGTTCTTTCATAATTTGAAATAAAAGTGAGTCCTTCAGCCCTTTGCGGTTCGGTTCAGGTGATAAAGGAATGAAATGGGTCTGGAAAAGGGTGCAGCTTGTGAAACGCAGGGCTTGAGGAAGACCACGGATGCTTTTGGGGTGCAACCTGCCTTTCCTCACCCGTTTCCCGCTGCCGCCGGTTGCTTTTAAGCTGTTTTGATCTGCTTTTTTGGCAAAACCTGAGGTAAAAAGCTGTCGTCTCGCCGGGCTAAAGCCTTTGTCACTGCTGCGCCTTAGGCCGTGGTCACGGAGATGCAGTTTTGGGGATCCTTCTGTGTGAGGTGAGGGGGTTTGGGCCGGGATGGCGGGCGCCATCGCTGTGAGGGGCTGGGGTCACGGCCGGGGCTTCGGGGGACCGCGGGAAGAGTTAAGGGTCAGTTTAGGAGCCGAGGGACAAAGGTGAGGGGTCAAGGGCCGGGTGAGGGGTCAGGGCCCGCCGGGTAAGGGCCCGCAGGGGAGCACCGGGCCCGCGGGCTCCATGGCGACCCCCGCCGCCAACATAATGCAAGGTGAGAAGCGAGCCCCGCGCCTTCGACCAATCAGGAGAGGGAATTGCTGTGATTGACAGGAGGGAGCCCCGGTGGCGGCCCACGGAGGAAGCGCTGTCGCCAATAGGATCGGGGGATGGATGCGGGGAGGGGCGCGCTGGCCAATGGGAGAGGCGGGAAGGTCGCGCCTCTCAGAGAGCTCGGCCAATGGCAAGTGTGGGGGTGGGCTTCTGGAGCGAGGCCAATGGAAAAGCTTCGTGGGCGGGCCAGAGCGGCGGCGGGGCCCAATGGGTGGCGGGCGCGGTGCGCCTGCGCAGCGGGCGCTCGGGCGAGCAGTGCGGCGCCGCTGACCGGAGGCGGAGGGGAGAGATGGAGCAGGGATATGGCGGTAGGTGCGGGGCGGCCTCGGTGCGCCGCGGGGACCGGTCTTTCCCCTCCTCCGGGACAGCGGCTCGGTCCTCCCGCCGCCTCAGCGGCTGCTCCCCGTAGCGGCGAGCGGGGAGGGGGGGAGTCAGCCCCTGCGGGAAGCGTTGTACCCGCCTCCCGTGAGGGGATGCCGCTGCTGATTGGCTGAGCGTCGCGTCAGTCCGCGCTCGCGTGCCGCCGATTGGTGGGCGGGTGCTATTCAAGGGGGGGGCCGTTCCCTCCTCACACACCCCCCCTCCCGCCGGGGGGGGGCGGAAATGGAGCCGGTCCCATTTCTAAAGACGACACAAAATGGCGGCCGCGCGGCCACGCCCCCCCGCCGCGTGCGCGCTGGTCCTTTCCCCCCTTCTTCCTCCGGTTGTGACCCCGGTGGGAGGCCCCTTCCCTTCCCCGGGGGGGTCCCGTCCCCTCCCGGTGGGGACCCGACCGCTTTGGGGGTGTCCCCCTCACCCCAGGTACCAG
The DNA here is from genome assembly GCF_028858705.1 of Grus americana. Lineage (NCBI taxonomy): Eukaryota > Metazoa > Chordata > Aves > Gruiformes > Gruidae > Grus > Grus americana. Next base: position 500,715 of record NC_072884.1, on the reverse strand, counting down.
CTTTACCTCAGGCGGGACCGAAAATCCGCCCCCCCCCCCCCCGTTACCCCCGGATGAAGCAGCAGCGACTCTCTCGGGAGCGGGGGCCCGATCCCCACACCTGTCCCGACCATAAACCCCGCCATAACGAGCCGCGACGGCTCTTCCCCCTCCAGTACCCGCCTCATGCTGTCCAGGTGGGGCTTTACCCCCCGCTGAGGTGTTTCCCTCCTCCCCGGTATAACGGCAACCGGTAAGAAAGCGTCGAATGGAGCATTAGGCAGCAGGTGAGACTCCAAAATGGCAGGGAAATGCCGTTAACATCGTGAAGCTTCGTTCGGCGGCGTTGGGGAAGTGATTTATGAGAGGGGAAAACCCGTCCTCCATCAGAGCAACAAACGACGTCTTCTCCCAGCCTTTGCTGGTCTTTTTTATGTCTCTTTATGCAAAACGAAGCTAGCAGAAGCGGAAACTGAAAGAAAATCGTTGTGATTGAAGTTTTAACAGCTGAATATTGGTTGTTTAAAGCCCCTTGATGAAGTTTGTTTAGATGCGAGATGGCGGCATGTGGCTAACGCTCCCGGATCGCAGCCGAACAGCCTGGATCCTCTTCCCACCCCGAATTCCCGCTTCGCTTACATTCACGTTTAGGGACGCCACAGTCCCACGAGGGGGAATTTTACTTCACTGTTGAAAACACTTCCTTGGGTTTTATAACATAATTATGTTTATAACATAATTATGGCTGTGGCAGGATTTTATAAATGATACAGCAGCGATGCCGTTTCTGCGTGTGTTTTATCACATTCCTAATACGCTGGACACCACTTTTTCTGCAGAGATAATTCATCCTGACATCGACAAGTTGCTCTGTCCAGGTTCGATCTGTCCCCGCTTTCAGCTTGGTGGAGGTCTGATGCCCGGCATCTCTTTCATCATGTTTTTAATTGCTTTTTTGAAGTGTTTGACTGGTTCTTTGGGCATAAAAACGAGGTGAGAAGCCGCAACAGGATTAAAAAAACCCCTTAAATATGTGTTGAATCATCCTCAACAAGTGTCGGGTTTTTTCTACTGACAACCAAGTGAGTTCGGATAAAGAACTTGGAAGAGTTTACGCAGCTGAAAATTATTCTGGAGAAAGATTTCCTTGGCTTCGTGATGTTAACGAGCTCCTTAAAGCTGGGATCTTCCCTTTGCCTTGCAGAACTATTAATAGATTAAACCCCCCCCCCCGAGTGCATTGCAGCTTTAGAAAAGTTTTGTCATGGATTTTTACCATTACACGTTATAAAAATGAAAGTGTTCTAACAGTTCTTGTACGTTTGGGAGTTTATAAATAAACCTCAGGTGTAGCCGGCTCAGCTTGGAACCAGCCCCTTTATTTTTAATTCTCTGCGTGTTGAGAATCGTACGGTTCCACCCAAGCGGGTTTTTGAGGAGAGCGCCCTTTACAGACAAGCCTTGCGTAGGGGCATTGCGATATAGAGATTTAATTTAAATACTTTGTGATTCTAGCAGAAGACAAACTTTATTCTCCTTGTATAAAGTCCTCTGTTGGAATCAGCGGGAGAACCTGGTACCGCTGCTTATGGAAGGAATTGCCTGATCTAATTCCTGGATCCCGGTTTTCTTTCTGCAGGTGTTAAATTTTAATTTTTCAGCACTTTGGACAGACTGAATGACATAAATCTCTCCATAGCGCTCCATCATCTCCAGATTCGCACTCGGCTTGCACACGTGTGCGGAGAAAAATTATTCCCAAGCTTTTTTCCCACCTCAGGAAGCGCTGTCCTGGGAATAAACGGAACCAGGACATACGGTGTATTCAGCTCAGGAAAATTCACCTCTCGGCTCCTTCTGAGGTTTTTTTTTCTGCTCTACACGTTATTTCATCTCTATTTTCCCAAGAGAAGACGATGATGATTTATTCTGCTGAGTTCCCCCCCCCCCCCCCCTTCCTGGAGATGTTTACAGACACGCTGCAGAGCTGACAGATCCAACCTCTGCTCGTTGGTACCGAGTCATTAATACCCGAGTGTCTCATCTAGTGATTTTTTTATGTAACACTTAGTTTCAAAATTAGATGTTGAACTCTTAATTACCACGTTCTTAAGTTGTACCGAAAGCTTGAGGTCTTTGCTTTGAAAACTTGAGGTCTTTGATTCACCCAGATTTCTTCATTCCTTGAAAGAATATAATAATCGCCCTAATACCTGTACATACATAATGTGCTCTACATCTTATGTGCGGAAATTAAAGGCAGGAAGCTTTATCCTATAGAATCTGGAGGTAGAAAGAGGTGGGACAGCCTTTGGCTGAAAAACGCTGCGTTTTGGGCCAAGCAGCCTGCGTTTTCTTCGAGGTTTCGTGCTATTTTTGCCTCCTGAATTAATGCAGCCAAAGTTTTATCAAAGACGGCTTAAAAATTGAAGGAGAGGAGCTCGCTTTTGATTGTGCGGTCGAAAATGTGAGGGCCGCTGCTATTTTTGGCATTGCTGGGTGAGAAACGGAGCGACCTGCCCGGAAAAAAGCTTTCCCTGCACTGCCTTTGCTTTCCCTTCCCGCTTTTTTCCGGCTACGAGCGTGTTTGGAGGCAGGCATTGAGCTGGGATGATGCCTGTGACAGCCAGGAATTTGACGTCACTTGGCGTCACTCGCAACGATCGCGTGCGTCAGCACTTTGTTTGCAAGGGGTGAGTTAACGCGCAGGAGGAGGGAGCGTTAAAATTGAGCTGCGGATTTAAAAATCAGGCTTTGGGGTGGCTGCAGTCGATGGATCCGGGATTTTGTCCTTAATTTTTGTGCTCTGTCTTGACGTAATCCTCCCCGCAAACTTCACCGGCAGCTGGAAAATCGCATCCTGGCGTTACCCTGCTCCGGCTGGAAAGCGAAGCTGAACGGCGAACGTCTCAACCTAAAAACACCAACGGTGGGAAAGGAAATTATTTAGTAATAAGGCTCTGATTTGAAAAGGCGTTTAGGCGTTGCAGTTCCTGTTTTGCTGGTGCTGTGGTTTCTACAGGAGTTCGAAAATACGCGGTAACCGTTTCGCCCGTGATTTCTTTAGGTTCTGGGTGCGTAAGGTGATTTCCCGCAGGGGAAAAAAAACAAAAGCTGTTAAGAGGGAGGAGTGTCCTGTAGATGCTTGGTTCGTGCTGCGGGCTGTCTCAAAAAGTAAACGTTTTGGGGAAAATTGGGGGTTTTCACCAAAAAAGAAGAAAAGATTTTGCAAAATTGAGGGCTGCCTCCAACAACTAAAAGCTTTGCAAAATTGAGGGCCCCTCCAGAAAATAAAAAAGCGTTGCAAAACTGGGGGCTGCCGCCAAAAAATATAAAAGCTTTTGCAAAATCAGGGTCTGCCACCGAAAATAGAAGAGCTTTACAAAGTCGAGCGCCCCTCCGAAAATAGAAAAACTTTGCAGAATTTGAGGACTGCCTCCAAAAAGTTTGGCAAAATTGGGAGCCGCCTCCAAAAAAAGCAAAGTTTTTGCAGCATCGGGGGCTGTCTCTAAAAAAATAAACATTTGGCAAAATTGGCGGCTGGTTCCAAAACCAGAAAAGCTTGGCAAAATTGGGGGCCACCTCCAAAAATATAACTTTTTTGTGAAATTGGTGTCTAAAGGGCAGAAAATCAAACTGAACTTCAAAAGAAGGAAGGAAGGAAGTGTGCGTGTGGGGTTTTTTTTTGGGGGGGGGGGGGGGGTTGTTGGGTGTGGGTTTGGTTTTTTTTTTTTGGCTTGTGTACGCTCTTCCTCAGCCAGGGAACATTTGGAGGGAGATGAGGTTGCTAAAGGGAAGAGAAACTGCAGATTCAGGGGGAAAAGACAAAGCCAGGAAAGAAACCAGGAGAAATTTGGGGTGTCAAAATAAATTGGATCCGTAGGAAGCCAGGCATGGGTAGTTCTGCTTGGGGACCAACTTGTTTTTCTGATCGGAATAATAAAGAAAGATTTAAAAATGTTTTTTCTGCGGAGAAGCGGTAGCCAAGACTCAGCAAAACACCTGAATTTCCAAATTTAATTTAGATGATCTCGAGGTTTTCTGGCAGCGTGGAGTTTATTTATCCGATGTTTTTTGAGCGGATGAAGGCGTTTGTGGGTCTTTCAGAGGTCCCTGCGGCGCCGGGGATGCCAGTTCCCCCCGGAAGCTTCGGAAAAGGTTTAAAATGGAGAGATGATTTATTTTGACGAGGAAAACGAATCGCTGCTGCGAAATAAAGGAGCTGGTGAAGTCGCGGCGGGAGCTGCTGCTTCCACCTGGGCACTGCTGCTGTTTTCGGGGAGACCGGACCGAAGCCGCCTCATTAGTGCAAATCTTGCAATTAGAGAAGCGTAGGGACCTCGATTTATTTTATTGGCTTGTGTAATGGTACTCGCCTCGGCTCACACACAAGGATATCCAATATTCCCTAGTAAAAAAGACGCTTCTGCTGGCAGAACGGAATCGAAACGTCCGTTCTTGATGCCGGTTCAGTTCTTGGGATGATTTATCCTGTGAATTACCTCCCATCTAAACGTAGCTTTGCACCATCGTTACGTCAAACACCTTTTAAAAAGCATTGGGCAAGCTTCGGGCGTGTTTCCCAAACAATAAAAACCACATGTGGAGCCATAATTAAAAACTTTATTGGTTCTAAAGTTGATTAAGGGAAGAAACAAACCCCGCGATAACAGCAGGGACGATCTTTCTGATGGCTGCGTTCTTTTTCTTGCAGGTTACGGCACCTGGAATACCGGGGCCACCAACACTCAAGGTGAGTTTTGGGTATGGAAAACTTGATTTAGGGAATTGCAATTTTAGAATAAACCTTATTTTTGGCTTCTTCCTAGCCAGAGTAGTGTAATTCAGAGTTTTGCAGCCTTCCTCCTCCTCTATTTGTTTTAGTGATTTTTCTACTACTTCTTCTGTAAAAGCTTCATCTGTGATACCGTGACAGGTTTTACAACTGCCCAAGGATTTTTATGGAATAATTTGAGTTCTTTTCAAGTGCACATCCAGGAAAATGTTTCCAAAAATTGTATAAAAGTATATATTATGCATTTAATTTTCATAATTAGCTCTTGGAGGTCCCAGCTTCTTTCTTTCCTGTTGCGTGGGGGAATTTTTCCTGCCAATTAAACTGAGTTATGTCTGTTCAGTCTCTGAACTTTTCCCTTCGTTGCTTTTAGAGCTGAAACTCTCTTTTGTTTCCGTCCCGTTCAGGTACATACGCCACGAACGCGACGAGTTGGCAAGGTACGTGCTTAAAACCCCCTCGTTTATCTCCGGGTGTTGGGCTGCTCTGCTCAGTCTCTCTTGTTGGTTAATTTATTTATATTTAATTTGCTCTGTGATAGCGTTTTTTTTTTTTCTCTTGCCGAGGGAGCAGCTCTGTCCCGACAACGGGCAGCCTTAAAGCAAAAAAAATCAGCTGGCGGATGAGAAAAGTTCGTTTATTTTACATCTCCTTTGCTCGTTTGATCTGGGACAGCCAGATGTGTGTATTAATAAATTGATTTTACTGAGATTATATTGTTTTCCCCTCAAAACCCAAGGTTTGTCCTTGATGATACGGAAATGCAGTTCTCTGTCCAAGCTGGCACTTCCTCAGTAAAACACGATTTCCTTTCACTAATAAACTTTTCCTCTCGGAGCAATTAGTTAATTGGCCTTGATTTGGATCGTGTGGCTGGTTTAAGCCGGTCTTAGTACATTCCCAAGCAAAAGCCTGAGATTCTTTTAAAAATATTATTTCTTTGGTCCTCGCAATATCAAATTGAACGCCGCACGTTGGGCTGAGGATTCAAACCTCGCAGCTGAAGTCATCGGTGAAAAAGAGTTGTTTTTTCTTCTATTATTCCTTTTTTTTTTTTTTTTTTTTTTTTTTTGGTAAAACCTGGGTGTTCCCATCAAGGATTCAAACCCCGTTGTGCTGGGTATTGTGCCGATGGGGAGCAGAAAGGCCGCTCCCGCTCCGGAGAACTTATATCAAACTTACAATCTAAATAAAAACACAAGTTGTCGCTTGGCACAACCGGCAGCGGCGCTCCCGCGGCCGTAATGATGTCAATTTTACCGCAGGCATCGCGGAGAAGGAGAATTAAGAGGTGATTATGATGGCGATCGCTTTGGAGTGCCTGAGGAGTGGTACGGGAGAGGGTTTGGCAGTCCAAAGCAGCGAGAGGAAGCTTGCCGCGTAAATTGGGGCACGTGGCGACACTGAATTTGAGCTGGGGCTGTGACGAGGATCCATCCGGATCTCGGCATCGCGTGAAGCATCGGCAGCTTCGCCAGCGTGGCTGCAGCATCTTGTTTTTTCCGCCGCGCCGTGGTGTCTTGCCGTGAGGGGCTCGTTGAATACAACTCGCTGCTTTGATTTTTCTGACTAATTTCTGTCGTCGTCTTTTTTTTGATGAATGTACGACGATCTGCCCGGCAGTGTGTCTGCTTTGAGTTTTCTTCTGTCGTTTTGTGGGCCCGCGTGACATAGACGACTCAGAAATTGCAAATACAACCAGCAGCGCTCCGTTTCTGCAGCTAAAATCACCCAAAGGAGGACGATCCTTCTGCTTTTAGGGTTGGGCAACACGAATTTTTGATATTTCTCGCTTTAAGAACCCAGTTTTCTTTTAAAGGAGGTAAAACCCAGCTCCAGCCTTGCCGGGTAGGATCTGTTTGCGTCTAAACTCTTCCTCCAGGTCCTCGTGTCTTTATAATAATGTCTTAATATTGTTTTTATTTTCCTTTTTTTTTTTTTTTTTTGCCAGGCTATGAAGGCTACGACTATTACAACACCCAAACCACCGCCGCTAATACAGCGGCCACGTACAACTACGCCGCGGCCGCTGCCACCTCCGGCAGCTGGGAGACACCCAAAACTTCGGATATGAGCATGAACGCCGACGTCAACGCCGCCATGCCCGTCGCCTCGTACGGCGCCGAGACTTCGGCGAACGAGAATTCGGATTCCATCATAGCCAAAATCAACCAGCGTTTGGATATGCTGTCGAAGGAAGGCAGCGGCGGGACAGGGGAGGGGATGGAAGACCAGGAGAGGTGATTGTTCCACTTCTTTTTTTTTTTTTTTTTTTTTATTTTGAATATTAAAAAGAACGGCTTTTAATCGCTCTGCACTCAGATGAAGCTGTTCTAATCGCGTCCGGCGTTCGTTCCGTGGAAAATAAGCTGAACTGCTTATTTATTACCCGTCCCGATACGTGTGTGTGCGCACGCACGCGTGTCTTTTACATATCAATATCTCACACCTATCAAACTCGCTGTACGCATTAAAAGCAGCTTCGTTGACGATTCAGTTCCGAGACTTGGCAGAAGGCTTTTTTATTTGTCGATTTTAGGTTTCTTCAAGTCTCTTTTCCTCTGCGTTCCCTTTTTCCTCCCGGCTGCGCAGTAATTTATTTTCTTTTTTCCTGCTGGGTTAAATAATGCCGGTCTGCGGAGTTGTTTCATATCAGCGCGTGTTTTGCTGCTGAAATAATGATACAGATCCTGGCAGGATTTACTAAATAAATGAAATTTTGCCTTTTTTTGGCCATTTGATGCTCGCTGCTGCAGTCAGACAAGGTGCTGGGGGGTTTATCGGCGTTAATTCAGGCCCGGAGGCAGAACTAATGGAGAACAAGGAGCAGCTTTTACCTGGGGAAGCTTTTGGGATCTGCTTTTCTGCTGGCAAATCATAACTTGGAGTGGTTTAGTGCTGTAAAGTTAGTTAGAGGACATCTCCGAAGGATTTCTGTTTAGGTACTTGTGCAATAAACCACTGTTCTTCGGTATTTATTTATTTTCCCTGAAACTTTGGAAAAGGTGGAGCGGGATACAGAAAGCGATGGGTTCACAGGGTTGAAAATTTTTTTTTTTTTTCTGTTTTTCTGGCCAAAAAAGCATTTGGATTGCAATAAAAACGGATGCGAACACCCGTATGATGCGCAGGGGTGTCGTTGTAGCTGCTGACTGTTGTCTCCTCCTCCGCAGCTCTTTCAGATTCGAGTCTTTCGAATCCTACGACTCGAGGTCATCGATGAACGACCGCGACATGTACCGATCCGGCTACGATTACGGAGAAGTCGGAACCGATCGGAACGATTCCTTCGGGAGCCAGTTCGACAACCGCAGGGATCAATCTCGCAACCGAGGAAACAACTACGGCCTGATCCGAGGACGGGGTCAAAACCGCGTTCAAAATCGAGGGCGTCTGAACGCTTTCAACCGCACCGACCACTTCATGCCCTCCTCCAGCTCCGAGCGCCTCTCGGCTCGTTGGAACGAGTTGAACTACATGGGTGGGCGCGGGATGGGGGGCGCCGGATCCAACAGGCTCCCGTCCCTCTTTTCCCAAGCCCTCGTTCCCGACTACGGCGATTACGGAGATTATGGCGACTACGGCGATTATGGGGATTACGGTGATTATGGCGATTACGGAGATTACGGTGACTACGGAGACTATGACTATGGCATGATGGGGATGTCGGGCATGGGAATGGGACGGTATGGGAATATGCCGTACGGAATGGGGAGGCAACGAAACAGAGACAGGATGGGTACGGTGCCCTGGCACATGAACGCGCTCATGGTAAGTCGTCACCGTTGTCTGGTTTTTTGTTTTTTTTTTTTTTTTTTTCCCCTTGTGAAGATGGTTTTTTGCTTGCTTCGCTCTTCGGCCGTACGGGAGAAGCGTCTGTCTTGATTCCCGTTGCTTCCGCCACGGAATAATTCAAATCTTTCCTGGCTAGAGCAGTGTCCCTAAGCTTATATATACCCCTTTGCACCTAAAATAGAGCAGCTGAGTGCTTACCCCCTCCCAAATCCACTCCTTTGGGGCACTAAAATCCTTTTATAGCCAAAAATAACTCTGCGGGGTCACAAGAATTTAAACTTTGTAGGAGATGGGTGGAAAACTTTGATTTTTAAGCTTTTTTTGCTGCCTCGACTTGATGAATACAACTGATTTCTTCCCGCTTTTAGCCCAAGAGAAGAGGTTTCCGAAACCGTTCGGGAGGGCGATCGGACGGGGAGGGAGGAGGACGCAAACGAAAACAGTCGCAGAGCGGAGATGAGCCGGACAGCAAACAGGCAAAGACCGACAGCGAAGGAGACGACACCGAGAACGGTACGAGCCCGTCTTCCCCCACTCATATTCTCTGTTTCCCCCCGTTTTTAAGTGTTTTATCCTTCAGCTGACTGTTGTTACGTTTCAAAGCCTTTGGTTTGGTTTTTTTTTTGACTCGTTAACGTTGTTATAATACTCCTGCAAGTCCACAGGCTTTATAATTTTGGGTATTTTGTGGCCTGGGATAATATTTACTGCCCGAGGCGAGCATTGTGAAAGTAAGGGCAGAGTTTGCAGCGGGCACTGATGAGCGAAGAGAAACCAGTCTGCGATCCTTACTGGGGTTTACTGGGGCCGTTATCGTGGTACTTAGGGATTTATTAGGGACCCTTTGGAGCGTTAAGTGGGAGGCAAGACCCCCCCCAACACGTGATTTCTCTTGTGTGCAGCAGATGAGGGCGAAGGAGAGGAAAAATCAGGAGATGAAGCTGACAAAGGTGTAAGTAACTTTTTTTTTATCTGTCTTTGTGGTAAATGTGGGACTATTTAAGCACTCGAGCAATTTCCTCTGCTCTTTAGACCACGCTGAGGGTCAGAATATTTAAAATCACCCAGAAACAGCGTTTTGAGCCCATCTATTGGGTGAATATTTGGTCCTCGTGACTTCCCCGTGCCCTTCAGCGGGGATTCGGGCAGATTCGCACCCAAAAAGCACTTGTAGGGGACAGCTTAGGATCCTGCGCCTGTACTTCTGCGTTGGGTGAGGCTCGTTAAGGCTAAATTCCAATTAGTGGTTGGTTTTGGCTGGGGGTTGTTGCCGTTGGTTGTACTTGCGACTGCGTGAAACCTTCAGTACCGCGTTCCTCAGAGCCATGACTCAGCTCCCAAGTATTTAAATTTCGATAACGAGAAGCGATACTTTAGCACCGACGTATAAGCTGATATTACGGAAAACTACGCTATTTTGTAAACATTTATAAAAAGGGACGTTTAATCCCCAAATGGCACCGCCTTTCGCCCTCTATGTGATCTGAGCGGGTGGGCTGTGAAACCTCCAACTCTCCGTAAATAACACCAACGTCTTTTTGTGTTTCTCTCTTCTTTTTTTTTTTTTCCCCAGGAGAACGGGACTTGGGGTGATTTGGCGGAGGAAGGTAGGGTGTTACCCCCCCCCACACGCTGCTCCAGGACTACTCCTACTCCAAATCCATCTGCTTCACCTCGCGGCATTACCCAGATCTTGATTTTTTTTTTTTTCACTCAAAAGCCGATGCAGCTCCTCCCGTTAACCAGTCCAGGGCTCCAGCGCTGCCTATCGCGGCACAGAAGCGCCGCGCTGGTTATCAGGGGAGCGACAAAACGATTTCGTTTCTTCTGGGCTTCTCGGCGCGGACGGTCGCTGAGAATTTTTTAATGAGTTAATTTTTCTGCCGTGCTCGGAGGACGGCGGTGAGGACGCACGCATCTCGCAACAGAGCGGAGCAAAAAAATATCATAAACTAAGTTCTCAACGGAGGCTTCAGACACCAGGCTAAACCTTGGTTTGTTTTGATTTTATTTTTTTTCCAATTATATGGGAATTAGAACAGTAATTTAAAACCAGTTCAGCTGGTTTGCGATTGGATGTTTTTGGTAAAGACGCGTCAACCCCCAGCACGTTGCACCTCCTGCGTTAGCGTGACTTGGGGAAACCATGCCTTTTCTTGCCGCTTTTAGGCTGATTTCGGGATCAAAACCAGATGTCCGAGTTCCGGACTCCTTTGCCTGAGTTCTGTGAGGCTGACAGATCTCCGACTCGCAGCTTTCTACCCCAAAACACTGCAGAGATCAACTAAATCTTTAATTCTCTTTTACCTTCCCAATAATTGGGAAGGCGACGTGAGGAATATATCCAAAACCATCTCGCTCGAGCACCGCTGGCATCTCTGCTGTCTTATTGTTTAAATTTTTTGAGGAGCCTTGTGAAAAATAGATGAACGAGGCAAAAAATGAGAATACGAGGAGAAATAGCAGCTCCTGCCAAGGAAGGGAGATAGGGAGAGGTGTCTGCAGAACTGTAAAAATCGGGGTGGTTTCCACTCTTTCTGCTAACGGCGTGTCCCATCGCTGCTTACGAAGACTTCTGAGTCACTGTGGGATGTTCGGGGAGCCGGAAGAGAGGAGAGTTTGGGTTTCACAGCTGCTGGAGCCCTCGGAAAGAGGCTGCCGCTTCCCTGTGGTCGGAAGCTGGCTTGGGAAAGCTTCCAGAGACCAAAAGTTGTGATTTCCCGAAGCTGAGAGTAAAGAAGAAACCAAGAGAAACCCAAAAATACCTCAGCCAGCAGAGCGAGTGATTGTGACCACGCTTGTTCTGAGTTATTTATCTTTTTTTTTCTTCCCTCTCCTCAGCGTCTGGAGATGGGTGCGAAGATGAGGACGAGGAGGTGAAGAAGAAGAGGGAGAAGCAGCGGAGAAGAGATAGGATGCGCGACCGTGCCATGGACAGGTGAGGGAAGCGCCGAGTCGTTCCGTTCTCGGGTGAATAATACGGACCCAGGATATTCCTCTGCGTGAACGTGGGATAAATCTGTTGGGGCGTTGTGTTTTGGGGCTCCGCATTCTGGTTTCAGCAGGGGTTTTTTTTTTCCCTTTTTGTGTGTTTTATGACCGTTTCGACAATACTGTGGTGTTTAATACCTAGATCAGCGTAGAATTAGAAGTTCAGAGGGGTGATTTCAGTAGTTATATGCTTAGCTATTAAATAAATACAATAAACGATCTAAAGACTGACAGCGATGACGACACCAGCGTTTCTGTATCTCGAGGAGAGGATTTTCGTTTCATATTCACCTCCCGCCCTGTGAATTTATTCGCTTGCTTTTAAACTCCCGCGGGATTTTAACGTCCAAACCTGTAGCGTAAAATTTAACGGAGAAGCAGATGCTGTTTAATCCGTGCAGGTTCTACAACGATTATAAAGGCAAAATAAAATTGCGTGGGGTGGCGCTTGGGGAGCGAAAACAAAGAGGTAGAAAACGACAACGAGGGGCGGCAACGGTCTCATCCTCTTGATGTTCTCGTTAAGCTAAGCTCGTTCCTCGTTCGTTCCGTTTAGAATCCAGTTTGCCTGTTCCGTCTGCAAGTTCCGCAGTTTTGAGGAAGAGGAGATCCAGAAACACCTCCAGAGCAAGTTTCACAAAGAGACTTTGCGATACATCGGCACCAAACTCCCGGATAAAACGGTCGAGTTTCTGCAGGTAGGCGGGTTGCTCGGCATTACCTCGACCCTTCTCTGCGTCCACGCTGGCGTTTCGGGGCTTAATTTGGCGTTTCGGGGCTTACGTGGAGAGTAACGGACTGTAAATTCATCCACGCGCGGCTCCCTGCTCCGTTGGCTTGCATCGCCCGATGACATCGGTTGGAACGATGCGGTGTCTCGCGGGTTTTCGTGTTGGGAGGAAAAATGAATTGTATAAATTTGAACAGAAAAGCCGGATATTGATATTCCAAAGATTCTTTGCCGTCTCCGCATCCAGAGCTGAGGAAGGAGAGCTAAGAACTGAGGCATTTAATTCTCTGGATGGCCAATGTTTGCGTTTTGGGGGCATTTTTCAGGAATTTGGGGGTTCCCACAAGGAATCTGATGGTAAAGTGGGGACAAGCTTCTATTTGGCTCTGATTTTTGGATCTTTCCGGCTCTTGCTCTGCTAGAAATGATGGGACAGGGAGGGGAAAACACTCTCCTTGTCTAATTAATTCACCGACTGCCGGCTTCCCTGTGGGTTTTCTCTGGAGAGCTCGTTTCCCTTTCGAAGCACTGAGTATTTTCGGAGAACAGCGAGTTTTCTCCTCTTCCCTTCTAGGAATACATCGTCAATAGGAATAAGAAAATCGAGAAGCGACGCCAAGAGCTGACGGAGAAAGAGGGCACAAAACAGAAGCCGGATCCTTTTAAGGGTAAGCATCCGTTCTCACGTGCTCCCTCAGTATCCGAAAAGAAATATCGCTCCCAAAGGGGCTTCGTGCTTTGAATTTGTGCCGAATCAGGTTCTGGGTGGAGGGGTTTTTTGCCAAGTTTGTGAAATAAATCGTCTTGGCAGGGAAGGGGGAATGCCCGTCCTCGCCGTGAGGCTTGTGCAACGTCAGAGACACTAAAACTAGGTAAACAGGAGAAAAACTCCCAGGAATTGTTGAATTTTTTTTTTTTTTTGTGGCTGTTCAGTTAATGCAGCTGGATCCCATGTTCGATTTTAACGTTTAAGCGGCAAAGTTGATCCGTTGTGGCAACGGGGGGAAAAAAATCTGCTTTAGTTTCGTCGGCGTGCCTGTCCCCGCTACAGTCTGCAACGCTCGGCCGCGTTTGGACTGGGGTTTAGTTAAGCCTCGCGTCGGCTATAAAATCTTGCGGGCAGAAAACCCGAGCCTAAATAGGGAGGAGGAACGAACCCAGAGCTGGGGGAAATGCGAGTTGTCCCCTTCCACCGTGATTAAATCGATTTTTTTTTTTTTTTTTTTTTTTTTTTTGAGAGGCAGGCTGGTTTGGGGTAAAACAAGTCAATTATCGGGCTGTTATCCCCGTGTCTTCCTCCTACGCTTGGTTAGAGCATTGGTACGACGTGTTTTAGAGCAGAATAACTCCTCCGTCTTAGAGCGACGTCTGGGATTGGTTTTTTTGTCTCTGAAAGCAGAAAGGGGAAGGAATTTAGGCGCCAAATTAGCGCGTTGACCGTGAAAGGTACCCGGGACGTTAACGAGCCGAACGTCTCATTTCTTTTTTTTTTTTTTTTTTTCCCTTCGTCGCTGTAGGTATCGGCCAGGAACACTTCTTCAAGAAGATCGAGGCAGCTCACTGCATGGCGTGCGACATGTTAATTCCTGCGCAGAACCACCTTCTCCAGAGGCACCTGCGATCCGCCGATCACAACAGAAACCGCAGGGTGAGCAACGCCGCTCGGGTTTGGGGCTGTGTGCGGGCGCTCGGGGGGGGTTTATTTGAGGCCTCTAAAAACTTCCTCGTACCGTCTCAGGTCGCGCCAAGCTGCTTTTTCAGGCTGAAACGCTTCCTCTTTCTAAATTTTCGGTGCTTTCTAGAAATTAAAATTCAAAATCGCCTTTGAGGGCGCTTGGGGAATTGATAAATGAGACGGAATCGATGTCTGAAGGCCGGAGAGCGGCTTTGGGCGTCGCAAAGTTTTGAACTGATCCCGACGTTCGTTTCCTTTTCAGATGGCTGCGGAACAATTCAAGAAAACCAGCTTACACGTCGCCAAGAGCGTCCTGAATAACAAACACATCGTAAAGATGCTGGAAAAATACCTCAAGGTGAGCGAACGAGAGAGTCGGCAACTCCTGCCGAGTTCCCGGAGCAGCACGGAGCCGCGTCTCGCCGCGTGTCGGCGACGGGACGCCTCGCTGCGTACGATGGGGAGAAGCGTAGGTTCCGCTCTGCTGCCTCTTTATCTTGAAATCTTGGGTCTGGTTTTCTTCCTCTGTAGGCGGTTTACCACTTCTCGTGGTTGGTTGTTGGTTTTTGGTTGGTTTTTGGTGTTTTTTTGTTTGTTATTTAACTCGCAGGCTCTACCTACTGTCGGTCCCCCCCCCCCCCCCCCCAAAAAAAATGCGCAGGGAAACGAGTGCATGGGTCGGGAAGTCATCGCTTGAGTCCCGCCGGGATTAAATCCCACGTGGATGGCTCCTGGCTCACCCGCTAATCCCGCACCGAGGGATTTTATTTTATTTTTACCCCAAAGAGCCGGGTTCCGCGGCGTTCCCAGCAACTCAACTGAACTCCCGAGCAACCCCAAGGTGGGGTGAAACCCCCTCGTTAGCCCCATCCCGAACCGATCGTCAGAGCCGAGACGGAGCAGGAGGAGAGGTCAGGGTAGGGTTCGCTTTAAGCCCAAACCAGCGTTCGGAATTACAGAACGAAGCCCGGAAGGCGAGCGCAGACTTCGGAGCGTGGGGGGTTATCGGCTCCACGCGGTATCCGCGGGTCCGGCGTGGGTTTAACGGGCGAGGTCCTCATCCGCGAGAGACAGAGAGAGGAAAGGTCGCAACCTCCTCCGCCAGGCGAAGATGAAAAGAAGCGCTTTTGGCTACTTTCTTGGTTCCCGGGAATCCGGGAACAGCCCAGGATCCGGCAGGAGAAACCCTCGTTTGCAAAACCCGGCAGACGAGGGCAGGCAGATGCCCACACACACACCCCCCCCACGGGGGAGCAGATGGTTTTATTTTTTTGGGTTTTTTTTTTTTTTTTTTTTTCTCCCTCCCCGTCCCACCGGCGTCACGGTTTTATTTTTAGTCTTAAACCTGGACTGAGCTAGCTCTGATCACACCCGGTCTCTGCTAAAATCTAGCCAAAAAAATAAAAATCAACCTAAAAAAAAAAAAACAAACCCCAAAACTGCGACTCCAACCTTCTGGGTCCAGTGAAAAGAGAGACTTTGAGCTGAGAGTTTGGCGGCGTAGGACGGCCGTCTCTCTCCTTAAACCGGCCTCTCATACACGTTGAACAGGAGGGTGAGATAAAAACCCTGCGGTACCCCACAGCAGAACGAGAGAGCGCCCTCGGGGCAAACCTCCGGGATCTCTCAGCAAAATGAAAAATAATTTAAAAAAAAAAAACAAAACCAAAAATAAATAAAACCCCCCCAAAAAATAAATTAAAAAAAAAAAAAACCTACAACCCGGAACCACTCAAGCGCAACTCCGTCTACCCCTGCCAGGGTCCGCAGGCACGTCCACATCTCCTCATGATCAACGGTATCAAAGGCTGCCGGCAGATCTAAATGAATCGGCACGGGCGCCTGGCCAGCGGCAGGAGGAGATCTTCGGATCCATCCCAGCACGGTCTCCGTATCATTCCCAGGTGCAAAACCAGACTGAAAAGGGGTGGAGGAAAATCTGAGGATTCCAGGTAATGCCAAGAGCCGCCTCGCCATAAACGTTCTCGGCAAACCTTCCCCCCCCGAAAGGAAGGCCGGAGACGCAGGGCGATTAATTAATCAAGACTTGGCCGCATCAAGAGATGAATTTCTTGACCATCGGCCTAACGATTCCTCCTCGGAGGGATGGCGGGACGGTCTCCACCACGCGTGGACTTCGCATCCCTTTTCCCCCCTGCCCCGGTAGATTTTACCGGCGCTACCGGACGTTGGGGTCCAAATCGCGAGGTAGAACCTGATATTTTTTTTTTTTTTTTTTAGATTTTTTTTTTCCCCCCTCCCGTCACCTCCGTAGGGTGCGATCCTCGGCCAGAGAAGATGAATGTTGAGGTTTCTCCTCCGCCTGCATGGATCTTCTCGCGTGGAGGCAGCCAACCTGGTCTGAATCTGATCGAAGTTTAACCCCAAGGGTAGGGAGGGGAAAAAAAAAAATAAAAAATAAGGATCCGGAAATCCCGGAGAGCTTTTTTTTTTTTTTTTTTTTCTTTTCCTTCCCTCTCCCGCTTTTTGAAAATAAAACTCCCTCCCCGCCGCAGTCGATCAGATTTCAGGCGAGGTTTCTGCCGGCGTCGGCATGCCGCCCTCCCTCCTTCCCTTCCCCTTTGGCCGCGATGTCGTGGTGACCTGCGAGCGGGGGGAAAAAAAAATGGGGAAAAAAAATTAACAAAAAAAAGGGAGTTTTAGGAGGTTTGTCCTCGGATTGCGACACCGGGTGTGTGTGGGGCATCTCCTCTCTGGCAAGGTCAAGGTTCCAGGGCAGCAACTTCCCCCGACTTTGCCCCTCGGAGCGTTCACCCCGCACCTCCTACCTCTTGAAAACGGCGCTAGGATCCGCTGTCGGCCTGAACGAAGGGGAACGAGGTCAAAACCCAAACTTTAAAAAACAAAAACCCAAACCAAACAAAACAACAAAACCCCCCCCCAAACCTTAAAAAACCACCCCAAAAAAAAAAAAAAAATCTTGGAGGGGCTTGGTGTCCCCAAGAAACCCTTCCCGGTAGGATGTAGCGAGGGCTGCGAGGCGACGACGGCGTCTGGATTCCTCCGTCTCCCGAGGAAAAAAAAAAAAAAAAATAAACCCCAAAACTGTAAAAAAAACCGGGATGAAAACCTGGAAGCGGCGCCGCTCTTCCCACG
This sequence comes from Grus americana, assembly GCF_028858705.1. Taxonomy (NCBI): domain Eukaryota; kingdom Metazoa; phylum Chordata; class Aves; order Gruiformes; family Gruidae; genus Grus; species Grus americana. The sequence goes on along the minus strand of NC_072884.1, from coordinate 483,633 downwards.
CAGGGAAGGGGAATCCGGCCGCTGGCGCCTGGAAACCGGGGACGGAGGGTTTGAGGAATTGAATTCCTTTGGGATTCCGATCGTTACGGTTAAAATCAAAATTCCTCCCGGGCGAGGAGCGGAGCCGGTAACGCCGGCGCGGTTCTGCCGTAGGGTCCAGACCCTTTATTTTATTGTGGTTTTATTATTTTATTTCTTTTGTATGGGTTCTTTCCACTCCTTCCCCGGGATCTTTTTTTTTTTTTTTTCCCCGGGGTTCTTCTCTCACTGCAAATCCTTTGGGATCCTCCCCGACGGATTTTTATTTTAATCTTATTTTTCCATCGTTTTAAGAATCATCGCCAAGCTGATTTTTTTTTTTTTAACCAACCAAAAATTAAAAAAAATTTAAAAATCTCCCGCGTTTTCAAGGTTTCCCTGACTCTTCCGTCTCTCTCCCGTCTTTTTTTTTTTCCATAGGGAGAAGATCCCTTTACGGATGAAATCGCGGATCAGGACGTGGATGAAGCATTGGAAGGCGGAGACGGCGCTGGGGAAGGAACGACGGAAACCGCGGCCGCCGCGGCGGTTGTCACCGAAGAAGGAGGAATCGCGGAAGCTCCGGAAGCGGCGGAAACTTCCGAAGAGTTTTCCAAACCTGAGGAATTTCTTAAAAATCTGGGGGAGCCGGATCAACCCCCCAAACCTTTGCTGATGCCCCCGTTCCTGCAAGACGACGAGCTGGAAACAGAGGAGATGACATCAGAGGTGACATCGGAAGCGACGGCGGCGGCGCCTTCGGAAGCGGCGGAAGAACCGGTGGCGGTTTCTGAAAATCCCCAAGAATCGGCGCTTTCTCCCCAAAATAAAACTGAGGGTTGGGCAGGCAAAGAGGAGGAGGAGGAGGAAGAGGAGGAAAACGGCAGCGAAGCGGCGGCCGGTCGCAGCGAGGAAGAGGAAGAGGAAGAGGCTCCGCCAGCGGCCGCGGAGCCGCAGCCGGAATAACTGTGAATATTTACGTGAAGGTGATGCTATAATCCGTGATTTTTGATTAATTAATTAATTTTTATCTTTTATTTTTTTTTCCCCAGCGCGGCAGCCAATTTTGCTTTTAATTAAGGGGAGGGACCCGGGTGCTTCGTTAGGGAGCGGCCCCTCCCACCCGGTCTTGTTAAGATTGAATTTTATTTTTTTTTTTTTAAATTGAATTTTTTTTTTTTTTTGCTTCTTTTCTCCAAATTTTGTTTTTATTTTAGGACGAAGAGCGCAGGAGCCGTCCCTTCCCCGAGAAACCCTCCGGCCGCGGCTCCGCCTGGTGCTTTTGTGGGTGGTTGGTTTTTTGGGTTTTTTTTTTTTTGGGGGGGAGGGAGGGGGAGTGGAATTTTAGGAAGAAAAAGGCAAAAAAAAGGCAAAAAAAAAAAAAGCTGAGGTTTGGAAAAACAATAAAAGCATCGATTCGATCCGGGGCGGCTCGTTGGGTTTGAAGCGCGGCGGTAACGCCAGATGAACGGAGCCAGCGTCCTTCCCTCGTCCTCCCTAACGCCGAAAATACTGGATTTAGGGGATTTTTAGTGAATTATTTTCCCCAAAAAAGGGAATTTTTCCTGTCGGGAAACGCATAAATTTTCGTCTACCTCCGTTTCCGCCTGGGATTTTGGGTTGGTAATTCCATTCTTAAGCGGCAGCTTGATTAGCGGTAGGAAAAGGGCGGTTGGTTCCGCGAGGATTTGCTCCGGGCGAAGAAAATCGTTATTTTTTCCCCCCAAACAAACCCTTTTCCGGCAGAATTTGCGGGGTGCGGCCACCTCTCTCACCAAACCCGTTTCCTCGCGGATTCCCCCCAAAAAAGCAGCGATGATTTGCTGTTTGCCGAGTGAGGCCGGACACAGAATAAATCCACGGTGGGGGGGGGGGGGGTTTGCCCAAAAAAAGCTTTTTTTCCCCCAAGAAATCCCCTTCCAGGTGAGTTAATTGCCCAAAAAAAATAGAATTTTTATGGCGTAACCCCCGTGGCGCCGCTAACGAACCCCCCGAACTGCTTCATCCCCCCGTGGCGCCGCTAACGAACCCCCCAAACTGCTTCATCCCCCCCCCCAGTGCCGCCTGCTCATTCCTGCACCGAGTTGGGGCCCGGTCTCAGCCTCCCTCGGTGCAGGGACGGACCTCGGTGCTGGGGGGTGGGAAGGGATTTGGGGGGCTGGGGACCCCTCCCCCTCCGTGTGTGTCGTCATCGTTCCCCCATGCGGTGGTTCCCCGCCTGGTGTGATGTCATACCCCAGCGCAGCGCGTCACTCGGTGCTCACCCGGGGGTGGGGGGGGGTGTGTGTGTACGTCCCGCCCCGCGCTCGCTCGCTCATCCCGTGACGTCACGGCGAAAGGCGGGGCGCGGGTGGGCGGGGCCCTGCTGCGCCGTGACGTCAGGCGCAGCGCGGTGAGGTCAGTGCGGCGCCGCTGCCGGACCCGCTGCCCCTCGGTGCCCGTCACCCCCCTTCCCCCCTTCCCCCTCCCTCCTCCTCCTCCTCCTCCCCCCCCCTCGCCGCTCCGTCACGCCGCCCACGGCCCTCCGCGCCCCGCGGGACCCGGCCCGGCCGGCTCCGCCTCGTCCCGCCGCCGCCTGAGGTAAGAGCCGGGGCCGCGGCGGAGGGAGCGGCCGGTGGGTGAGGGAAGGAGGGAGGGGAAGGGAGGGAGGAGGAGGAGGAGGAAGGGGGGGGGGGGCGTTGCCGGGATTCACCAACGCCTCGTACGTCGCCCCGCCGGCGTAACCCGCATTGCGTAATGCGGCCGCTGCGTCAGGTGAGGCCTACGTAAACTGCGGCGAGGAGCCCGCCCGGAGGTTTGAGGCCTGCTGCGCAAACGGCGTAAAGCGGGGTTGTGGAATGGAGGAGGGGGGTGCGGGGACGTTGTTGGCGTAGCGGTGGTCACGCGCCGGCTGCGTAGGCCGCTGCGCAAGGGGGGGAGGGGGTGCGTGCGTTCTCCGCGCCGTACGGACTTTGCGCAATCGCCGGCCTGGCTGTTTGGCGGGGGAAGCGCGGCCCCGCGCCGGTACGGAGCGGCGGGGGGGGGCGGGCGCTCGGTCCGCGGGGTGGTGGGGGGTGGGAGGAGAGCGGTGAGCGCCGTCCCGCCTGCGCTCTCCAGGTTACGCCGCTTGCGTGAGGCCGGCGCGGCCTTGCGGCGTTTCCGTACGGGAAAGAAGCGTGAGGGGGGGTGGGGGGGTGGCGTAACCCGCGCGGCGCCCCCCGCCCCGCTGCGCCGTTAGCGTAGATCCGGGGCGGGGGGGGAGGGTGCGGGTGTAGGGGGGTGAGTTGCGCCGTTATCGTAAGTCCGGGTGCGGGGCGGGTTACGCCGTTGGCGGGCCGGTACGCAGAGTGCGTGCGGTGGGGCGGGGCGGGGCGGGCGGCGCGGGGGCACTTCCTGCCGCCGCCATTTTGTCGGCGGACGGGAGGAGGAAGCGGCGGCTTCTGCGCGGAGGCAGCGGCCAGGCCCGGCCCCGCGGCCCGCGGTGAGTGACGCCGCCTCCGCCTTCCCCCGCCTCGCCCCTCACCGGAGGGACCCTCTCCGGGCTGGGTAGGACCGGACCGGGCCTAGCGTAGGGGGCGGGGAAAGCTCCTACCGCGCCGTTAGGCCTAGGCCGCCCGCCCGCCCCCGCCCTGCAGCCAGGCCCGGCGGCCGCTCGCTTGGAGCTGAGGGGAGAAGGAGGAGGGAGGGAAACGAACGGCGAAAGGCGATCCGGAGCCGGGAAGCGGAGGCAGGCTGGGCCGGGAGCCGGGTGCGTGTGTGTGTGCCCGCCGGCCCGGTGCCCTTGGTGGGGGGGGGGGGGGGGGCGGCGGCGGGGCCGTCCCGGGCGGCCCTGAGGTACCGAGCCGCCCGCCCGCCGCTCCTCACGGCTTCCCCGCCATAACGGCCGCTCCGCGGGCGCTCGACTGCTCCTCGGGCCCCTTTCAAGAGGGCGATTTACTCACCTGGTCTTCATCTCCTGCAGCTGGTGGGTTTCTTTACGTTTTCGAGCCAAATTTTTCCCCTTTTTTTTTCCCCAGGTTGTTTTCTACTTTTGTAGGAGTTGTTTGGAAATTATAAAGCTGGAAAGCCGAGCTCTAGGAGAGGGGAATCTTTCGAGTCGCTTTCCCGTGGTTTTGGGCATCGTTTTGGGTGGGAAGAGGGAAACCTGAGTGCTGCTGGAAGCTGGAGCTGGCCGGGGAACGACCGCTCTTTCCCCGGGAGATTCCTGGGTGAATTACTGGAGGACCGGGGTCCGTTTGCGCGGACACTCGGTTCCTGCGCTCGTTTAATGCGGTAATTAGCCGCTGGCGTGAAAGCGAAGGCCGTTCTTGCTGGCTTCGAATGCGTGTTGGCCGTAAGAGATACGGCTTTACACCGCTAATTAGCAGCAGAGAGTAAAAGTTTGTTCGTTATAAACTCGGGCTGCTCTCAGGTTTATTAATGAGCCCGTCCTTATCCCTCCCCTCTCCAGTTTTCTTCGGCTGCTTTTTATTTTCATTCGTGCTTTACAAACTTCAAAAAAAGCCTCCCGCAAATAATTTTTACTCCGAATAACGTTAAAACTTCCCCGCTCTCTTCGGCAGAAGTTTTCCCAAGAAAACTCTTTAAATCCCCGTTATTCTGCTCCATCAAACAGTTCGCGGCGCCGTTTTAAAAATAAATTGGGCAGCGCTGTTGCTCGTAGGGACGTATGTTAGAACGTAAAGAATTAAGCTGGTAATTAAGCCGGTAACGAATTTGTGTTGCTTTACGGGATGGCGAAGGGACCCCCCTGGTTGCACGAGGTGTCCCGGTGTCGCCGCTTTGCTCGGCTTGAATTATTAGCGTCTGGTTTTCGTATCTGCATCATCCATCGCAGTTTCGGGGTCGTTCCAGCGAATTAAACCGCTCATCGTAGTTTTACGGAGGTTCGGTTTTTACCCGTTTGTGGCGTGGCGACTTTAGGTTAAGCTTAAGTGCTCTGTTTGAGCTCCGTTTAAGCTTGTCGTGGCCAAGTTTAGCTCGGTTTAGGCAAGAAAACGAACAAAACTGCTTTGAGCAACCAAAATATTGAAGAGTTCAACCTTGCAAACGCTTAAAACGCTGCTGCGACTCTACTGCATAACTAATTCATCTTCGGTGGGGTTGTTACTAATGTAAGTGTTTGCAGAGATTAATGGCAATCGAATTTACGTCGCAACAAGTTCCTGGTATTCAGTTTAAGGCCATGTGAGTTAAAGGTCGCCCTCGGCCGTTTTCTGGCGTTACTCGAGGGCCCCTTTGCGTTTTAAAGCACGAGGGTAAAGGAAAATATTTGAATTCTCCGCACCTGAACTCGAGGAACCGCGATAACGACTGTAAATAAACGTGTTGGGGGGGGGAATAAAAAACACCCGCACGAGGCCGGTTGTTCCCACACACCCTCTAATCTTTGCACCTTGGCGGAGGATGGGATTATTCATTTAAAAGTAGTAAAACGCGGCTTTCCTGATTATTTTACCCCCCCCCAACCACATTAATTATTCAAAGCTGAATAACTGTTGCTGCTGCATTATCTGATGATACCCCGAGCGTGACTTTGGTGGAGGTGAGCGGCTATTAGCTAAATTACCGCCGGCAGCAAAGCCATCGTTAGCATAAATCCCGTTTCTGTTTTAAGAGGAAATGGGGATCGCGCTTCGGTCGGAGAGTGGCGCGGGTAGGAATCGATCTCACCCCGCTCGCTCCCGTGTTTCTAATTACTTTATTAAGTTAATTTTTTCGGTCTTCCGCGCTTCGGTGGAGGGGAGCCGTAATCGAATGTACGTAATCAAACATCCCTCGTTACGATTTCTTGGTATTTTGGAACAATTTTTCTAAAGTAAACTTTATAGCCTGGTAATTATCTCCTGGCAAACAGCGTTTGGACCAAGTTCAGGAATGCAAACCATTTATTTGCAGGAAGATCTTTTACCTTAACCCCGCGCAAATTCTCCGCCGAGAAGGAAACCCGGGCGCAGCTCTGCCGGTGAAAACGGGGTGAAATCTGTGGGATTTGAGTTGGCGGGAACCCTGGATCTGGCGGCGAACGGGGAGGGTGAAGACGCATCCCAGCCGCGTTACCTTGTCGTTTGTGGGGATGGGTGATGTTCTGTGAAATCGTATTTCCTCCTCGTTAAAGCAGCGGGGTCGTTGCGAGTGTTGCCTTCCTAAATATAGACGGGGCACAGGAGCGTCCTACAAAGCCTGAATCCCCCCCGGAATAAGGAAGAACATCCGATAACGGCTGTTCGGAGGGATTTTTGCATCACCTCCTGGCTCGTCGCGTGTCATCGACGTTAAATTTTGGGACGAACCGGGTCTGGGCTTCGGCCGAAGCGGCGGGGAAGAACTCTGTCCCCGGAACCGCTGGAGGAAGGGTCCGAGTCCAGTTTTAATCTGGTTTTTTTTTTTTTTTGATATTTCTTGCTGTGAAAAGGAAAAGGAGGAAAGCGAAGGGTCTGTAAGCTTACGAGGGAATTGGTAGAGCTTTTTTGGGGTGTGATTGAACAATAGGTGTTGTAAAGCTCTCTGAGGTCTAAATCCGAAAGCTTTTGGAGAAATATTGGCAGCATTAGTGGTGTTCTTTGGGTTGGGATTAGCGTGACTCAAAGAGCGGCTCTGCGGAGCGGATGTGAGAGGGGAAACTGCCCGGCCGAGCCAGGGAATCCCGGCGTGGAGAGCTCCCGTGTCCCTTTTCCTCTGGGATAAGGGCTCGGGCTGCTTTGAGCCCGTGGCTTTTCCTTATTTCCAAGCAGAATATCAAAATAACTTTCCTCAGGATTAAGAAGTCCCAGTTGTATACAAACCACGAAGGAGTCGTCGTCTCGCTCTAAAACTTCCAGAATCGAACGACGGATAATTCACAGCGATTGGGGGGGGGGGGGGAAGAACTGGAATTCTGCACAAATTAATTTACGCCGTTATCGGATCAGCGACGTGGAAGGGTGAAGGGTTTATCGGCAGCGCGGCGAAGCTCCCGTCGAGCGAACCGGGACGTTTTGGGGTTGGTTCATGATAAAAACTCCTGGGTTTAGTTTCCGCAAATCTCTCTGCAACCTCTTCTTTTTATTAAATAGCTCAGAAGGGCTTGAGATTTGTTAAATATCGGTTTGGAAAAAATACCGAAAGGTCGTTTTGGGTCAAGAGTGAAAGTTAAATTCCAGCACGAGGGTTTTCTGCTCGGATTTCTCCAGGAACTCTGGGAATTTTGGTGGTATTTGGGGAAGATGTCGGAAAACCGGCATTGCATTTCTCTCCGCTTCCACGACCGGATGGATTATTAAGAACGTTTTTTGGCGCTACAAACTTACGGAATCTTAATTCACGTCTCCTGCCTTAGGACGGCCGCATCCACGCAGGGAAAGCTCCAGCAGGACGAGATGTTTTCCGTACGGATCCAGATATCGCTTGGAGCATCGAGGGAAAGGTGTCGGGATGCGAAATACCTCGAAGTGAGACTGAAATTCCCAAAACTCTTCCTTTTAGGCGCGTTTCATTTCTCTTTTGTGGTTTTTTTTTGAGCTTTTCCTGTGGGGATTTTATGCTGTGTGTTGCTTTCATCTGGAACTGGAGGAAAATCGGGAGGTTTTATCCAAAATTGTTGAGACCAAAGGGTTTGGGAAGTGCCAGCTTGCTTTTGAGGAGCAAAACTTCTCTCCTGGTTATTTTTAATCCCTATTTTAATGGGAGGAAGCAGCTTCGTTACCATTCCTACTATTTTTGAGGGGGGGAATTTTGCGCCTTGGTTAACAGCTCGGGTCTGTATCACCGCTCGTTACCGCGAGCGGGAGGAGAGTTACTAATTATAACTCTTCCGAAAGGGCTCGGGATGATCCCTCCCTGATGGGCAGCTCTCGCTCCGAGATGGCGCAGATCCCAAGAAACATAAAACAGCGTAAAAAAAAAAAAAAAAACAAAAAAAACCAAAAACCAAAAACACCGAAAAATAACAAAGCCCCCCCCCCCCCCCCAAAAAATAAAACCAACCGAAAACAGGAACTGTTTGGTAGCGGCAAGGACTTGGACAAACATCCTGAAACCAGAAACTCCGTAAGCGATAGCCCGGAAATGGGAAATCACGGATCGGTTTGAAATTTGAGGGATTTAATGTTGATTTGTTGCCTTTCTGAAAAAAATATTCCCGATTTAGGAAAGGGAGGGAGCTGAGGGTGCGCAGGTTTTGCAGCCTTTGTTAGTCTGGGCTTAGCCCAAATGCTGATTTTTGGTCAATTAAGTTGTTGTTATAACGTATTTCAAGCCTAATTAGGCTTTGCAAGCGTCTAACGCAGCTCGGGAACGTTCCCGTAACGACGATATCAAACCCCCAAGGAAAAAAATGGATGTTTTTAAGACAAAATACCCCAAAACCCGGTGTCCTGCGGGAAGCAAAGGGATCTTGGAGCCCGCAAAGCAAATGTGCTCCACGAATTTCCTGGGACAGGGTCCGTCTTCCCCCGATTGCAAATTATTTTCCTTTTTTCTGTGATATTTTAACTGACTGGCCGGCTGTGCCGCGAGATCCTTGCGCATTGCCCTTGGTAAATCAGTTAAAACCTGAGATTTCAGCAAATTGCTGAAAATTAGAATTTTTTTTGCGGGGGGGTGGGGATGTCTTCCCAGATCAAGAGACGGCTGGTGTGTAGCACGTCTTGGGGTTATAAAAAAATATATATATAAAAAAATAAATTTAGTGATTAGCAGAAGGACAATTGAAATACGTCGGATTTTATTTTGAGCAGACTGACGTGAACTCACCGGGCGACTTCTGGGGAGTTATTGGAGCGAAACCGCGTTCACCCGACTTAAAAAACCAAAAATAAATCAGTTTGACTCATAAAGCTTAAAGTTGTACTTTATTTGTGTGGATCCTCGTTAGCGCTGATGGATTATTAGGTTTAGCAAGCTGTGAGGGGGTCAGAGGGGCGCAGAGCGGCGCTAACGGAGCAGTTTGTGGTTTATTTGGACGCCGAAGTAAATTAAAACTTGATATTTGTAGGTCAGTGTTTTGCCTTAGTTCTGTGATGAGCAACGGGCTTAAAAAATCTGAATAATGTTAAATGAATACACGTGTAATTAAGCAATTATATGTTTAAACGAACCTGGGTACTTCAGCAATTAAATAGTCTTTTACAGTATCGTGTCAGCTTAATTTAATTATTGTCTGCCAGCACCTTGGCTTTAATAACTGCGATATGAAAGAAAAACAAGCACGGAAACTTAAATTATGTCATACCTGCTCGTTAAAATAACGTTTAGAACTTATTTGAGCTTTTCCAGGGTGATTTATCCCGGAGATTTGCGACGCGCTTGGAGCCATCAGGGTTACGAATTATTTAAAGAATAATCCTGAAGTTTATGAGAAATGAATTCTAGGAAATGAGCTGTGATAAATGAACTATTTAACGAGCTGTAATCTCAGTTTGCCGTAGGGGTGGCTTTTTTTTTTCCCCCCTATCAATAGCAGCTGCTTGCAAGTGGAGAGGTCAGAAGGTGGGATGCCAGGGGAAAAAAATTGAATATTTGAGGTGTTTTTGCAGCTTATTTCCTACAGAGTGAGCAAAAGGATCGGATGTTTGGCTCGGGAACGTGCGGTTTGATTTATTTTTTAATAAAACTCGTGTTTATAGAGAGGCTCAGCCCGCAGATACGGTGCTGGGTTATATTCCCAGCCCGAGACTCGACCGGAGCTCCAGAGGGAAAAAATTTGCAGGTAACCGGAGCCCCGTGCCGCCGGTGAGCTGCCGTCTCCCGGGGAAGTTTTGGGTTGAAAAGAAGTGGAAATGATGCAGAGCAAGTGTCGCTTTTTATCCTTTTCTGTTTGCTGGAGTCGCGAGCGCGACTCGGTTCCTCTGCGGGTAGATCTCGGCTTTAGGTAAGATCAGTTGAACCCTAAAAATACTTAATTTTAGTGAAATACAGGCGAAAAAGTTTGGTTTCACCTTGTTTTGGGTTTGTTTTTTTAACTAAAATAAAAAACAAGGAGATGTCCAGGATGCGTTTGCCGCATAGAAGCGCAGGGAACCCATCCGTGTGTGGGGTCGGAGTCTTGATTTTATGGGAAAAATCCTCAGCTGCGCCCCAAAACTTTTCCGATATCTGGTAGAGGAGCTCAGGAGGTGTAAAAGTGAGAGGAATAACCTTAAAAAAAAAAAAAAAATCCCTGGGGCAGGGAGTTTTTCTCTGCTGAGCAAGAGTGACTGGGAACGCAGAGCGGCTGCGTGACTTGGTCCTGAAACTTTAAGCCCAGCTTAAAGCTCCGCAGCGCAAAGTCTGCCTGAGTCTGTGCCTACACCCCTGGCTTGCATAAGACTGGAGCAATGGGACATCAGACCCGTGGGCTTGTGTTTTAATTAATTAGTGGTGATTGATCAAGTAGAAGATACTCAGTACAGTTGCGTTGGGCTGCAGACTTTCTAAAACCAGTACTAAATCACTGCTATGAGGCTCTTTGCCCTCGTAGGTCCAGCTTTCCTGAGCTCAGCCCACCTCTTTTTTTCCCTAAACTCCCTGAAAAATGATCGTTCTTCATCTTTTAACAGAAATTCTTGTTTTGGAAGAGGATAACTTGAGAGGAATTTATAGGAACTTTTTTTTTTTGGCTGTCAGGCCTTGACGTGCTAAATTACTTGTCGCGGTTCCTTTTTTAACGAGCTAGGTGACGAGTGGCTGCAGATGGGTCGGGAAATCTCTTCGCTAAGAGCATCCCTGCTTTGGAAATCCTTCGCCAGGCTGGTTTATCCGGTTATCCGATGGCTCCGGGGAAAGGCAGTTGCGGAGGCAGGGTGAGCTTGGGTCCCGCTTAGCCGAACCTTGGAGGATTATGATGAAATAAGCGGCAATTCCGCTTCGAAAACATCCCGGCGTTGCAGCCCTGGCTCGCCGGTGAGCTGGCTGAGCCATCAGCCTTGTAGCAAGGCTACAAATTAAATCAGTCTCCTTATAAAAGCTCTTTTCCTCCCTACAAAATCTTTAAAAGCATCGTATTTTGTACGTAAAGCCTCGATTTCTGGAAGAACGAAGATTTTTCGGTTTAATTTTCAAGTTCTTCTCGCGGAGTTACCGATTAGGGTTGAAAACGGCCGCGTTCCAAATCAAAGGGTGAGCTCGCATCTCTCTTCTCTCGCGGAAAATCAACTTCGTGTCCGTCCAACTTGGCTGCACCCAAAAACCAACCGATTCCTCGTAATCTGTACCCGGTGCCCGAAGGCTCCTCTGAACCCCAACGCGCCGCTCGGGTCAAATTTAAAACTAGTTTCTGCCTCAAAAAGTAGGAACTTGAGCTGTTCCTGGTACCGCCTCATTAATTACGTGTGTATACGGGCTGCGGCGTAGTAGGGATTGAGATTTGTGCTCGAATTGTCTCTAATTAGCTTTTTTTGGAAGCTGAAACTAATAAATCCAACTCGGGGAACCGAGCTGCGGTTTTGGATGGAGCTCGGTGTCTCAGGCGAGGTTTTCCCTGATTCCTCTGGAATTCGAAGGGCCGGAATGAGTCTGGATGCCGCCGAGTAGGCACTGATTTTCCACGTAAAGAAAGAAAATGAGAAAAAAATCAATTTAAATTGCTCGACCCAGTCCTTTGATTCCTGATGCTCACAACTCTCCTCTGTAGCTCATCCTCTCCTAAGGGAGGGGGGGGGGGGGGGGGGAACCGTGGAGTGAGCTCTTGGTGATAATTTGCTTAAATTTAGCAGAAGGAATATTCATTTCACCAAAGCCAATGCCAAAATTAAAGGTTTTGGCACAAGCAGCAGTTTCTTTACCAGCCCAAAAATCCCCCTCGGTGTAAATTATCATCTCAGGTTGTATTATATTTACTCATATAAAGCGTTTTGTAATTCCTGTCCGGTAGGTATTTCCCCGTTTGCGAGATAGGGCTGATAAACCACTCGTATTTATCTGCTGGAACAACAGCAGCAGGAAAATCCTGGTAGCAAAACCTCAAACCCTCTCCGCGCCGTGCCAAATGTATTTTTTTTTTTTTAACTTTACAGTACGAGCCGCAAAGCCGCGTCTTTTATTTCGTTGCCGAGCGTATAGATGGAGTCGGTTCTCGGAGTCCAGAGTTTAATACCAACGGGGGGGAGGATGGGATTAGAGTGCAAATCGTCGGTCCAAAGGTTGCCCGAGATGTTTGTGGTTGGGTTGGTTTTTTTTTTTTAATTTGTAGGTAGGCGCGTGCACCGACCTCACCTGGGAAACCCGAATGCGTTCGATACTCCGCGTCTCGCTCTGGTTTCGGGAGGAATTCGGTGACGGTGAAAAGGGACGAACGCTAAAAAATAAAGTTTGAGCTTCGCTGCTGGCTCAAATCGAAACATCGCCGTTATTTTTGATATATTAAGGAAACAGTTCCCAACGTTACGCTGCTCCCAAACCCCCGGCGTGATCCTTTCCTGCTGAATTGGGGTGTAATTAGAGTTAATTTGGGCACGGTCTGGTTCTCCCCCGGGGGAAGAGCAAAGGGGAGAGGTGTGGCGTCGGTCTGCGGGACAAAGTTTCATCTCTTCTTTATTTTTTTTTTTTATTTTCCGCTTGTGAAGCGATGTTTTCCGCTTTCAAACGCCGCCTCTGCCTGCAGAGTCCCTGGTGTGGGGTGGGGAAAAAGGAGGATAAAAAGCAAAAAGAGGGAAAAAATATATTTATTACGCTGTTGCTGAACATCTGAACAGGTAAACTAAGATATCTCTGAGCGCAAAAACAACGGAAGAGGGTCAGTTTGTAAAAAATAAAGGTAGCGAAGAGCCTTTTACCGCTTCTCCTTGCCTGCGTTTAGGGCTGGACGCTGTCCTGGACCGAAGAATTCCCTGTAAAAACCCTCTCGGGTTACAAGAAAACCAAGATCGCCGCTTATTCCCGCCGTCGAGTCGAGAGACGCCGCATTTACAGCCGAGGCTGACCTTGCGCCTGTCGAGGGATGGTTGTTTGCGGAGCTGCTGATCGCTCTCCTAGTCCCGGGGGAAAATTCCGACCGTTTGCAGAGCCCGAGGAGTTTAAAAACAAAAAACAAACCAAAAAAAGGTGAATTTTTGGAGTGTTTTGGTGTCCGCTGACCATACGAGCGGCTGAGAGGATGTGTCGTGAGCAGGGTGTTCGGAGCGGTTTTGGGGGGATATCTTCTCTTTTTTTAGAGCCGTGCGAGTGCGTAAGGGTTAGTGAATTAGATCTTTGCTTATCAGATACTGCTCTTAACGGGACCCAGAGTGACTTCGAGGTCTTAGGTGTGATCTAACATCTTGTCCGAGCTTCGCTTTTAACTTCGGTTTAACTACTCTGCTGGTTTTAATCTTTTTATTTTCTATATCTTGGGACGCATTTAACCAGTTAAGGACGCTGCATTTTTTCGTGTTTTAAAACCATCTTTGTTTTGCCTTCTCTTTTTTTTTTTTTTTATCAGTTATTTTTGGTCCGACCTTGGCTCGTCCTTTCTTACTTTGCAGTGGGGTTTCTCCGGGAAAGGCGGCTCTTCAGGAGCGCCCGTGTTCTTGCCGACGATTGATAGCGCCCGAGCGGTTGCGGTCTCTCGGTATCTACAGACGTGGGCTGAAGAGGAGCGCAAAGCGTAGTTGTTAGGCTGATATTAAAAGGTTTGGAGCCCAAAACACGCTGCTAAAAAAGCCTAGCCTAAAGGTGAGATTATTTTAGGCTCGGCATTTGAATATAGGATTGTAATCCTCACGGGCAGCCTGACCTTTTTAGAAGGAAATTGTCTTTTAGATGTTCATTTTAAGCATGTTATTGATAAAATACACTGAGGCATCCTTTGAGAGCTTAGATTTACCTGTTTAATCTTCAAACTAAGCTTAAGGAGGTTGACAGCCCCTCCGATGTATCACGAGACGCAAGGTAGGAACGTGCGGTAGCTCGTAGTGAAGATCCGTCTGTTTGCACCCAGGGTTTTTTGGCGCGCTTGAAAAATAGCGTAGGGAAGCGGGGGAGCGATCTTGCATTAAGAAACAGCTTTACAAACCCCAAACTGCGATATTTCACCCCGGAATATTCCTGGTGTTGGTTCTGGAAGATGGGAAGGGTCGGTCCAAGACCTGCAGGACCTGCGCTTGAGATCTCAGGGTGGTTCCTGATGCTCTTCAGCACCGTTGTCCTGAGCTCGGGGCTTTCGCCGTGTGATGTCAGAGTTGTCTGACCTCACCTACAAGCTAATTTGGGCTGAAAGGAGTAATTTACTCTGTGGTAAGGATTAGTAGGAAGATCTCAGCATTGAGTAACCTTCCTGCAACTCGGGAGGACATGTCCTTCCCCCTTTTGTTGGAGGAAGTTTATTTTATCGTCGCCGACGGAGTGATTTACAAGCGAGTTTGGCTTGCTCGTTAGCCTGACGATTTTCTAAAAATCCCCGTTTAATTTGCTTGGAGCTCGAAGCTCCTCTAACAGCGTGTTCGCGCTTGGGGCACGCTGACCCCGAAGCGGATCACCGGTTTTTCTTCTCATTCTCCTTTTAATTGAAGTGGGAGTAGAACCGCGCTCTCCATGTTACGTCGTCCGACTTGTCCGGGTGTTAGTCACGCTCCTTGCTGCGCGAAATGTCTTCCCTCCTGGATAAACCTTGAGGTTGGTGTCGATTGCTCTGACTATAAACCCTTGAATTAATTTTTACGTGGCTTAGAAAACGCGGTGGTTTCATCCGTTCAATTCTTGTCGAGAATCGTCGGTACCGAATTACCAATTAACGGGGGGGGGGGGGGGAAATTGGATTTTCTGGCCGCGGCCTCGTGCTAAAGATAAGTTCTGGTCGTGGGTGAGCATGCCGAGGGAGGGAAGGAGGAGAAAGTTCCGCTCTGTGTCAGACTTGTAGTAACAAAACGAGCAGCTGCTGCTACTTTCTAAACTTGTGATTTTTTTTTTTTTTGGAGTCTTTCAAGGCTGTCTCTGCAATTAAGAGAAAGGAAAGGGCGATTTCTGGGATCTCTCAGACTGCGAGTCTCTCAACCAGACAGAAATTTGACTATAAAACCACTTCTCCGTTTTTTTGGTGTTTTTTTTTTTTTTTTTGACACGATACTTTTGAGTATTTGCATCTGGTTTTCCTTTCACAGCTTTGTTTTAGTTTCTTCAGCCTTGAAAGAAAAGAGTCGGGTTGTTTCAGACTCCGAGCCTCGTATCGTAAGTCCAGAACACGTTTCCGACGCGCGGCGTGACCGTACGCGGGATAAAAACCCGATTTTTGGGGGGAATTCGCGAGGAGTTGAGCCGCTTTCAGGTGGGTTCGAAAGACCCCGTGGCCGAGCTGTGGGTTGAATCTTATCGCCGAGGTTGGGTGCCGCTGGCGTAAGCGCTTTTAAAATACACGTGTCCCGAGCTGCTCGGAGGAGACCAAGACTCGTTATTTAAGATGCGTTGGCTTCGCTTATTTTTTAATCGCTTTGTCTGCTCGTTGGTCAGAAACTTCCCGAGATGTATTTGTGACTTTGCGGTCGAGGCTTGTGCGCTTCGAAGATCCGAGTCCGATCGCTTGGGGCCCCGAATCGATCTTGGATAAACTTTTGCTCTTTTTCTGAGCCTTTCGGTAGCAGCGATATTAAAAGAAATTCAAAACCGAGGATGCTCGAGTTGGGGGAGGTCAGGTTTGGGGGCACAAACCCTTCTCGGGTACAAACCCCTTAATTCGCAACGTAAAACCTCGTCAACGCGCAACTTGCTTCCGTCCCTGCGGCTTAATTGCACTTTGAATCTGCAAGTCTCCGTTTGTAGCTGGGTACTCCGTTTCTCTGACCGCTAATTAAAGGATTTGAGGCTAAATTGGTCTTGTTGGAAAATTCTTTCCAGGCTACACAACGCTAACACGTGTGTAAGCTGAATTAAATCTCCTACCTAGCGCGTTTAAGTAGTTTACTCTATTAAATCTACGTTATTAATTTTAAATTATGCTTCTGCTGGACGGGATGGGGTGAAGTTTGTCCCGTTAGTCTACAAGACTGAGAAATTGAGTCTCTGTTTTTGCAAAAACTTTAAGTTGTCTGTATGTAACTCGCTGGAAGAGCGGAGAAAAATGTGATACTGGGGTGAGGGTAATACGTAGATTCAACTGGGAATTTACTTGTGGGGTGTAAAGGAAGCACTGGAGTACTAAAATCAGGAGAAATTCAAATGTATTTTCTGTGGTGAGATGTTGCCCGCTTATTCGAAGTAGAATTCTTGGCTTTGTATATCGAATTTGCCTTGCACAGCGTGTCGGGTACCTGCATTTACCTGGCGTGGACTCAGGTACCTGTTATTTCATCGATAATGACCTCGTACGTTGCCCGTATGACCGAAAACATTGATTTTTTTTTTTTTTTTTTTTGGAGTAGGTTTAACAGCAGTTTGAACTTGGCCTTCAGTTGTGGGATATCGCTCACCCGTGTCCTCCCCTCCGCTCAGAGAAGCAAACCAGTCTGACGGGCAAACAACCTGGACACGTTTGTCCTCATTTCCTGTTGGGTTTTGTTAAAACAATTGATTTTTCTATATATTTTTCTCGCTTTAAAATCAGAGCAACTCTTGCGTAAGGTATTAAAGTTCTCCCGCTGTAGAAAATTACGGGTTTTTACCCTCAAAATAAAAAGGCTGTGTGGTATTTGGGGCTGGCACTGGAATATCGCCTTGAGTGCAACTTTTTTTGGCAGCTATTTGATATTTAGCAAATCTGAGTATTGTAGAACAGAAATTACAGGCACAATTTGGTGCAAATTTACTCCTTTTTAGGCTTCATCCAGGCACAGATTTTTTTTTTTTTTTAAAAAGCTTAAAAAAATGTTCGGTGCTGGTGTCTGACAAAGCTCCGTGAATGCAGGAGGAGTCTGAGATTACGGGAAAGGGGAGGAAAAACCTTGCCTGGTATCCAAAACCCTGGTAACTCCCTATTTTATTTATTAAATTTTATTTTCCACTGTTTTGTTAGCTCTTCCTAGGAAAAGCTTTATCCTCAGCTTCAGCCCCGGCTGCCCGCGCAGCCCTTCGTAAGCAAAATCCAATGTCAAAAATAACGTTCCTGGGGTCGCGGCCGTCCTTGGCTTTGGGTGTAGATGTGGAAATTGGGAGATCCAGGTGAATCGGGTACTAAAAACGTTCTTTTTTTTTTTTTTTTATTTTTCTGACCCCAAAACAGCGTGAGAGCGGCTGTCCTGGGCTGCACCAACGATGTTTTTAGTGAAATCCTCACCGTTTCCTTCTACGTCGCTTCTGGTTTGGAGACGCAAGGCCGCTTTCAAGCCGTGCGATCACGCGGCGCCCGCGTCTTTATCGGGGCGGTGGCTGTTTTAGGTACAGAACGACCTGTTCGGGGAGTAAAAAAAAAAAAAAAACAAAACCAAGCAAAAAGGGGTATATTGAGCAAAAATGGGTTTTATTTTTCCTTGAAGCCAACTCTTCTCGTTCAGTCGTTGTCCAGGACAAATTAAGCAGCAACTCTGCGTACAAAACATCTTGTACTGAAGCTTTTAAATTCAATTCCTGGATCAAATTCAATCTTTTCCTTTGTTTGCGGTGCTGGGAAGGTCCCTTGGATCAAGGATCGCTCGGCCGCCACTTCTCCTTCAAGTATCAAACTTGGGGCGTTATTAAAGGAGCACTAAAGGTGAAAGAAATATAAACCGTATCTATTAAGGGGGAAAAACGGCTGTAGTGAGAAATTGGGAAGCATTAATTAATCGAAAAATCTGGTTTGAAAGTGTCTGAGCCTCTGGAACGAGTCTCGTTAGGTGGTTGAATTAATTCCGATGTGGAGGGCTGAGCTACCTCGGTGCTGAGTCTCGGGAGATAAAGCGTGCGGCTGCGAGCTGAGAAAACGTATAGAAGAGGCACGTATGGAAGTGAAATTCAGCTTTCCACTGCGTTACGACTCTTGCCCCAAGAAATCGGTGACTACCGGACGGCGCGACGCTTCCTGGAGCAAAGATTTGGACCCAACCCGACCTTGGAATTTATTTTTTTGCGCCGATTATCGCAAATTGGTTTGCGTGTTTCCTTCTGGCCGTTCTCCGTTTCGGGTGGGTTTTGCCCACTCGATTTGCTGGGAAACTGAGGGTTTAATTTTAATTTAGACGCGCTTTAAAATGCCGGCGGGGGATCTTGGTGGTAGAGCGTCGCTTGTGTGCGAGCGGTGCCCGAGGATGAGCAAAATCTGACCGCAGCACGTAGAAAATATTATCTTGGGATTATTTTCAACTGAATTGTCTTTTTGTCCCGGAGCTAGATGAACCCTGCAGAGCGCAGCCTTCGTTTGCTCAGCTAGCCTTCGTGCAGATAAGATTCCCCAGACAAAATAAGTGGGTTTTGGCAAGGTAGCCGCTCTCGGAGTTGATTTTTTTTTTTTTTTTTTTTTTTGGCTGGCGCGGAGTCAGGTGGCCTTGTGCAGCGAGCCGGGGCTGATCTGTCCCACGGAGGCGAGACGTTGAAGCCTGGGATATCTCCTGGTGGTGACCTCCTCTCGGTTGATGATTATTTGAACGCTTAAACAGAGAAGAAACTGAAAGCGGAGAGGTAAAGAACGGTCTCCAGGCTGGACACGATGTACTAGTTGGAAGAGAACGTTTTCTTGAGGTTCTCCTGCTTTGGGTGAGAGGTTCAGGACACTCCAGGACTGAAGAAAGAGCGTAGAAACCTTGAAATGGGGAATCTTGACCCAAACCTGAGAGGTACAGAGGGTCTGGAGGAGCCATGGAGCTTGGAGGAGTGTCCCAGAATGGACGTCGGAGGAGGAGACATTGGTGGGAGAGGCCCAAGACCTTGTCCGCTCTGCGGATCCAAAGCAGAGGGAGCAGCGAGAACCTAAATCTGCCTTTTTGCGACCGTATTTACCATCCTGGAGTATCTGCAAAGGGGTTGTTTGGGGTTTTTTTTTTGTTTTCCTGCGGGAGTTTGAACCTCTTCTCTTTGCTAGGTGGCTCACCTTTGCCCAGGCGTTTTTCCTCGTTAGGGCAACGTAGGTGGGACCTCGATGGCTTTACAGCAACTAAATCGGCTTAAAATAGGAGCTTCCAGGAGAAGGAAGCACTTAAATAATTTCTAAGGTAAATATCAGCAGGTTCCTCGTTAGGAAAATCTGGGCGAGTCTTAGGAGGGGCCGAGGGGTGAATTTTAGTGGAAAATGTAAGAATCCTTAAAGCGTCAGTAAAATAATTTGTTTAATAAAGCTGCGACGCTCTAAAGATTAAGGTTAATCACGTTATGCTTATGTACGAGCTTTGAGTATAAAATCTTGTGTATGTCGGTTGATCGTGGAGGTGATTAAATACAATCGGATTTTTCCGGTGGGTAAGAGCATCAGGAACGGCCGTAACTCGTTTGGCGCGCGTCGTTAATTTTCCCCTCTCGCAGAAATTAGTCGGGCGAGAAACCGTCGCCTGAAATCCCGGGATGCTGCAGGGTGGATCTTCTCCTCCTTTAGCAAACAGAAAAAAAAGCTGAGTTTTGCGATTTATTTTTAATACGGAAAGGTCTCTTTTCTGAAGAGCAGGCGACCGGGGATCTCGTCCGATATTCAAAAGCCAGGATCTGCTCGAAAAAGTGAATTTGTAGGAAAACTTTATCATTTAACAGCAATTAAATTCCAAATGTCAACTTTTTTCGAGTGAACGTAACTATTTTCAGCTACCACACGAATTGTTTGTAATATTGTAGTGCGTTTTTTCTTGATCGTAGCCTTTACTTAGGGAAAAATCCTGATTTTCACTGTTTCTAGGGGTTTTTGACATCCCTTCCACCCCATACTTTCGGAGTCTTGACTTTTGGATTCGGAGTCTTGACTTTTGGATTCGGAGTCTTGACTTTTGGATTCGGAGAAATTCACCCATTGATTGGGGTTGAAATGTTTTCCTGCAGAGTTAACGTGATTGCCAGCCAGTAAACGGTACCCGCTTGTTCGGATTTATCCTGATGGGGGGGATAAAAAAGCAAAGATTGGGAACCTAAACCTTTTAAATCACCAATTTTTCGTTTGTTTTTCAAACTGCAAACCTTTCTGAGAGATCTGGCGTCTTCCTCCCGTAAATGCCTGCTGTTCTTGGAGGCAGAAGAACTGAAAATATCGATTTATTTCAGTACTGTGCTACAGGAGTGTTTTTATAGGAAACCGGTGAATTCTACTGCTGAAATCAGTCGCTCTTGAGATTTATTCCCATTCTTCCCCCTGAAAGAAATTAAGAGACATTGAACATGCAGAAGGTAAATTATGTTCTTTAAAAAAAAAAAGTACTTGAGCAGATTTACCTGCCTGCAGGGAGCTGCTGGGTCGTGTTTAATGTGTTAAACGAGCTCGTTAAGCACTGTTTAGCCCGGGTGCAGGGTTTGGGACCTGGTTTATCCTTCCAGCTGCTTTGGTGTCCGCTTTCCTCCAGGCTGAGCTCCTTAGGAAGCCAAACGGGCAGCAAACTGTGAGTAAAGAGTGAGTACGCACTCGTAATGTCAACTTTAACCTCTGAAAAACCGGGGCTCAAATGTTAATTAAAACCTGGCAGTAATTGCTGCGGTGTGACAAAGCCCGGAGCAACCTGTTTGAATTTCTGACGCAGGAGACCTCCGGACATCCCTTTCCACCTCCCGTATTTCTCGCCCCGCGGGCAGGCGAGTCCAACTTTGCTTTAGCTAAACTTTCCACACCCGCTTACTAAAGCTAAGCTTAAAGTTAGTCAGAGCTGTTAAGCCGGTCCTCCCTTGGCCTCTTGAGTTTTTACATGTTAGTACTTGCTGAATTCTTTGTTGGAGAGGGGGAAGTGTTGCGTCTCCCGGATCCTTTCTGGTCTTTACCCCTGAAAATGAAATTAAAGATCTTTTTACATAGTTTAATTTATTTATTGGCTCCGATAGAAGGCGAGAGCTGGCTCCGGAGGCGTGGCGGGTAAAGTTGCTTGCCCTTGTGAAAAAGGCGTCGGCTGTGGTTACAGTCATCTTCCTTCGCGGTAGAAGCTTAAATCTCTTCTTTGGTGTTTTTTTTAAGGTAATTTCTGTAAAAAGAGGGAGCGTGAGCGATTGCTGTTCTTGTGTTGGGGCTGCCGATGGGTTCGAGACTTCTTACAAGCTGCTAAACCGAGCTTTGAGGTGCCTAAAGCTAGGCAGCGGTTGGATTAAACCCAGGTCTTGGAACCGGCTTAAACACCTGGAAAAAGAACTTTTTGGGCTGGAAAGAGTAACTTTTAGCGTAAAGTTACAAGGGAGCAGCCCTGTGCTTGTTGAAGCTCTCAAAAGAGGTGTATTGGGTTGGTTTGCTCAAATTCATTTTTTTTTTTTTCTCAGTATGTGTAAATTTTGAAGCGTGGACGCTTTGAACGATGGTCCAGACCGTTGACTTGCAAACTGGGATCCCTTCGCCCGTCCCCGGTTGCGTTGCGTAGCTTTTCATCATCAAGGGTTCCTGCTTTTCTGACTCCTACGTGTTGTTTCCTATAAATCAAAACAGAAATCGAGAGTGCAAAATGAAAGTTCGTGATGGGTTTTTTTTTTTTGGCTGGATTTCTGAATTAATACGCATTTCTTTTCCTTACAGATCTTTCTTTAGATAGTAGCTTTGAAAATGAAGGTCAGAGGATTCAACTGGTGAAGAAGAACTGAACACCTCGAAGGGTCAACTCTGATTTCAGGTAATTATCCTGAATTTTACTACGATTTACGGGACGCGGCTTATTTCCGGCATTTTGGGGCAGTAACGTCATTTTTGGGGGTGTTAGCAGTGAGAAGGTGACGCAAAGCGGGACCACAGGAATTAATTCGAGCCGGGGATGAGCCACACTCGTTGCCTTCAAGTGCTCTGAACTGTGTAAATCACGTACAAGCTGCCGCGAACGCGTCCCCGGATTTACTGGATTTACCGATAGGTGTTTGCTGGTGTGAGTAGAGACCGGGTTGTACGAACCTTTGGCTTCGTTAAGGCTGGATCAAATTTGATTTGTTCTGATACTTCGTTAGATAAAGAATTTTAAACCTGTTTTTCCAAGGGAGCCGATACCAGGAGGCAGAAACAGCAGAGCGCGAGGTCGGGGAGAAGCTTCGTACGCGTGAAATAATTCAGAATTTTCCATATTTTGGTGTATTTAAGAATATCGGACACCAGGGGGGTTTTGGGTTTTTTTTTTTCTCTTTTACATACACGTATAGCTCCCGTACCCCTCGGCTAGTGGGAAAACAGGACACAAATGTGATGGGTTTTGGTGTTTTTCCCCAGAATTTGCTTTTTCTAAGCGCGTTTTGTTTCCGGTAGCTTGCCCTGAAAAGCTGGATAATAAATTGGGAAAACTACCCCAAATACACAACTGTCATTTTTTGATGGCTTCAGCTTTGAAAGGAGTCAGTTGGTTTTGTGCCACCTGACTATTTCGGCACGATTTGGAGCTTTACCAGCTCCAATAATTTATTATCGTCAATAATAACGATCTCCGAGGTGGGTATGATGACAGACGTAGCCCATCGATGAGCGATCGACTTTCCGAAGTCTTGGGCGGCAAAGTTTGTATTTTAAATCTCCAGCTGCTCTAGGGACGCCTCGGCCTTGGAGGCCACTTCTTAGTGGACAGCAAGAAGTGAAATTGGGGGGGAAAAAAACTTCTTTTCTCCAGGAAAAGAGCAGCTCTTGCAAGTATTGGGCTGGAGTAGGGAGCGGGCATCAAATCTTCTTGTGTTCTCAAATCTTTTTGTGTTCTTCACCTCTCGAGGGTAGAAATGGCGTCGCGCTCAGGCCGTCCCTATAAGATGCTTAAATTTGGCCCCGTAGTTGACAAATGACAGTAGAACGGTTAAAAAAAATTGTCATTTTTCTGACTTAGAATAGACAAACTTCTCTTCAACAACTTCTCTGAGTTGTGTAGCCGCCTACACCCGCGTCCTGCCGTCTTCTCCGTCCACCTTGGTGCGCCGGGGATTGACGGAGTTTGCGATGACGATGTTGGGTGCCGCTGTCTCGGAATAGGTAATCGGGGGAAGGCTCAGCCTTGATAACGTCACTGCGAAGTTTGGACTTTACTCGCGGGGCAGCTACGGTGAGACGTGCCGCTGTACGAATCCGTAGCCTCTGGCACGCGCCGTCTGCCGTAACGGCACCAGTTTGGGATGTGCCGGCAGGTGAGGACGTGGTGACGGAGCCTTAAGTTCACACCTCTGGATCTTGGGCTGTTGGAGAGAGGGCCCGTCGCTCGGGTGGCGCTGGGGATGTCTCCGTTGACCCCACCGGCTGGGGAACATCTGCGTTGATCCCACCGGCCAGGGACGCTTTGGGGCTGGGGGGGGGTTGACCTTGACCGGCTGCCGATGCCCACCCGGCCGCTCCATCACCCCCCTCCGCAGCATGACGGGGGGAGAAAAAATCTGGGAATTCATCAGACGTTGTCTCTACCGCTCCGTCCTCTTGGTGCCCTTCCCCTGCTCTAGCGTAGGCTCCCTCCCACGGGAGACGGTCCTCCATGAACTTCTCCAAGGTGGGTCTTCCCACAGGACACAGTCCTTCAGGAACTGCTCCAGCGTGGGCTCTTCTCCATGGGGTCACAGCTTCCTGCAGGGCACGTCCACCTGCTCCAGCGTGGTCTTCAGCACGGCCTTGCAGGGTGGACATCCTGCTCCAGCGTGGACCTCACAGATGAGGACATGGTGTCAAGTTTCCAGGAGGTTGGACCAGCAATGGACTTGAACGGTGTTGTATGTGATGGTGGGACCTCAACTTTACCTCTAGGTCTTGGAGAGAGAACTCGTCACTTGGTAGTGCTGGGGACAATCTCCATTGATCCCACTGGATGGAGACAGTTTAGGGTTAAGGCTGTGGCTCTTCATCCCTTAAGCCTAGCTTAACGCAGCCTGCTTGAAGTTCCAAACTCACCACCCTTGAACATCTATGGAGAAATGATGTATAAAACCTCCGGCCATTTTGAGCAGCTCCGTCCAACTTTGTCATCCGTAGTTTAGTAATAATACGGTAAGGGAGTCATCGATAAAAATACGGCAAAATCTTCACGGCATCCGTGGTTTTCGTGGCAGAGACTTGTTCGCCTTAAGCAGGTGGGAGTTGCAGTGCAAAACCGCGTGGGTCTGTGGCTGTTCAAGCTCCTCGGAGTGTGAAACTGCTCAGATTCCGCTTTTTTTCCTTCGAGCCATGGAAAAATGAGCTTAAAAATAGCTATTCTCCCAAAAACTAACAAAATACGCTTAAACGAAGATATTTTTTCTTGCTGTCCTAACTCTGTAGAGCAGAGGTTTAGGGCACAGGAATAAATAAAACTCCTCCCCCGTGGAAACCTTCTGTATTTAAGGCGCAGAATTCAACGTCTGCCTCCCGTGGGACACAAAACGAGCCGGGATAACGTCCGCAGGGATCACGTCCGCAGGTAGCTGCGGAGGTCAGCGTCCCCCGTCGGCACGGGATTAGGGATGCCGCGACCGGCCGCCGGCTTTGCGAGGGTTGGACCGGAGCCAGACGAGCGCCGGCCGGCTGGCAGCGCGAATGCCGAAATCGGTCAGGTGGAAAAATTGTAAATCCCCTTCGCTGACGCGGATCGCCTCATTAAAACGGAGCAGCGAAGGCGAATTAATGACGTAGCGGGTTTTAGCGAACCGCCAGCGGCGAAGTCGAGGAGTTTTCACCGTCCAGTTTCTGCAGGGGAACGGTTAAAAAAAAAATAATAATAAAGCGGAAAGGAAGATGCAAATTGCTCAAAGGTGGGAAATGATGCTGCAGGTAAGGGTTGCAAATTCTCTTCCTCTGGATGTAAATTAATTTACAGCAACGGCGAAGTAATTTCTGCGCTGGGAACTGCACCGGCAGGTCAGGTAGGGATAAAGAAATAAAAAACGCGAAGCTGAGTGGTCGCTCGACGGGTCTGAGGGAGTTTCTGTAAGAGCCTGGTGCAGACGGGGCCGTGCTATGGACGAGCTCGAGCCCTCGACCTCGCATTTCGCGGGGCGAAACCTCCCCTTTCTTGCCGAAATCGCTGCTGAACGGCGTCAACGTCGAGAGCTGCGGCGCCACCGCCTTCCCCCGTGACTCGGGGAAGGGTTTGAGGCAGAATCGCGCTATAAAAAAAAAACCCCAACCCCGCTAGCTGTGGGTGTCTAATTTAGGGTAAAATACATTTCCTCGTCCTAAGTCTGGTCCCTGATGGAGTTTAGTTAAACCCACCCTATCACACGTCGGATTAAGCCGCTGCGGTATCCGGCGTGTTTTAATGGCACCGTAGATGTTTCCATCCTGGAATGCGGGGGCGCGACGGCTTGGATAAATCAGATTTAACTCAGTGGTTGTCGTGGTTTAGGCCCAGCCGGTAGCTGGGTGCCACGCGGCCGCTCACTCACCCCTCCCCCAGAGGGACGGGGAAAACGGGAAAACAACGGCAAAGCCTCGAGGGTTGGGGTAAGGGCAGTTTACTGCAACAGCGAGGGAGAGGGAAACAATCAACAACAGTACTGATAACAGATTTACCGAGCCAACGAACGACCGACCGCACACTCAGCCCGTCCCGGAACCGCGCCGAAAAGAAAGAAGGAAAAAAAAAAACCGTGCCGCCCCCTTTTATGGTAAGCATGATGTCACATGGTATGGAATAGCCCCCCGGCCAGCCTGGGTCACCTGCCCTGGCTCCTTGTGAAATTAACTCTGTCCTTGCCAGAACCAGGACATTATCCACCCCTTATTCCATACCATTTACGTCATGCCCAGATTATTTCACAGACACTATTCTCTTATTCCATGGGCCATCGCTCTAAAGTGTCCATCGAGTTCATTTAGTCCATGGCTTTGGGTTCCATCTGCCATTACAGTCTCTCAGAGCAGGAACAATGGTGCGTGCTGCTGGATTGTTGCACGCTCCATCCACAGTTTTTTCACGGCTGGTGTATCTGGCGTGGTCCAGGCTCGCAGTCTGGACATCAAAGATGTGATTTTTTCGATGAAGTTCCTGGGCACCAGTTGAAGTCAGTTCTAGTTCCAAAGTCCATCCTTCATTAGTTTTGGGTGATTCTTATAGTCATACCATTGATACAGTATATAGTTATTAACATCATGCAATTTAATTTTATTGGCTATTTTCACCCAAAATCAAATCCCCTTGGGGTACACACCGGATTTCCCCATCCTTTCTCATCACCCACCAAGTGCACCCTGGTCCCTGAGCAAAAGCAATCCCGGAGATGGGCTTGCCTTTGTCTGAAGCAGGGATAACCCAAACTGTTTTACCCAACATATTTTTCATGCGCACTACAGGAACTTTATCTCCTTCTACTGGGCGTGGTAATTTTGATTGGGCAGGGCCAGCTCGATTGGCAGATCCCCTAGTGTTAACTAACCAGGTGGCCTTTGCTAAATGTGTGTCCCAGTGTTTGAGGGTCCCACCACCCATTGCTCTCAGGGTAGTTTTTAGCAGTCCATTGTACCTTTCAATTTTCCCAGAGGCTGGTGCATGATAGGGGATGTGATACACCCACTCAATGCCATGCTCTTTGGCCCAGGTGTCTATGAGGTTATTCCGGAAATGAGTCCCGTTGTCTGACTCAATTCTCTCTGGGGTGCCATGTCGCCACAGGACTTGCTTTTCAAGACCCAGGATGGTGTTCCGGGCAGTGGCATGGGGCACAGGATAGGTTTCCAGCCATCCAGTGGTTACTTCCACCATTGTAAGAACATAGCGCTTGCCTTGGCGGCTTTGTGGGAGCGTGATGTAGTCGATTTGCCATGCTTCCCCATATTTATATTTCAACCATCGTCCTCCATACCACAGAGGTTTTACCCGCTTGGCTTGCTTGATTACAGCGCATGTTTCACATTGATGGATGACCTGTGAGATGGCGTCCATGCTCAAGTCCACCCCTCGATCACGGGCCCATCTATATGTCGCATCTCTTCCTTGATGGCCCGATGTGTCATGGGCCCATCGAGCTATAAATAATTCACCCTTACGCTGCCAGTCCAAATCCACCTGAGCCACTTCGATCTTGGCAGCCTGATCCACCTGCTGGTTGTTCTGATGTTCCTCAGTGGCCCGACTCTTGGGTACGTGGGCATCTACATGACGTACCTTTACAACTAGCTTCTCTAGCCGGGCAGCAATATCTTGCCACAATGGGGCAGCCCAGATGGGTTTGCCTCTGCGTTGCCAGTTGCTCCGCTTCCACTGCTGTAACCACCCCCACAGGGCATTGGCCACCATCCATGAGTCGGTATAGAGGTACAGTGTTGGCCACTTTTCTCTTTCAGCAATATCTAAAGCCAGCTGGATGGCTTTCACCTCTGCAAACTGGCTCGATTCACCTTGTCCTTCAGCAGCTTCTGCAACTTGCCGTGTAGGACTCCATACAGCGGCCTTCCACTTTCGATGCTTTCCCACTATGCGACAGGACCCATCAGTGAAGAGAGCATATGGTTTCTCATCTTCTGTTAGTTTATTATACGGTGGGGCTTCTTCAGCACGTGTCACCTCCTCCTCTGGCGACATTCCGAAATCTTTCCCTTCTGGCCAGTCTGTGATCACTTCCAGAATTCCTGGACGACTGGGGCTTCCTATTCGAGCCCGCTGTGTAATCAGTGCAACCCACTTGCTCCACGTAGCATCGGTTGCATGATGTGTAGAAGGAGCCCTCTCTTTGAACATCCAGCCCAGCACTGGCAGTCGGGGTGCCAAGAGGAGCTGTGCTTCAGTGCCAATCACCTCTGAAGCAGCTCGAACCCCTTCATAGGCTGCCAATATCTCCTTTTCCGTTGGAGTGTAGCGGGCCTCGGATCCTCTATATCCCCGACTCCAAAACCCCAGGGGTCGACCTCGAGTCTCCCCTGGTGCTTTCTGCCAGAGACTCCAGGTAGGGCCATTCTCCCCGGCTGCGGTGTACAACACATTTTTTACATCTGGTCCTGCCCGGACTGGCCCAAGAGCTACAGCATGAACTATTTCTTGTTTAATTTGTTCAAAAGCTTGTCGTTGCTCAGGGCCCCATTTGAAATCATTCTTCTTCCGGGTTACGTGGTAGAGAGGGCTTACTATCAGACTGTAATTCGGAATGTGCATTCTCCAGAAACCCACAACGCCTAAGAAGGCCTGTGTTTCCTTTTTGTTGGTTGGTGGAGACATGGCTGCTATTTTGTTGATAATATCCACTGGGATCTGACGCCGCCCATCATGCCACCTTATTCCTAAAAACTGGATTTCCTGCGCAGGCCCCTTCACCTTACTTCGTTTTATGGCAAAGCCAGCCTGCAGCAGGATTTGGATTATTTTCTTCCCCTTCTCAGAAACTTCCTCTGCTGAGTTGCCCCATACAATGATGTCATCAATGTACTGCAGGTGCTCTGGGGCTTCGCCCTTTTCCAGTGCAGTCTGGATCAGTCCATGGCAAATGGTGGGGCTGTGTTTCCACCCCTGGGGCAGTCGGTTCCAGGTATACTGGACGCCCCTCCAAGTGAAGGCAAACTGTGGCCTACACTCTGCTGCCAAAGGGATTGAGAAAAATGCATTAGCTATATCAATTGTGGCATACCATTTGGCTGCCTTCGACTCCAGTTCATATTGAAGTTCCAGCATGTCTGGCACAGCAGCACTCATCGGCGGTGTGACTTCATTCAGGCCACGATAGTCTACCGTCAGCCTCCACTCTCCATTGGACTTCCGCACTGGCCATATGGGACTGTTAAAGGGTGAGCGGGTTCTGCTGATCACTCCCTGACCCTCCAGTTGACGAATTAGCTTGTGGATGGGAACCAGGGAGTCTCTGTTGGTGCGGTATTGCCGCCGGTGCACAGTTGTGGTAGCAATCGGCACCTGTTGCTCTTCAACCCTCAGCAACCCTACAACAGAAGGGTCCTCCGAGAGACCGGGCAAACTAGACAACGTTTCAATTTCCTCCGCTTCCAAGGCGGCTATTCCAAAAGCCCACCGGTAGCCTTTTGGGTCTTTGAAATATCCTTTCCGGAGGTAGTCTATGCCCAGGATGCACGGAGCCTCTGGCCCAGTCACAATGGGGTGCTTTTGCCACTCATTCCCAGTTAGACTTACTTCAGCCTCCAACAGAGTCAACTGTTGGGATCCCCCTGTCACACCAGAAATAGATATCGGTTCCACCCCTTCATAACTCGATGGCATTAGGGTACACTGTGCACCGGTGTCCACTAGGGCTTTGTACTCCTGTGGGTCCGATGTGCCAGGCCATCGGATCCACACAGTCCAATACACTCTATTGTCCCTTTCCTCCACCTGGCTGGAGGCAGGGCCCCTCTAATCCTGCTCATCATATTCACTACTCATCTCTTGCAGAAAGGACTTAGAAGTCCCTTCAAGAGGATCATAAGTGCAACCAGGCCTTCCACTTGATCTGGGGGGCTGCCCGGTGGAAACTGGAGCAGCATTCTTTCTGGAAGAGTCCCTTTGTACAGCTGTCTTGCCTTGTAGCTCACGTACGCGTGCCCGCAAGATTGAGGTAGGCTTCCCATCCCATTTCCTCATGTCTTCTCCGTGGTCACGCAGGTAAAACCACAGGGTACCTCGTGGTGTGTATGCTCCATATCCCCTCTCTGGAGCAGAAAAACGCTTACTTCTAACAGCTGAAATACGGGTTTGTGTAGGTGGGGAGTACGATATATCCTCTTTGAGTTGCCGGACATCCTGGGACAGTTTCTCCACAGCTGAGACGAGGGAGGAAGAAAGGCTCTCTTCATATTGCCGGAGTCGGCCAGCCACTTCGTCCACTGTGGGTGCCTCTTCACTTTTCCAGTCGATTACTGCCAGTGAGTTGGCGTACGATGATGGTGCACTGCGTACAAATTTTCGCCACATGGGTCGGGTACACTGGACTTCATCGGGGTCTGTGGGCAACTGTGCGTTGTCCGGATCATAATAAACCATTTCCCGCACAGCTAATTCCCTCAGATATTGGATACCTCTCTCCATAGTGGTCCACTTGCCTGGCCGACATACGACATCTTCGCTGAAAGGATACCTTTCCCTCACACTTGACAGGAGTCGCCTCCAGAGGCTGAGGGCCTGCGCCTTCTTCCCAATTGCCTTGTCAATGCCCCCTTCCCTAGACAAGGATCCCAGCTGCTTGGCCTCCCTGCCCTCCAGTTCCAGACTACTGGCCCCGTTATCCCAGCAGCGGAGCAGCCAGGTAATTATGTGCTCCCCTGGAAGGCGGCTGAAATCTTTCCGCATATCTCGCAGCTCACTCAGGGACAGAGATCGGGTGATCACTTCTGGTTCTGGCTCTTCTTCTTGTTCTCGTGATGGTCCCGGTTCGTCATCATCTCTCACTAAGCGAACCGATTTCCTTGTGTATTTCTTTTTGTGTATAGGGGCGACCGATACTGGTATGGGTTGATCTTTTGGCTCGGCTATAGTGCCTGTTGTGGGGGTCTGGGCAGCTGCAGTGCCTGTTGTGGGGGTCTGGGCAGCTGCAGTGCCTGTTGCGGGGCCTGTTGCAGGGGCTGTTGCAGGGGCTTGGGCAGCTGCAGGGCCTGAAGATCCGCTCTCCCCCTCTGGATGGTGCTGTCTACTATCAAGCAGTGTTTGATAGATTGTGGCCAGGGCCCAGCACAGCGCGGTAAGTTGTGTCTCCTTAGAATCCCCACAGCATTTTCCTTTCAAATATTCTACCATTTTATGAGGGTCTTGCAGCTGTTCGGGGGTGAAGCTCCAAACCATTGGGGGTGAGAAGGTCTCTAGATACCCACCCATACTCTCCCACATGCCGTGCCAGCCCTGACCATTCAGCATTGGGGAAAATCCCTGGGTGGTATTCTTGAAACAATTTTTGCTAACCCTGAACAGGAGTTGGAAAACATTCAGGAGACCTAGCAATAGCAATATACTGGCCTGAACATTCCAAGGGTATTCAAAATTCTCAAAAATGGTCATGACCAACCAAAAGGGAAAAGGGGAGGTGAAAGAGTGGGAGAAGGTATCCCCCCCTGTCTTCCCCATAGATTGGGTGCGATTATTAATCAATTCTGAAAGATACTGACCAAGGTACGGGCCTGACTGAAATGCTACATACAAGTACCAGCTCAGACTCATGACCGTCGATGATATCTTATCATAAGCCATTATCACACAGTACAACAATAAGAGAACAGGAACCCCTTTTCCAGAGGTGATAAACAGCACAGCAGGGATTACATAGAGTAAACTTGGGTTTACAAACCAGAGCCATGTGACCAAACAGAACAGCATTATGACCAGCAACTGTTTCAAGAACATTATAAATTCTTATAACAATTTTGTTTTAACACACTTGGGTCAGACTTGTCCTTATCACAACCCCTCGAGCCCCACGTTGGGCGCCAAAAAGGACTGTCGTGGTTTAGGCCCAGCCGGTAGCTGGGTGCCACGCGGCCGCTCACTCACCCCTCCCCCAGAGGGACGGGGAAAACGGGAAAACAACGGCAAAGCCTCGAGGGTTGGGGTAAGGGCAGTTTACTGCAACAGCGAGGGAGAGGGAAACAATCAACAACAGTACTGATAACAGATTTACCGAGCCAACGAACGACCGACCGCACACTCAGCCCGTCCCGGAACCGCGCCGAAAAGAAAGAAGGAAAAAAAAAACCGTGCCGCCCCCTTTTATGGTAAGCATGATGTCACATGGTATGGAATAGCCCCCCGGCCAGCCTGGGTCACCTGCCCTGGCTCCTTGTGAAATTAACTCTGTCCTTGCCAGAACCAGGACAGTGGTGTTGCAAGACGGATACTCAAAAATCCACAGCGCTGTAGAAACGCTCCTGAATCCCTCTTTTTCTAAGAAAAAACTACACGTTGCTGTATAATCCCGGTAGCTAAACCCTGAAATATTCGATTAATTTTGCTCCGACAGCAATTTTGATGCAAAAAGTGGATTTTTTTTTTTTCTTTGGTGTGTTTGTGAAAGTCCCCGGGTCTTAATTACGGTTTCTGCAGGAGCGGAGCGCGTGAGGTCAAACTCTGCGCCCTCCTCGTTTGGCTTTTCCGATCCATTCCTGAATAATATTAATGATGATGGAAATGAATTTCCCGCTCAGTCTCTTAATTAATAAAAGAGATTTTGGTTGGTGTGGTTCTTGCGCGTGTGGGTATTTTACTGCTGATTTTTGGCTGTCCTCCAGCAAAACTGAGCCTGGACTTGAAAAACGCCGAGAGAAACTGGTTTTTATTTTTGAGGGCTTTATTTTTTCTTTATCCTATTAAAAATCGAGTGTTTTCCAGCCCAGACCCACCCACGCCGCCTCATTTTCCGACTAATTAATCCCCGCTGCTCACGTGTAAATACATGGATATCAAAAACCTTTCCTCGTTTGGGTCTTTATCTTCGTTAAACCACCGTCGTCACCCAAGTGGAAGCGATAATTCTTAATTTTGGGTGATCCTGGAGGGAATTTTGGGCGGCTTTGTCTCTCTCCAGGAGGAATTGCTGAGCCCTTGCCGATTTATCTCCCGGGATTTTTAAGCAGCTGGAGACGAATCCTCGCAGGAATCCTCGCGTCACCGTTGAGTTTCGGGGACAATTCCTTTACTCCCGTCCTGCGTGAATTTGGGGTGGGAATTTCTCCTCGCCCAGATTTTCTGGCTCGGGACGCGGCTCCTGAAATCGAGGATGGCGTAGGAGGTGTACGGAGGAGAGAGAAACTCTTTGAGCTGGGATTTAAACGGCGTTTTAAACCGATAACTGAGCAGATCTTGAGGAACAAATGCTGCTCTTCAGTCCTCTCCCGTATCCATCGTGCTGTACGTACACAAAAATAACACGGGAGCTGGAAGCAAACAACTTTTTTTTGGGTGTTTTCAGATGAAATTTTAAGCAGCGAGGTTGCTTTGGCGGAAAATTATTCCGGCCGGACACCGGGAAGGCTCCGGGTGGAGTTTTAACATCAGCTGCACCATCCACGTCTCGGGTTAGGAGGAAGCCGCCCCATTTTCTCAGCAGCGTTCACCGGAGGCATCAGCTAAAACATCATTAATTAAGTCTTAATCAAAGAATTTGGAGGTTCGGAAGGGTTTGACGCGCCGTTAGCTGGTGCCGTCACCTCTGTCCCTTCCCTTTTGTGCGTTCAAGGCGCGGGATGGTCGCTGCGAGCGTTGATCCCCGGCTCCTGGCTCAGCAGGGTCAGAATTAAAGGGAGTGCTGGCCACCACAAATCTGTTAGTTATTCTTTTCAGCCGCTGGATTTTCCAGCCTAGCTGCCTTTTCCAGGCTGTTTCTAGATAATATATCCTGGGGTGAGATCCGTAACGATGCAATTTAACCCCGGAATTCCAGTTTTCTGTTCCGTAGCTCTGCGTTTTCCCTGCGCTACCGCCGCCCTCTGGGATTTTGGGACTCGGCTTTGCCTTTACAAACCAAATCCCGACCCTTCCCTCCTTCCGCAGAAGAAACCCCCCCGGCTTTATTTTTCAGGGCGGGCACCGCGGGGAGCGAAGGGATTAACGGGAAAAGGACGTTCAGCCCCAAACCGTAGGACGACGCAGCTCCGCGTGCCGCGATCCCATGAGACCGTACCGGCTTGGACATCCTAAACCTCCTGCGTCTTTGAAAAACGGGGATTTAAGTATTTCTGTTTTCTTGAAATTCCAGTAAAGTTGCAGTAGAGGGATCCAGCACCACAAATATTGCCGTAACCCACGGTCTGGGAGATAGAAATAGTTGGGTTTAACGTCCTTCGTTAAACGTCGCCAACTCAAAATCACTAATTAAAAGTCAAAATCTGTTTTCTGCTTCAGTAGGTCACCTTCAAGGCACTGTCCAGGATGGGCAGATAACCTCAAAGTCACCAAAAAACCCTACAAAATCACTTTATCACTTAATAACGCTCATTTTTCAGGGTTGGGCGTTTTTTTAAAGATTAAATTAATTTTTTTGTTCAGGCTAAGGCAAGAGAGGAGGGATATTTAGGGCAATTTCTTGCAAATTCGGCCGCTCTCGTGGTCAGTCCCCAGAGCATCTCGGTCGCTCCTCTGAGGCGGGTGGCAGACTCGTCTTCGACGCAGGTTTTTTTTCCGGCAGCTCCGCTCACGCCGGTGGATCTGCCTCCTATTTCCATCTCAAACATCTGCCCTTTTAAACCAGCCTGAAATAATGCGTCTGCCCAAATAAAAACCAGCATCTTGCACGGTTTCCTTGCTTACACCGCCCTCCTCGAGTCATTTGGAGATTTTTTTTTTTTTTTTCCCCCTCCTTTGGATGTTTTTTGGAGTCTGGTGCCAGGACAGCCTATCCTGTATCCCTGGTTATGAATTTTCCAGCCCTGTTTCTTCACTTTTTTTCCCCCAATATCATCTCTGCTTCCCCCCCATCTCTCCCAGCTCAGCTTTGGGGTGGAAGGAGTTTTCCTGCCAGTGTTGGGCTCCTCCCGGCCTGGCAGTTCCCTCTGCCGGCTCCGCTTCGTATTACACCCCTTTCCCTTCCCACTTCTTCCCCGAGGAAAATAAACCCCGGGATTTATTTTGGCAGGCGGCATTAAAACCACGTGGATCCAGCCGAGCGCTGGCCCGGTGAACTTGAACCTCTCTACACTAAACACCACCCCAGCGAGGTCCGTCCTTCCGCATCTCGCTTATACCTTCACCTAACGAAGCGCGTAAATATTAATCGCGGTAATCAAATAAGCGTTTTTCCTGATTTTTCCCACATCGCCGTGAATAAATGTATTGTCTCGGGCCGAAGGAGAAGGTCTGGTTCTAAGCGGTAAAGTTAACGAAGACTTTCTGGTCACTGAATGTCGAGGCGGTGCTGCGTTTGGGGTTTCTTAATCTATAGATTAATTATTTTCTTCGCAGTAATTGTTTTCTTAATCTATAGCTTAAGGCGGTGCTATGTTTGGGTTTTCTTAATCCTGAGCAATTAAGAAAACCCGAACATAGCACCATCTACAGCCCCATCAAAAATACAGATGAGATTTCTAGTCTAATACAGCTGAGGTTTCTAATCTATAATATAGATGGGATTAAAAAAAAGCCAAACGTAGCACTTCCCTTCTAGATGAAGAAAGCCCTAACGCAGCGTCTATAGCACGATCTATAACGTAGATCGGATTTACTGGTGAGACGTCGCTGTCCAGGTGAATCTAGGTTGACGTTCTCCATCCTCCAGCTCTTCATTCCCATTTTGCTGCTGATTTTTAAGGGGACACCAAACCCAATTTCATTAAACTCCCCGAATGAGTTTCTCCGTACCAATAATTATATTTTTTTTTTTTTTCCTGGGATACAAGAGGCGGCTTCGTGGCGGGAGCCGGGAACATCCCGAGCGCGCACGCAGCGGCGGTTCCCGTGTTTCTGGCGAGAGATGAGGCTGGGGTGATGCTGCTTGACTTTTTCTGGGGTTTTTTTCTGATATTTTGACACACGGGTGGGGCAATAACGTAAAAGAGGAGCCGTAACATAACCACCGGGTGAGGGGAGAGAGTCAAAGCATCATTTTATTGGGGGGGGAGAGGAGAAGAATGGTGTAAATTTATGTATTTCCAGCTAATCCCTTAAAAAAAAGTCACTGGAGTTTGGAAATGCAAGAGGAGGCTGGTAGGATCCAAGGAGACAGTGAAAAAGAGAAGAGATAAACTAAATAAGTGAAAATAAACGGGTAAATCTGATAGAATCACTTAACCGCCCGGACGGGTGGTTAGAGGCTTCACT
Organism: Grus americana; assembly: GCF_028858705.1. NCBI lineage: Eukaryota > Metazoa > Chordata > Aves > Gruiformes > Gruidae > Grus > Grus americana. The sequence continues at coordinate 448,108 of NC_072884.1, read as the reverse complement.
TCGAAGTGGAACGGGAAGAAATTAAACTGGTGATGAAATATTTTCCCTTCTCTTTAAAAAAAAAAAATAAACCCAACCAAACTCCTCCTTGGCTTCCTCTTACAGCCGGTGCTCGCAGAGCTATTGTGTTAAGAGGGAGCAGGAGGAAATTGGTCGGCCGCAGCCCTTGAAATGATGAATTTCAGGAAGGAGTTTGTCCTAAAGGTGGAAAAATGCCTGGAAAAACCCTGAAATACCGGTGCCCGTTCCTCGTTTTTCCATAGGTGTCCGTGTTTGCACGTGTCTGTAGTATCCTCGGCTTCGCTGGGCTCTTGACGTACGTTAAAAATAGAGAATTTTCTGGAGGTAGCCTTTGTTTCTGATGCCTCGGGTTGATGTCTCCGATTAATTGCTGTCTTTGTTTCGTCAGATACGGTATCTAAAGGCATTTGTGCCTGAAGCCACGGAAGATAGATGGACAAGCCAAGCAACTTCTGACTCTGCATCATTTTCTGGGGCAAAATTATATGGCAATGTATCCTACAAGGTAACGTAGTCCCTTGTGGCAAGTAAAGAGGATTCCTTTTGCTCGGCCACCGCTTGCTAAGAACAGTTTAGCACTTGAATTTCCCTTTAATACGCAACTTAGAGGAATCGGCACTGCCCCAAAGCAAAATTTGAGGAATTATGCGAGAGGGAAATCTAAATTGTCTCCAAATTGTGTCGCGTTTTGAGTCAGATCTCTCCTGCTGGGGAGTAGAGTTAACAGCTCTCGGAACGGGATACTTCCCGTATCCACAGCTGTAAAATCTCCCTTAAAACATCCCAGGTGAGCCAAGGGAGTCTGCCACAGCGATCTTGCCGCTCGAGCGACGCTTCAACTCGCTTGGAGGCCTGAAAAATTAAACCCCACCATCTAAAGGCCAAAATCTGACGTCGCCCCGATGCGTTAGTGGGTCGGTGTTGGGTTTAGGCCAGTAAAAGCGACGGACCGCAGACTTTAAGCTGAAGTTTAAGACCGGCCGAGGTTTTACGGGAACTCGGAAGCAGCGGAGGGACGTGGCGGGTAAAGCCACGCGGATGCTCCATCTCTCTGGCTCTTCGTTCCTCGCTGCGGGGACCACGTCTGCGCGTCCAGACCACGACCCGAGACACGGGGCTGCTCCGCGGCATCAGAATAAAACCCCAAATCCTCGGCCAGATGCTTGTCGTGAGCATATACGTCGCTATATTCCCCCAGGTATCCCTGGGAATCGGTGAATAACGAGGCTCTTAATTCATCTTGCATGATGTATAGCGCTCTTCTCTAATTAACAGCCGCGTGTCTTAAGCTTAACGCGTGCTACACGCGCTCGGCGTTCAATTAGCCGAAGGACGTGCGTCACGGAGGGCGTCTTTACGCGAGGAAGGGTCTCGCACACCCAACAAGGGTGCGGGTTCGCGGTGGGGTGGTGGTGACCCCTCAACGCAGCTGGGGCTTAAGAGGACGGACGGGCTGCGTGCGATCTCTGGAGAGCTCTGAAATGCGCCCCGGGAGATGTCCGTGGGCTCGGCAGAAATGTCTTTTTTCCCCCAAGTTTCTGGTCTTCAGAACGATAGTTAAATTAGCGACTAAAAATTGTCTACCTAGATTATCTATCTACAGATTGTCTAACTAAAGTTTATCTACCTAGATTATCTACATAAAAATTACCTGCCTAAAGATTGTCTACCTAGATCATCTACCTAAATTAACTACCTAAAGTTATCTACCTAAAGATTCTTTACCTAAAGATTATCCATCTAGGTGATCTACCTAATGATAATCTACCTAAATTTTCTACCAAGATCATCTATCTAAATTAACTACCCAAAGTTATTGTCTACCTAAAGATGATCTACTTAAGGATCCTCTACCTAGATGGATCTACCTAAGGATGATCTCCCTAAATTATCTACTGAAAGCAGGCAGTGCGAATTGGGTCCGTTCAGCTGAAGGCATCCCGCGGAAACGCAACGTTCACCTAAAAGACAGATTTTGGCGTGAAATTGGGGTGAGCTGACAACAGGAAGCTGAAAGGAGATAAACGTGTCACCCTGCGTTCCTTCAGCTGGAGCTGAAAGTTGGCCAACACCAACTTAACTTCTCTCCCCCGTGTTGGCGAACCCAACCCTGGTACTGAAGCCTCGTTTAGAGGTAACGAAGGTACTTTATGGAGAACGTTGGAGCAAGAGCAGGGGTAGAACTCCCACTTGCTCGCTAAATTCCCTCGGAATGTCCTGTCTTACCCCGGGATGCGGAATGCTGACATCATTCGTTGGGGCAACACAACGCTGTCGCTAAGGGTCTAGTTGCCCGAGCTAGTCCGGTGTAGATCCACTGGTTTATTTTTAAGCAGCGCCTCGTACCGAAAGCTTGAGCTCCTTTCTTCTTGTCCGCAGGGTGTCCGGTGAGGAATGCAATGGGATCAATAGCATGTCGGCGGAGAGCGGCCCTGGAACGAGACTGAGAAATTTGCCGGTAATGGGGGACGGACTAGAAACCACCCAAATGTCTACGACGCAGTCGCAGGCTCAACCCCAACAAGGCAGCGCCGTAGGCGTTAATCCCCCTCCGCCGGAGACCTCCAACCCCAACAAACCCAAGCGACAGACCAACCAGCTGCAGTATCTGCTCAAGGTGGTGCTGAAGACGCTGTGGAAGCACCAGTTTGCGTGGCCTTTCCAGCAGCCCGTGGACGCCGTCAAGCTGAACCTCCCCGTAAGTAGAGGTGGAGAAACCGGACGACGGTTGTCGGTGGAAGGAGGGAGATCGTTGGGGGTCTGGCGCCTGCGTCTGCCCTCCTGAAATCACAGAATCCGCTTTTATCGGTTGGACTCGATGATCTCGAGGGTCTTTTCCAACCGAAACGATCTGTGATCTAAAACACGCACGCGAGGAGGAATTTCCAGTGAGTTTCCAGTGGCTCAGCTACTGCTTTGCCTTTTACCACCCAATTCTTTCTGTCGGGGTGCGGAGAGGAAAGTGGGAATAATATTTTGGGAGTCGGGGAGGGTGAGTCTGCAATCCTCTGTCCCCCAGCCAAGCACCAAAAATGATTAAGTACCAAAAATTAAGCACCAAAACCGAAACACCAAAAATGATTAAGCACCAAAAATTAAGCACCAGAAATGATTAAGTGCCAAAAATTTAGCACCAAAAATGATTAAGCGCCAAAAATTTAGCGCCAAAAATGATTAAGCACTGAAAATTAAACACCAAAAATGATTAAGCCCCAAAAATTAAGCACCAAAAATGATTAAGCGTGAAAGATTATTAAGCACATCAACTCAGGCTCTGCCTTACCGCTCCCCGAAGCCCAGTGCGCTTTTCCGTGCCTGGCTTAAACCCTCGTTTGATCCCTGCTGCTTTATCAGCAGAGTCTTTTTCTTTGAGATGAAAACACTCGGAGCCTTTTACAGAGCATCTGAGTACTCAAACGGCCGCTGCGCTTCTCACGCGTTGCTGCGACAGGCGAGCAGTTTCGTTAGGGATGCCGATTTTAAATTAATTTCCAATAAATTGAGGGGATCGAGCGCGTCCTCACTAAGTCAGCAGCGGACGCCGCGTTGGGTGGGAGCATTGATCTGGTCGAGGGTGGGAAGGCTCTAACGAGGGGTCTGGATCGATGGGCCGAGGCCAATCACGTGAAATTCAACTCGTTTGGGTCACAACGACCCCGGGCAACGCTACAGGCGTGAGGAAGAGCGGCTGGAGCCGGCCAACAGCGTCCTGGCTCGTATCAGCAAGAGCGTGGCCAGTGATTGTCCCCCCCCCGTACTCGGTACCGCAAGTTCTGGGTTCAGTTTTGGGCTCCTCGCTACCAGAAGGACGTTGAGGTGCTGGAGCGTGTTCAAAGAAGGTCAAAGAAGTGGGGAAGGGTCTGGAGAACGAGATTTATGGGGAAACGGGAATAGGACGAGAGGAAACGGCCTCAGGAGATGTTTAGGTTGGATATTAGGAAGGATTTTGTCACCCAAAGGGTTGTCAGGCGCAGGAACGGGGAAGCGGTGGAGTCACCGTCCCCGGAGGTGTTGAAAAGACGCGTAGACGTGGCGCTTGGGGACATGGTTTAGTGACCAGGCAGTGCCGGGGTAACGGTTGGACTCGGTGAAGTCCACGGAAGCCTTCTCCTGTGTCCTCCCCGACCCGTCGCGGACAGGAAAGGGAACGGCGCAGCCCTTCCCATCGCCCGCTCCCTGCCTCGACCCAGGCGCCGTCACCAGGAGTTAGAGTAAAACCCGAGGAACCGGGAAAAATCCGAGCGTCGTTTAGAGATCATTTATCACAGGAAATCACAGCGACATCCTCTGCTGTGCGCGTCTGGTTTGGGCCCTTCCAGCTCCCACCAGAAGAGGTTTGTTCCCTCCATCCCTCGAGAGAGAGATTTTTCTGCGTAGCGCCCGCTTTCCTCATCTGTTTTACCTTTAAGCTCTAACAATTCTAAATATCTAATCTCTCACCCGAGCGTTAGGCTATTTAATTTCTTCGCGGTAGGAACGAGCTCCCCGTCGCACGTGGAGAACGTCGGTTCTAGAGCAACGGCGTTCCCACCCCCCCCTTTTTTTTTTTTTTAATTTTAAATTCTTTTTCTAAACGTTACGCCTGAAAATAGAAACACCTTCTTTTGTGTTAATCTGGCTGCGTTTAAGGGGCTGTAGTAAATCTGATTTGCTCGCTTCTCGCGTCGCTGTGTTAAACGTTCTCACTCTCGCGTCTCCCTCTCTGCCCTTTGTAGGATTATTATAAGATAATTAAAACTCCGATGGATATGGGAACAATAAAGAAACGCTTGGAGAATAACTACTACTGGAACGCTCAAGAATGTATCCAGGATTTTAACACGATGTTTACAAACTGCTACATCTACAATAAGGTACGAAAAGTTCCCCAAATCCGCGGGGTTGTGTTTTTTTTGTTTTTTTTTTTTACCCCAAGGGAAATCTTCTGCGTCCTCGTTGGATTGGTGCGGAAATCCATCCGTAAAAGGAACCGCCGCCGAGATCGGCTCCTTTAGGAAAACAAATGGGATTAAACTGGGAGCTTGGGCACGTTTTGTGCCGGGAAGGAAGATGCAGACAGGGCTGGCTTAACCGCCGTCCCTCCCGGAAGAATTATTAGCAGATATCATCAGTCTAGACATTATTTCTTCTTTTTTTTTTTTGGTCCTAAAAGGAAATTTTTAGGGTCTGACTCGAGCAAAACCACAAACTTATCAAACAAATAATTGAGAAGTAGATCTGTGCTTTGTATTTTTTGTAGCTTTGTTAAGAAGTCGGCTTAAGGCTGGTTTGAAACTCTGAAATCGGGGGGGGGGGGGGGGGGGGGGGGGGGGGGACCAAAACAGGGATATACGGAGCGACGCGTTGAGTTTGTCGTGCCGGACCGTGACCTCATTGCAGAAGATTCCTCTCCAGACAATGAGAAACATCCCGAAACCCGTTTTATAAACAGTTGTGCAACCGCCTGGGGCGCAGGAAGGAATATCTGGAGGGATGAGGAGCGTCCCGGGGCGTTTCCACAAAGGGTGGCGGTGGGACGGTGTCCACCAGAACCCGGGGAGGGGGGTGGTGGCGGTGGAGCTTGGAGAAGGGTTTTCGGGGCCGTACCAGGCTGCGCCGAGCACCGGACGCTCGCTCGTTAGCTTCTTAAGGAGCAAAAGGACGCAAACGAAGGGTCCTCAAAGTTGGTGAGACGTGGTCAGAGCCTCAGGCCTCTTCCCCGACCGAGCCCGAGCGTTCCCGATCCCATTTCTGCCTCCTCGTTCCTCACCGGCCTTTTCCTCTCCGTCCCCGTGGCTTCACCCTCGCGTGCTTTGACCTTTTTTCCCCTCCTCCTCTCAGAAAAATTGCACAAGACCTTTCCAGTTCCAAACAAACAGGCGGTGGCAGCTTTGGTCCTTCCAAACCATCTCCTTGGCCGTTGCCCTTTGTGGTTTGAGCCAGCGTGACGCAACTGAAATCAGGGTGGGCTCTTAAAGGCTTCAAATTATTTAGATACGCCTTAAAAAGTCCTCCGCCAGCTTTCTGGGGTCTTCCCCCTGCCGGCTTTCTCCTCCATCTCCTCCAGGCTGGAGGACAGGAAAGCATCTGAGCTAAGGAGACATCTCCGTGGACCTCACCGAGCCCGCAGACCATCAGCCGGGCAGGTTTGCGAGCGCGGTTTTAACCGTCCTCGTGCCGGTTAAAATCGTCCTCCAGTGTCGTCTCCGGAGCTGCCTTCTCTTGGCGTCACCGTGCTGCGACGGCCGTTGGTTTAGGGTCTTCGTGTCAATCCGCGCTTGTGTTCCATGGCTGCCTGCCCTTCCCTCTCGGCCAAATTTTATTATTAGCCGCAAAAACCAGCGTTGAACCTTCCTCGCTCTTGTCTCTCGTCACCTAAAGGATCCCGACGTCACCTTCCTCCTTAAAAACCTCCTTTTTCGGGGAGGAAATTTCCTTGCAAGCCCGTGCTGAGCTCTTCCCACCTCCTACCCCGACGCTCTACGGAGATTTCTCGTGTCGGGGGAATTTCTCGTGGTGGAAACACCAGCTGCCGTTAACCCAGCTCAAATTTTTTTTCCACTTTTTCCCCTCATTTCCCTCCAGCAAACAGCCTCAGCCGCAGGCGGGTAACACCCTGCGTCAGTTTATTCTCCGCTGCATCTCCTCGGTGACGTCACCTGGTTTTACCTATAAAATAAAAGGGGTTTAGGGCGAGGATTTCTCCGTGCGTTTGGCGCTTGGGACGATATCCCGTGCGCCTTTCTGCTGCGCCATAATGGAAACAGCAACGCTAAGGAGGGCGAAAACACTTAAATCCTTTCCAGAGAGAAATTTTATACCTAGATTTATATAAAACCATATATTTCTGTATATGCCTTGCCTAATTTAGCGTATTTCTTTTTTCCTCCAGCCAGGGGATGACATAGTCTTAATGGCAGAAGCTCTAGAAAAGCTTTTCCTGCAGAAAATCTCCGAAATGACCCAGGAGGAAACGGAAATCGTCATAGCCCAGACGAAAGGAAGAGGACGCGCGAGGAAGGAAGCAGGTACGGACCGCTCGCTTAACTCCTACGGCCTTCCCGCTTGAGCCGCGCTCAACTTCACGCGGCGTCTTGACCGCGAGCCCCGGTCCTGGTTTTATCCGACTTTAATCGGGGTGTTAATTAAACCCAGCCGTCCTTCCGTGGGATTGCCGCGGTCGTCGGCGTTCTCGGCGCCTCGCTTTATTGCGTAGAGCGTCTAAAATTGGGTGGGAAGGAGGGTGGGTGCCTCGTGCCCTCGCTGCCCCGGGCTTTCTCCGGTGAAGGGCTCGGTGAGGTCCGAAAGCCCCTCGTCGGTGGCATCTGGGCATCGTTTTTGGGGCAGGAGGAGCGTCAGGGCCAAGACTTTGCAGGAAATACGGCACCGTCTAACGCTAGTGCCGCTGAAACGTCATCGGCGGCGGCTTTTCCGCCGAGGTAAAAAGCCGAGAGCGCTCGGAAGTTGTTTAATTCCTGCTGTCGGGGAGCTGAGGTGACGGAATATCCCCGGATATTCTCCTGGAATTGTGTCGTATCAAACCTCTCCAAATTTCACAGCCGCTTTTCACCCTAAAAAAAAAAACAACCCTGCATTAGAGGAACTGGTCGCAACGTGACGGCTACCGAGCGACGAGCCTCGCAACCCACCGCTGTCCTCCGCAGGACTTCCTCACATTATCGTTTCCGCACCTCGTTAATTAATTTTGCGATGATCAGGGATAGATAACGATGTTTGACGAGCTTACCGTCCTTTTGAACGGATGCGTCGCCCGGGCATTCCCCGAAGAGGAATTCACCCGTGCTCGGCCAGAATCCCAGAAACTCCTTTTTTTTTGCAGCCAGACTGATTAATTTACCTCGTTTTGCTCTTTTTTAGGGCTGAAATAGCAACCTGCGCTCTTTAGGCTCTGCGTAAAGTTAAACCGCAGCATTTTGAACCTTTTTTAGGGTTATAAATCGGTAAAATGCCGTTCTGTGTTTGCGTCTGCCGACCCCCCCAAGACTTGTCGGCTTTTTTTTTTGCAGCTTTGCTCCCAGATTGGTAATTTAAAGGATGACAAATTCCCATTTTCCTCACTTAATCCAATCCTCTCTCTGCTACGTAATACGAAAGCGCGGTTCAACCACCGATTCGTTTATTTACGGTCTGTAGAGAGTAAAAAAAAAATAAATCTCTGCTGACACTCCAGAGGAGGAGCACGGTCTGAACTCTGCGGCTCCCGTTTTCAAATCCATTCTCCGTAAGAATCGGATTCTTTTGCTCTAAGGAATTATTTTTTTTTTCCAATCTTTTAGCTCTCCCTTACAGCTCTGGTGGGAACCCGCTCCGGTTTATCACATCAAAACCTGTGGACGCCGTAACTGGAGATAGATGTGACTGCTACTAGAGGTGAAATAACCTTCTGATTCCAATTTATACCCCGAGGATTTCATCAGCTCGTTTTTGGGGGGATATAAACCATTCCCCAGGCTCGACGTCAGCTGCCGACGCCATCGGACCGTTCATCAAAGGGTTGAGAACGTCCTTGGCCGTGATTTGGTCTCGGCGGACGCGTCCACTTTAGTTTTGACATCCCCTTCTTAATTTTAAACGTCTCTCACCTCGATCTCGTCTCATTCTCATCCTTTTAACCCGAACGCTGTGCAATACCGAGGCAAATCCCACGTGCAGGAGCCGTCACCGAGCTTCTTGTCTCGGCCTGGGATCCCGACGGGTTATTTTCCGAGGTTTAGTGGAAAACGGGCGGGAGATGGTCAGGGAGGGTCAACCCTCGAAGGGTTTTGGGGACCGGTTGTTTGGGGAATAGAGAGAAAAATGGGTAGTTGGTGTTGAACGGCCTCAGTAGCTGTTGGGAGAGAAAACCTTTCTGTGCTGCCATCGCCCGGCCAGCGAGGGCCAATCCAGAGCAGGAATATTTTGACCGAATCCCCCGAGTCTTCCCCAGTTGATCACGGACAATCGTCATCTTGCCGCGTAGAGGGACGTCGTACCGTTTTCAGAATCTTTTCATCTAAAACGCTGAAGGACAGAAAAAGGGTCGTAAAGCCGAACGTCTCGAGATGGTTTAATTATTTTGGCTTTATTTTCTTTTCCCTTGGCAGTTCCGCGTCTCTGTCCGTTACGGGACCGTGCTTGCGTCCACGCGTCCTTTTCCTGCACGGCTCCGGTTCTCCTCCTTTCCATCTCGCTTTCAGCTCCACAAAATCCAAGTTTTGAAGCACCGACAAACCCAATTTACATTTTTTTCTGTGCCTGTCTAAGTCGTGATTACTGGCAGCGAGATCTGTATTTTGAATCGTTATTTTTGTAGACGCTATCCCTGATATTCCCGTACCGTCTCCTTGGTTAGGAAATTATTGGCCATCGCCTTCCTCAGCATCGCTTTGAAGGAAAAGCAATGAAATCGCCCGTAGAGAAGATGTTTTTACCTACAGGGCGTAGCGAGGCGCTTATAAACTCCCGAACTACAAATGTCTGGGGCATCCCACACCCGGCACTTCTGCGTTGTGATTTACTGTCTAGAATAAAATATAGAATATTGTGTTAGAATAACGTAATAACTGTATATTTAGAGAATTATTCGAGGACCGGCAAGATCTTTTTTTCCTCTGGTCTGCTACGCCTCCTGTTAAATCACGTTGTGCGCTAAATTAGTGTGTGATAACTAATTTGGGGTTAAATTATTAAAACCCAGGTGTGATGCTGGCTGGGAAGCTTTGCTGCGAAACCCCCGCGGGTTCCTGATTGAAATCTCCAGCTCCCGTGGGAGGTGAAACGTGTCGGATTTGCCTTAGCGATGCAGAGCTGCTTCTGGATCCCGGCAGGATTATGGGATCCCGGCAGGATTATGGGATCCCAGCAAGACCCACGGGATCCCAGCAGGACCTACGGGATCCTAGCCGGACCCACAGGGTTCCAGCAGGACTGTGGGATCCCAGCAAGATCCCAGCCAGACTCGTGCGATCCCGGCAGGATCCACAGGATCCCAGCAGGATCCTGGGATCCCAGTAGGACCACGGGATCCCAGCCGGATCCCAGTCAGATCCCTGGATCCCAGTAGGACCACGGGGTCCTAGCAGGATCCCAGATGGATCCACAGGATCCTAGCCAGACCCACAGGATCTCAGCAGGATCCCTGGATCCCAGCAGGACCTTCAGGATCCCAGCTGGACCGCAGGATCCCAGCCGGACCCACAGGATCCCAGCAGGACCCACGAGATTCCTGCAGGAGCACAGGATCCCTCTGGCTCCGAGTCCCCGCCTGATTTCGAGCCATCGGCACTCCGCCGTCACTTCGCAAGGAGAACGGGATGAAAACTCCCGGTTTTATTCTCTTAACCAGTCGCTGTTGGGTTCTCAGCGGCCACGAGCTCCGGAGTCGAGGTTGGCGTCTCTCAACGTGCGACGTTTTTTCGGGGCACCCGCTGGGAGCAAATCAGCTGCGTTTCGTTTCTAATTAATTATTTTTTGGGTGCGATCCTTGGAAGAGGTGTCGGAAAGGTGAGAAGGCAGGACACACGCTAACGCGTCGGCTCGGGAGAGTCTCCTTCTTGAGAGAGCGGGGAAATAGCAGCCGAAATCCAGGAGGCGAGCACGGGTACGGATGGAGCGGCGGGATTTCCCTCTTCTCAGGGTGTGGTCTCTCTTCCTGCTGAAGATAAAAGATCCAATTAGCGCTAACGAAGTATGTGAAGGTGCTTCTGTAACACCTGCTGATCCCAAACCTTCTCCAGACTTTGGAGTTGATGTCACTTTGCTGAAGATCTGCTGGTGGCGCTTCCCAGCGTCATCCAAGCTTCGCGCCGTTCCCGTTCGGAGGGCGTTTCGCCACGCCGGAAAGTTTGGACCCAAAGCAACAGCAGCTCCAGCGAGGAGGTGACATCCCCGGGGCCACTAGAAGGTCCGAGGACAGCACTGACATTTCCCACCTTGTGTCCCAACCTCGACGGTTGCTCCATGTTTGAAATCACCCAACGAGAACCTCGTTCTCCAGCCGTCAGGTGAGATTGCCCCCGAGCGGTAGCGGCTGCGATGACTTAAATCCCCAAGAATTAAGAAACTCTTCTTGAAGTCACCAAGAATTAAGAAACTTTTCTACTAACGGAGCACAAAATTGCTCCTGGAGGAAGAGTTGCCCAGTTTTGGCTCCAAAATGATGATAGTCAAGAACGATTGCCTAGAAAAAAAGGGTAGGCAGGAAAAGAGACGCTCATATCCGGGCCCTGCTTGCAAGAAATCTTGTGCGAAGGGAAGGGGAAGAGAGGAGGATGCCTTCGGCCTGGTCGTGGTCTTTTTCTGGAGGGGTTTTGGCACAGTTAGGTCCTGAGCTTCTTCACCATTTCACCTAACGAGCCGTAAAAATAATCCTCAGGAAGGAAAACGTGGCGAGTGTTTGTTCCTGACCGGTTGCACAAGACCGGGGAACTGCAAGATACTAATTATCCGATGAGGAATGTTCTTTAAACAGGGTTATTATGAAACGTTAATTGTTTTTCCCGTTAAAACGACTTTGGTTTAAGGGAGAAGCAACCCTTTCTTTCTTTTCTCTTGGCAGTGACATCCAAACCAGGATCATCCACGGTACCGAACGCAACCCAAGCATCGTCCCCGGCGCAGACGCAGGCGCCGCAGCAAAACCTCCAATCCGCACAGACGACTCATTCCTTTCCTTCCGTCACCCCCGACCTCATCGTCCAGACCCCGGTAATGACGATGGTGCCTCCTCAACCTCCTGCGCCGCCTCCGCCTGCTCCCCAGGCCCCCGCGCCGCCGGCCCCGGCCCCCCAGCCCATCCAACCTCACCCTCCCGTTATCCCGACACCCGCCCAGCCCGTGAAGGTGAGTGTTTCCTTAATTATCTTAACGCCACGGTTTTAAATTATCTTTGCGGCGTAGAAAAGCCGCGGTTGGCCAAGCGGTCGCCCTTTGTTTTGCCGCTGGAGTCGCATTTGAAGGCGAATGGCCGCGGTTTGGTCAAAAAAATTCACGTTTTGAGAAAGACGAGGAGCCTACAAGACTCTCTCTGACACCAGTTAAAGTTAGATAGGATGAATTCCACCCAGGTTTGCGTGGAAAATCCCCTTCATCCTCTTAAAACCTTCCTTCCTTGAGCCTTCAATGACTTGGGAAGAAAATCTTGACTTGCTGAAGTGACTCATGCCCTTGACCTTTGCCGGTACAGCGGAGATAATCCATATGTTTTTCTGTAGAGCTCAGTAGAGACCAAGAATATCTGAATATTTATGGAAAGGCTTCCAATGTCCTTCTCGTAGCGTTGCCGTGAGGCTCGAGTCACTTGTGACGGCAAATCCGAGTCGACGCTAAAGAAACCCAACTTGGTTGAAGCCAAAAGTATGATGTCAAAAGTAATATTGCTTTATTTGCTCGGTTATAGACAAAAAAAGGGGTGAAGAGGAAAGCAGACACCACGACGCCAACGACCATCGACCCAATTCATGAATCGTCATCGCTGCCTGCCGAACCCAAGTCCACCAAACTGGGTCCGCGCCGGGAAAGCAGCCGCCCGGTGAAACCTCCAAAGAAGGACGTTCCAGACTCTCAACAACACGTAGAAAAGAGTAGTAAAATATCCGAGCAGTTAAAATACTGCAGCGGGATCATCAAAGAGATGTTCGCCAAGAAACACGCTGCCTACGCCTGGCCCTTCTACAAACCCGTGGACGTGGAGGCGCTGGGACTGCACGATTATTGCGATATCATTAAACATCCCATGGATCTGAGCACAATCAAAGTAAGCAGAAAAAGATCGTTTTCTCCCCGCACGTGCGTAGGCAGCGTCTTCAGATGTCTGCCAGATTTATTTTGGCCGTAGGTTTCTGGTACGTTCGGTCTCTCTTCTTCTCATCTCGCTGTTATCCTGATGTTTGGGAAAAACAAAGAAGCCGGCGTCCTTCCAGAAGGGCTCTTGGGAAAGGCTCGCGTGGGGTTTTTTTATAGAAAATTTCCATTACTGTATAAATCTGCCCTTTTTTTTTTAGCCCAGGAGATGGCCCCAGAGAGCGTAAATCACAGGAACAAGGGGATTTGATTTAAACCAACCCCATTTTCGATTCTTTTTAAAATAACGGCCCCTTTTTCTGAAGTCGCCTGTCTAGATCAGTCTTCTGTTAAGCACAGGTACTTTCCTCCAGCTCAGAATTGTTTCATTTTAAAGAGCGACTGCAAATTCATCCGCGTTGCCCCTTGAAACGTGAATTCGTTATTGGAGTTGTTTAATTTTCAAAAGCGACTGCCAAGTCATCTACGTGTCTCCTTGAAAGGTTCACTCCTCATTTAGAAGTCTAACTTTTTAGTTATCAAACCTTAATTCGTGATTTAGAAGTCTTTTAAGTTTTTAGCTACGGGATGAACTCCCGTGCAGGCAGTTTAAGCTCAGCTTTAACTCTGCTTGGCCCAGTTTAGGCCTGCGTTTTAAAACCAGAGGAGCGAATTTTCCCTTCCCGCAGCCCCCTCCGTGCCGAGGTTACGCCAGAGCCGAAGCCAACGTGGGTCACGGCTCTTCCTTCGTCACGGCTGTAGGATCTCGGTGGGCCAGACCTTGGAGATGCCGAATTAAATTTCTTGGCTTTGGTTTTCTCCTTTCTCCTCCAGACTGGCCGGTGAGAAGCGTTAGGTCTTGCACGTCCGTAGCTGCCTGTACATCTCGCTGCCCAAACGTCTGGCAGGGCTGAGGTCACCCTTGGCAGATGTTGCCGAGACAGCTGTTGAGTGTTCTCCGTCTTCCAGTTGTCCAACTCAGCCCCGCTTTCCCAGGGAGGGAGAAGGAGGCGTGAAGCTTCTCTTGGCTCAGCTGGCGTTGCCACAGCTGGACGCGCGTTTCAGAGGGGGGATGAGGGGTCATCTCAAGGTTGTCTCCACCCGGATCGATCCTCCCAGCTCCGTGTAGGCTTGGGGCAGGAGCAGGTAGCCATAGAGCAGGTCTGTCCCCTACGCGGGTGGAGGTCTGAACTCTGGAGACACCAGGTTGGTTCTTAGAGGATGACCGGGTGATGAAGAGCAAGGTGAGATGGTTGAATCTTGTCCCCTGCGTCAACAAAGCCCGTCATCTTCTTCCGTCGTTGGGTGAAGGACCATCCCGGTGTCCTCTGTCCCTCCAACCAGGCTGTTAAAGCAGCTCTTGAGATCTTCCTTCTAGGGGAACGATCTGAGCAAAGCTCACTGTGTTCTTCTGCCAACGCATCATCTTGGGCGCACGAGGAGGTTTAGCCCTTCTCGGTTGAGGTCGGGCAGAGCCAAGGTTCATAGTCCCGGCCTTCAGCACAACATCCCCGGCCGGTTCTTCATCCAAACCACGTGGCCAGCAAGAAGGTGGCTTGGAGAACACGTAGTCCTCTTCCAAACGTCATTGGGTGGCTCTAATTTTTTTATAAACCAACAGCAATTCTTCCTTTGACCAAAATTAGGCGTTCTTTTGACCAAAGTTAGGCATTCTTTTGACCAAAATTAGGCGTTCTTTTGACCAAAATTAGGCGTTCTTTTGACCAAAAGTAGTCATTCCAGCATAGGGAAAGAACGGGGACGTGAAATCCGCCGGCGCCACGGAGCTGTACTCATTCGATCAATCAATTCGTTGCATTTACGCTGTTAATAGCAGAGAAATTTTTGTTTGTTTGTTTGTTTTTCCTCCTTTCTAGTCTAAACTGGAGAACCGGGAATACCGAGATGCTCAGGAATTCGCGGCGGACGTACGATTGATGTTCTCCAACTGCTATAAGTACAACCCCGCCGATCACGAGGTGGTGGCCATGGCACGGAAGCTGCAGGTAAGGACACGCGTTGTCACTGCCTGCTTCGATTTGCGACGGACGCCGCCATCTCAAGTTATTTTTCCAGCGTAAAGGCCGTGTAGTTTTGAAATAATGTTAAAAAAAAGTCAGCGTGGTTAAAAACGGTTTTAAAAAAGGATAGGTTTTTGCTGCGGACTGAGCCAACTCAACCCGATTTGCTTCTTTAAACTCTTTATTTTGTTTAATAGCGGCTTTTTTGTGTCCTCTTACCTTCTTGATAAAGGAGTAGGAAGAAAAAAAGTCTCTCCAAAATGTCACTTTTCTCCCAAAAAACACCTTGAGAGAAAATAAGTGACAGTAACCGCTCGGTTGGGTTTTTTTAATTACCTCTTCTGTCATTCTTACGGTGAAGGTTTCTGATCTCCGCTTGTTCCCGAAGGGTTTGTAATTAACGTATTTAGATGATAAACAAGCGCCACGTCTCGAATGAAGTGCTTGGCTTCACGCAAGCGCTCCGCCACTCCAAAAATCATCTCGATTCCCTCGTTTCTCGGTAATTAGGAGCCGCGGAGAACGACTGCAAGGGGACAAACAGCTCCTACGTTTGATTTTTGCCCCAAACCTTTCAACTTTTATCATTAAAAACCCTCGGGGCGTTCCCCGTATCCATGATTTCAGGCAGTTCCGTTCGTAATAACTTCACCACGTCACGTTTGATCCCAACCGAGCAGCAAAATCCCCAAAATCCACCCGGAGCTGCGTGCCGGAAAGATACGGCGAGGAGGGAACGCGGGACGTATGCGAGGACGCGGGAGCCAAATCCGGAAGGGAAAAGGTTTTATTGGAGTAAAAAAGTGCAATTCCAGCGGCACGGAGCGCAACGACAAGGCGGTGGAGGTCGCGCTACGTGAAAGGAGAAGAAAATCAGTGCGGTTTGCTTCAATCTTCAGAAAAAGGGTTGAGAAGTTACAGCAGAAAGGGGACGAGAGACGGGGGAAAACTCTTGGGTTGGGGAAAAAGCTATTAAATGGGAGGAGAAGTTGTTAAATTGGGGGGAAAACAATTAAATTTGGGGAAAAGCTATTAAGTTGGGGAGAAAACTATTCAATTGGGGAGAAAACTTCTAAATTGAGGAGAAAACTACTAAATTGGGGAGAAAACTACTGAATTGGGGAGCAAATTACGAGGTTACAGGACGTTTGACTTGAGAAACAACCCCCAAAAAAATGGAGAGAGTGGATATTAATATCCTGGCTGGGTTTCGATAACCGGAAACCTCCCGTAAAAACCTCCGGGTGATGCAGCTTCCCCCTCCGCTCAAGTGGAAGGAACTTCACTCGAGGAAAGTGTCGGCTGCCAGCTGTTTTCCTTCCGTCCAGATGTGAAGCTGCGACCGAGGTTCAAGGAAACGAATGAGACCCGACCTCCGTTTTTAGACGCTCGTATTTTTTTCGTGATGCTTTTCGAAAATTACAGCTCAGGTTTGGGCTGGTTTAATTTGAGGCGAGTAAACGTGTGTTTCGGCTCGCTTTTAGCACGAATTTTGTCAAATTCAGCATTTTATTCGTGGTGTTTTCTGGATTTTGTGGGAAGTAGACGCCAGGAAAATGCAATGCTCACTCTCCGACTGCTCTTTCCTTCTTGTTTTGGTCTAACGAAGAACGTTACGGCCTCTTCAGACGACATCTCAGAGCGTTTTCCAACCGGTAACGGAACAAATCTGATCTGAAATTCCGGTCACACTTGTCGCAGGCTGCTGAGAACTGAATAATTTTCACAGAAACTTGTGATTTTTCTTTTCTTTCACCCGGTTTTATGGGGGAGAATCCTCAGCGATCGGCGTTGCCAGGTGATGCCGTCTGGATCGAGGGCAGGATGAAATCGGGGTTTCATCGGCATCGATCCCATGGACGGGCTCGGGAACACGCCAACCGCTCAGGAAACTTTTATTTCTGACATAAAGATGAAAAAAAAAGTTTTCAATGTAACAATCCCCAGAAAATTAAATTTAAATTTCAGAGCAGCCCCATAGCGGCGACGCCACGGAGGTGGGTACCAAAATACCGGCTGGATCCCACTCCCCCCTGATGAAACCGGGGGTAACATCTCTCCGTTTGCTTTTCCCAGGCTCAGAAAACTGATTTTAGAAATCAAATTAATAAAAACGAGGTTTCTGGAGCGCTGCTGAGGTTTGGAAACAAAGCCTGGGTGCTTCCAAATTGATGGATTGATTTTAAGTTAATTTAAATTAGCTTTCCTGTTAATTAAAAGACCAGGTAGGTAGAAAAAAAAAACCAATGGAGGAAGCTTTTATTTCTGACCCTAGAGAATTTAGAAATTGAGTCAATACGGTGCTGTAGCATTGCCTGCCAGTGGTAATCAAGGACCGGACTTTCTGGCCCATGGAAAACATTAATTACGTTGTAAACGCTCATTAAGCGCAGCGAAATCAGTGACAAACGTGTGCATCCGGCAAGCAGTGCCGTCGCTGGAGGAGCTCAGAAATCTCTCCTTTTCCTCCAACATTTTCTGCTCTTTCCCCTGAAATTGGAGCCCGAACGCGTAGATGAAGTCCGCTGGCGTTTCTGCCAGCAGATGGAAGCAGCAAAGCAGCGTCCGCAGCGTCCGGAAAAGCCGTCGCTGCTGAAAAAAAGCCCAGAATAAAATCAGGAGGAGGCTGAGGATGGAGAAACACGGTCCGGCGGCGTTCTCCCTACTCACGTTTAAGAAGGAAGGTGGAAAAATAACGCGCGTCAAGGTCGGGGAGAGCCCGACGGGTCCTTAAAATCACAAGGATGAGCCTGGACTAGAAGAGCTGGAAGCCTTCGGGGAGGAAAACGTTGCTGGAGCGAAGAGTTAAATCGGCGTAATTTGATAGCACGGGGCGTTCGACTTGCTGAAGGATTTCGGCTAAGTTGTATGAATTTAGACGAACGTGTGCGCCGTTGGTATTTACAGTCTGTAGGGTTTTAGAAATAAACCACGGACCTTTTCCGGTGGGTTTCTGCTCACGGTCACGCACCCGGGACATGGAAAATAAAAAAAGAGAAATAGTAACTGTAGCTTGAAGGTCAAACCTTTGGGCAGGAGGAGAAATTATCTCTTAATTTATTACGACTTGGTGGTGCAAGGGTGCACGCCGACACTTGGCCACCTTCAGGTTGTCCCTTCCCACCATCGCTTGGGTCACCTTCAGGGAGTTGCTGGTCTCCTCGGGGGCTCCAAAAGAGCCCCGGGACAAGTCGCTAAGCTCAGAAATAGGTGCTTGACTTCTGAACGCCTAAAAGCAGGTGAATGGAGCCCATTTTCAGGTCTCGCTGCGCAGGAGATGCAACAAAAAATGGCATTTTTTGGCTGCAAGTGGCACTCGTTCCTCTTCTGGAAAGTAAAAAAAACCACACTCAGAACGCTTCAAACAAAGTCAGCGGGGGCCAAGAAATAGAACCAGGCTCTAACGCTCTTCCGGCTCACCTGCCTTGGCTCGGGTTTGAGTAAAAATGGATTTTCCTATCAGGTTTTAGGAGAAGAAAGGACTTTCACGTTGGAATTAAACCCGTCGCTCTTGAAGATAACGGGAAACGTCACCGCACAAGAGTTTGGGTTGAATCAAGGTGGTTTTCACGGGACGTGGGTTGGGAAAACGCAGGCAGAAGGGATTGCGACCGCGAATCCATTACAGAAGAAGACGTAGAAGATCTCAAGAACCTGGATGACGCAGCCGTTAACTGAGTCTTGTCCTTCTGGCCGGTAAACTTTTCCCCCCGAACCATCTTGGAGACAGTCAAAATTCTAAGTGGACTTGGAGCTTTCCAGAAATTACCTTGTCTGCGACATGGTGGGGGGTGTTGACTGCGTTATTTTTTCTTGTGTTTTCCAGGACGTGTTCGAGATGCGCTTCGCCAAAATGCCGGATGAACCGGAAGAACCTGTGATTCCAGCTTCTTCTCCTGTGGTGGTGCCACCTCCCACCAAGGTGGTTCCCCCTTCGTCCAGCGACAGCAGCAGCGACAGCTCCTCCGATAGCGACAGTTCCTCGGATGATTCCGAGGAGGAGCGAGCTCAGCGGTTAGCGGAGCTCCAGGAACAGGTATCGCGTCCGTCGTGATGGATTGGGGGTGTCCAGCGTGTCCTCCTTGAACTTGGTGGGACTTTGCTCAAAGCCGTAGACTTTCTGGTCTGGAGCAAAGCGCTCCAAAATCTTTTTAAGTTTTCAAGTGAAACATGAAGGAATCGGTGTTTTTTGGGACGATCCTTCCAGTTCCTGTTAGGACACACAAGGTGGTCTCCTAATGGCAGGAATTTGCTGCCTGCACTTGAGTGGTGTCTTCTGAGCAGGCAGGAGACTTCTTGGGCAGGCAGGAGACTTCTTGGGCAGGCAGGAGATCTCCTGGGCAGGCAGGAGACTTCTTGGGCAGGCAGGAGACTTCTTGGGCAGGCAGGAGATCTCCTGGGCAGGCAGGAGGCTTCTTGGGCAGGCAGGAGACTTCTTGGGCAGGCAGGAGGCTTCTTGGGCAGGCAGGAGGCTTCTTGGGCAGGCAGGAGATCTCCTGGGCAGGCAGGAGACTTCTTGGGCAGGCAGGAGACTTCCTGGGCTGCCCAAACTCCTGAGCTAGAGCAAGGATTTTACCCAGCATGGTGGAAGCCCATGAGATAGCGAGCAGCCCTCCAACCCGTAGCCTTCTCTCTCGCATCTTCCCCGTTCCCGGCGTCGTTAGCGCCGGTAATTAAAGCGCCAGACGAAGCGAGCAGCCCACTTCTACCGTTTTCGGGGAGAAACAGCCGTAAAGGGGTTGTCTCCTTCTTCTCACGGCGGTCAGTAATAGACAGGAATCACAGTGTGATGGAAAGCTGGAAGGAACGACTTAATGAATTGTAAAAGATAAAGCGTTAAGCAGTACAGAAAAATTAATTAATATGGAAAAGAAGGAGGCAAAAGCGTTTTGATCGTTGTGTGTGTCTGCCTCTCAGCTTAAAGCAGTGCATGAACAGCTTGCAGCCCTGTCCCAGCCGCAGCAGAACAAACCAAAGAAAAAAGAGAAAGACAAGAAGGAGAAGAAGAAAGAGAAGCACAAAAAGAAGGAAGAGCTGGAAGACGCCAAGAAAAGCAAAGCCAAGGAACCGCCACCCAAGAAGGCCAAGAAAAGCAACAGCAACAGCAGTACCTCCAGGTCAGCCCTGTCCCTCAATCCTTACCGTTTTTACTTCCCTTTTGCTCGTTAACTTAATTATACGCCGGATTCTTGACGAATAACGCCTCTGCTCAAACCCCTCGCCTCGGGGGTTGCTGCAAGGTCACGTCCCAACCGGGAGTTGAGCTTCGTTTTTCGGGGCTGATGCGAACACGCCGAGTACGGGGGAGAGGGGAAGAAAAATGGCATGGATCTCAAATCCTCGAATCCTCTAATTTTTCCTCCCTCTCCCCTTTTTTTTGGGGGGGAGCTGTAGGTTTTAAATTTAAGAGGGAAAATGCCGAGAGCCGAGACTCTACCGCTTGTCAGCTGCCGGCTCAAAGGGAAGGCGGGCTCTTGGTATTTAACCCGAGGCAAAAAGGAGTTGTTTGCCGTATTGAGCTGTAACGAGATGAAATTAAGACAGAAGGAAATAACGAGCGAGATCTCGGAGCTCGGCTCTGTCCCCAGGCCTCACCGCAGCGTTTAGTGTGTTCAGACCTGGAATAAACCCCGGCGGGCACAGCAGCGGGTTATTTTATGGAAATGGACTGTCCGTGACACCATTTACCTCATCCTTTTTTAATCCAGGGGGGCGGATTTTCTACCCAGACTTAATTTATTAATTGCGATAGCACTGAATCCGCTGCAAACAGTGGGATAAATCTCTACAAACCGAGGTCATCGGTTTTGAAGTGTCTGAAGTGTCGATAACCCCGACGGTGATGTCAAGGAGTCCCCTTGGCTGGGGTTTTTTTCCTTTCTTAAGAACGTATTTTTTAACGGACGCCGGGTTTTACTTCTCCGTACGGGGGTCAGCCCAACCTCTTGCCTTTCCTGATGAGAAACGGGCAGCATCGCTTGAACCTTGGTCCGTGTAAGGAATTTCCCTCCGGAGCTGCTCCTGCTTCTCCGAGTTACCTCCCAGAGCCGCTCGTCTCTTTGGGAGAGTGAGCCTTGGGATGAGTAGCTCAGTTTTGGGTGCCTATGAGTAGGCTGAGCTCGGTTTTGGGTGCCTAAGGGCAGGTTGAGCTCAGCTTTGGGTGCCTGAGAGCAGGTTGAGCTCAGTTTTGGGTGCCTGAGAGCAGGTTGAGCTCAGCTTTGGATGCCTGAGAGCAGGTTGAGCTCAGCTTTGGGTGCCTGAGAGCAGGTTGAGCTCAGTTTTGGGTGCTTGAGAGCAGGTTGAGCTCAGTTTTGGGTGCCTGAGAGCAGGTTGAGCTCAGCTTTGGATGCCTGAGAGCAGATTGAGCTCAGTTTTGGGTGCCTGAGAGCAGGTTGAGCTCAGTTTTGGGTGCTTGAGAGCAGGTTGAGCTCAGCTTTGGGTGTCTAACCGCAAGCTGAGCTCAACTTTCTTGTCTAAGAGTAGGTTGAGCTCCACCTTGGGTGTCTTAAAAGCAGGTTGAGCTCAGCCTTCTTGTCCAAGAGCAAGTTGAGCTCAGCCTTGTTGTCTAACATCAGGTTGAGCTTAGCCTTGGGTGTCTTAACAGCTGGTTGCGCTCAGCTTTCTGCATCTCAGCCTCGTGGTTGAGCCTCAAGCTCAGTCTAGAAATGCAAAAGTTGCCCGTTTCCAGGATGGGAAGTAAAATTATCGTAAAAAGAATGATGTAGTGGTTACATTTGAGAGGTTAGACCCAAGCGGCTGCTTTTTGGCGTCGGGTTGCGTTCTATAATAACATTGGATCGTTGTTCTTAAGTAGTAAGAAGGAGCCTGTGACGGTGAAGAACAGCAAACCCCCTCCAGCCTACGAGTCTGAGGAGGAGGAGAAGTGTAAACCCATGTCCTATGAGGAGAAGAGGCAGCTGAGCCTGGACATTAATAAACTCCCCGGTGAGAAACTGGGCCGAGTTGTCCATATCATCCAGTCGAGAGAACCCTCGCTCAAAAACTCCAATCCCGATGAGATCGAGATTGACTTTGAGACGTTAAAACCATCCACTTTACGGGAGCTGGAGAGATACGTAACGTCGTGTTTGCGGAAGAAGAGGAAACCTCAAGGTACCTTTTAACCTCAAAACTGGTTTTTTCTCCTTAATCCGGCGACGCTTGCCCGGGCTCGAGGCAGAGACGGGCGGGAGAAGAGATGGGTGCGGGTATTTAGGTGCTCGATACCCTTCTCCAGTGAAAAAAAAAGGAATTTATTTTTTTAATTGCATTTCATTTATTATGTCTCTAATGTCGCGTCACCGTGTGTGTTAAATCCCGCCACGGGGCTGGAATTCGGCGGCGCCGATACGAGGCTGCTAATTCCTGTATCCCCTCTAAACCTCAATATTTTAATTCCAATTAATACCTTTACGAAGAGCCGACGGGGGTTCCTTTCAGCCTGACGCGAGCGATTTATCTTAAACCCGTTAACGATCTTTCTGACGAGCCGGCAGAGCTTCGTTTCGGGACGGGGAGCGAAGGCGAGGTGGGGGAAAAGCGATTCCACCCCCTCGGCATCGGTGGGACGCAGGGGGCATTTGCCAGATTTGGGCTTGAATTTATTTTAAACGGAAATATATTAATATATATATAAAAATATATAAATATATCCATTTGTTATATGCATAAATTCCATTTCAATATCTATTTTTATACTCATTTTTATTTTTACTATATTTTTAAATATATATTTATATAATAAATAGACGTATTTATTAACGACCGAAGAACAACTAAACGGGTTTTTTACGTAAATCACCCACAGTGAAAGGGGACGTGGCAGCGAGTAAGGGGAGAAATAAGGGAATTTAAAGGAAATCTCATTTCCCGTGGCCGAGGCGTAACGGTTTACTTCCTGGGATAAATCCTGGAAAACAAACCCGGCCGAATCCTGGAAGGTTTCTTTAACCTTCTGTACCCAAGCAAAACACTGAGATTTAATTTTTTTTCTCTAGTTTAGGGCTCCAACGTCACCGGGGGCTCGAGCAACTCCTAGGCTGTCGCCACCCAGTTTTATTCTCGTTTAAGCTGTTAAAAAAAAAGGCAATTTTCTATTTTTCTGCTGCCTCAGCCTCCTGCCACCTCCTCAGATCAATAAATTGAGGCAGCTAAAAAAAAAAAAAAGGAGTTTTTAGTCCCGTATGACGCAGCCAGGCGGGATTAAGCACCGGCTCCTCGCTGGGCACGGGCAGGGTGGAGGAGAAGACCCTGCCTGGTCTTAGGCCAGCCTAAAGCAGCTGGGTAAAGCCAGACCTTTCTACCCCGGAGGAGTTTAGGAGAACGAAGAACGACCTCGCTCGAATAAGCGGATGTCTGCTGGGACAGGCTTAAATCCTGGGTTTCAATCCCTGGTTTAAAGCCCGGGTTTAAATACCAGGCTTAAATCCCAGCTGGCTCCCGTCGGTACGTCCCCATCCCACTTTGGATGGTGATGCGAGGGGACACCCCCATCGCACGCCACCCCCCCACCCCAAAAAAAATATCATCACCCCAAAGACCTCGGAGCTCCCGCTGCCTCCCAGCCGGTGCAGATCAGCACTAGGAATAAGCAGAGACGCAGGATTAAAGCTCGGCTTAGCCCCTCCGCAGGAATATCTGGACGCCGCAGAGCCAGGGTGTCGGCGGGGTGGGGGGGGTGCAGGCAGGTTTAGGGGAGCAGATGGCACCGGGCAGGACTTGGGATTATTAATTATCCTTAACAATGTCGTACTGTTGTCTTCTTGCAGCGGAGAAAGTGGATGTAATTGCTGGTTCCTCTAAAATGAAGGGGTTCTCCTCCTCAGAGTCTGAGAGCACCAGCGAGTCCAGCTCCTCCGACAGCGAAGATTCAGAAACAGGTTAGACGCAGCTTATTTAACGACTCAGTCCTAGACCTGGTTTCTGTATAAATAAATATGTTTTCATTCCTGGCTTGGTCTTTTAATTATCTTTTTTTTTTTTTTTTTCTTCTTTATAATGAAAAAAAAAACCAAACCCCAAACCCAACAATATACGCAGCCGAATCTCGCCCGGTTTTTGGGCTCGACATGAACAACTTGGCGGTAGCGATGTTGTCTCTGGCAGTTCTTAAGCCCGACACGATGATTTTTTTTTTTTTCCTTAAGCTTTTCCTTGCTGAACTTGGATGCGAGCGCGGGAGTCGAAAAACCAGCGTGCGCCAAGGTAGCTCTTTGTCTGGTTAATGACCTAGATTTGTATTTTTAGAAAAACGCTGTCTTTTTCCTCAAAGGAGAGGTTTAAAACATTCTCACCGGGGATCGCTAACGTCACAGAGGATGGAGAAAGACGGAGGAAACGGGGTTTTATGTCTAAAAATCTTTTTATGTTACGCCAACGGGCAGATCTCGAGAAAAAAGGATTTAAAATTCAATTTTGCATCACCGGAGCAGCGTCTGCTCTGCGTAACTCTTTGCTTCTCCCTCGGACCACCATCGTTCGGACTGAAATTAGGCTGTTCTCACGTTTTTCTTAATTATTATACTTTCCGCGCTAGCGTTCCCTCCTTGGTTTTAGGGAAGCAAAGCTTGTGTCGGCACTTTAAGCTGGTTTTTCCTCCTAGCTGCTGTCTCAGCTCGGACTCTGGAGGTTAAGCTGGGCTTATCCCAGCACTTAAGTCAAGAGTAAGACTTCTGCATCTCCATCGGGTCGGGAAATCGGGAAACGCACGCGGCAGAAAATAATCTGGATTAATTGTCATAGCTGGGTTGGGTACGCAGGGCGAACGGCACTGAAAAAGGAGCAGAAATCCCAAAAAAATTAAAATAAACCCCAAAAAATAAAGCAGGATTGATCGGACTTGCCTTTGAGCCGTGCTGGCGACACTTCCCAGCGATCCTCCTTTTTTAGGGATGAGATGAGTCTGGAGTCTGATGTCTTTTAACATATTTTAACGTCTTTTCGGTAGAATTGGGCTTTTTGGTTTTTAGAGGAGGTTGAAAGGGTTTGATGGAGCGTTCGGGGGTGACTCGGCGATCGGAAAATTAAATGATTTGGTGCTAAATTCTCCCCTTGCTTGACGGGGAAAGCAAAACCTGCCGTATTTATGCTCTTAAATGAGTTTTTATCCAATTTCTCTTTATTTCTGCCAAGCTTACGACGTCATCAACCAAAACAAACCGGAACGATCGGGTTTACCCAACCCACCATATCGTCTAGCGTTAACCTGGGCTGACACCAACTCATCCCAAATCCAAACGGAACCCATCCGAAAAAAAATCACCTGCTAAACCCAGAATTGCGTTTTATTTAAAATTCTTTCTTTTTTTTTTTTCTTTTTTTTCCCCCCCCCTCCTAAAGCCGGGTAGCTGGATCCTCAACCAGGTTGGATTTCTAGGAATGATCTCGGGGATCTCTCCGGAGCG
This sequence comes from Grus americana, assembly GCF_028858705.1. Lineage (NCBI taxonomy): Eukaryota > Metazoa > Chordata > Aves > Gruiformes > Gruidae > Grus > Grus americana. Next base: position 422,904 of record NC_072884.1, on the reverse strand, counting down.
CGGCGACAGGGTTGTGAGATGTAAGGTGGGAATTTTCAGGATGCGCCGGTGCCAAATCCTTCTCGTTTCAACGAGCGGCGCTAATTAAAACCTAGAAAGGCGCCAAAATCTCCTCCGTGCCGCTCGCTCCGGCAAAACCAGCCTCCGATAGAGCCGAAAACACCTTTTTTTGAGTGTTTCTCCCCAAACGGTGGCTGGATGGATGCGGGGGAGCGCGGGTTGCTCTTGCATTTAAGTTTTTTAATGCTTTTGTCCTCTTTTTGGCTGTTTTTCCCCAAATCCGACGTCTCTTCGGCGTTTACCATCCCGGCCGTGAGTATTTGGGATTCGTTTGGCCGACGTAGACCGACGTTATCCGGGTCGGGCTCCCGCTTCGATGCTTGGAAAAGGTTGAACCAACGCGGCTCCGGTACGGATACCCTCGGTCTACGCCGGCGATATCACCGTCAGGGGATGAAGCCGACCCGTAACGCTTGGGGTAGGAGGTTAATTAAGAGAATTAATCTCTTTTTATTCAATTAATTTCCAATGCTGATGGGGTTTTGCTCCCCTAAACCATTTCTTTGGCCTCTTTCTGATAAAATACACGGCGAAAACCCGCAGGGATTTGCCCAATATGTGATAGAAAATCTCCGTCCGGATGTTTTGCTATAGGTTACCTGTTGAATCACTTTTAAGTTGTATTTTAAGACCTTTTAAAAGACCTTTTGAGATGCTTTCAATTGAATCACTTTCAAGTTGTATTTTAAGAGCTTTTAAGATGCTTTATGACTTTTAAGACCTTTTCAAAGACATTTTAAGATGCTTTAAGACCTTTTAAAGACCTTTTAAGATGTTCTAAGATGTATTTTTCACGCTGTGTTTACAATGACGTTAATTTAACGACCCTGAGTGGGACGGGGCGGTTAGTTTTGCTGTTGTTTTATCTCTTTATTCTTTTCCGGGAGGAGAATCGTGGCAACGCTTGCGCTAGCTTCAGTGGAGAATTAGATTTAAAATTTGCTAGTAAGCTTTGAAATTTACCCTGAAGTTTTTAATAAGATCCAGCATCTTGACGATCTTCTGTTAACGAGGGGTTTTTCTGCCCACAGAGCCGCCGTACGGTGAGATGACTCCGTGCGGTAGATGCTTGTGATTTTAAAATCGGTGGCAAAAGTCGGTAACGTGGATTTTTTATTTTTTTTTAACCTTGATTTTTGCATTCGCTTGGGTTTATCGTTAAAAAAAAAAACCCCAAGCACTTAACGTAACGTGTAGAAGCAAACGTGGACGCGACGAAATTATGAACTAGAATTAATTGCAACTCCATCTTTATTCTCTTTAAAGCGTGGTTTTGCCGCTCAGCAGCAGCTCCCACGACCTACCTGTTGCCTTTTTGCGCTCCAGATCCTAAAAAACTGACTTAATTTTTTTTTTTTTTTTTTACCCATTTGAATCCATGCGACGTCTCCATCCCTCCGCGGAGCTGGCAATTAAACACGTTATTTTATTAAATCGGGAGCGTTTTGCCAAAAATCTTGCTGAAATTCTGAAAACCGAGAGGCTTCAAAGGGAGGGAAAATAATACCGGGTTTGTAGCGTAGGAGATGGGGACCGAGCCTTTGCCTTGAGCGCTGAGAAACCAGAGGTGCCGACCGAGAGGGTTATTCCGGTTTAACTTGTTGTAATTAGCAATTAGTGGATGCAAATGACCCCAAACTCCATCCTGGAAGCATCTAGGTAGGATTTTTTTTTTTTTTTTTTTTTTTTTTTTTGCCTGCGAACGGCCAGGATCGAGTTCTCCGAGCATCTCGGATGCTTCTCCCGGCTTCGAGCATCGACGCTTGGGCTGGACCGCGGTTGGTGCTCGGGCAACTTAAAACCCGGTCTGGTTTTTTGATTGATACCAAATTTTGGGTTATTTCACAGCAAATTGGCCACATTCTGCCTGTTCATCGTCACCGCTCGGCTGAGCAGTGTTATTTTATCCCCCAAATATTTTAGGAGATGCTTCCCAGGACCCCCAAAAGACCAATCGGGGGGAGAAATCGCACAGCTGCGCTAATGAATAATAGCGATTAAAATTTTAGCAATTAAATCTGAGCCTCGGTTAGTTGGTGATCGCTAGTTTTGCTTTTCTTCTGAAATTTCCTGAAGGAAAATTGCATTTATCCGCGCAGTTGCGTAAAGGAAAAGGCTTTGCAGCTTGCTCAAGGCTGCAGCAGCGGGGTTAGGTTTTATTGAGGATTAAAAGTCCGGGTTAGGACTGGCTCAGCAATGCTGGAAAACCTGTTTCTGGGGTGGCAGAGCTGCTTTCAGTAAATCTTTTAAGTGCTTCTGCTAACGAATTAAGGAGTCTTTGGGAAGAAGGCGTTAACGTAAGGCTGGGTTAATAGCGGGCGAGGAATTTGAGGCGTCTTAGAATCCTAAATCCCTCCGGTTTAATTCTTGGGTACCTGGTTTAAATGGCAGGAATTTGGTTTTCATGTAAAAGTACCTGGGTTAAATTCACATGCCACCTGGGTTTAAATTGCAGTGAGCCGGCGTGAATTCAGAGGCACCCGGTTTTAATTCCACGATAGCCAGGTTTAAATCGCAGATACTTGGGTTTTAATTCAAAAGTACTCAGGTTTAAATCGTAGATACTTGGGTTTAAGTCAAAGGTACCTGGGTTTGAATCACAGGTACTTGGGTTTAAATCAGAGGTACCTGGTTTTAATTCAGAGGTACCCAGGTTTAAATCTCAGGTATTCAGGTTTAATTCAGAGGCACTCGGGTTTAAATCACGGAACTTGGGTTTAAATCATTGGTACCTGGGGTTTAGTTTAAAGGTACCTGGAATCCACAGGCACCCAGGCTTAAATTTTGCAGGTACCCGGGTTTAATTTGCAGATACTTGGTTTTAATTCGCAGGTACCCAGCTTTAATTCCCAGTTACCTGGGTTTAATTTGCAGGTACTTGGGGTTTTTTATTTGCAGATAATCTGGTTTTAATTCCTAGGTACCCAGGTTTAAATCACATGCACCTAGGTTTAACTCTGAGATAGCCAGGTTTAATTCAGAGGTCCCCAGATTTAACCCACAGACACCCAGGTTTAACCCGCCACTAAGTGCAGCTGCGGGTGCTGGTAAAGCTCAGTCCCAGCCGCCAAGATAAACCCCGCATCCTCCATGTGCTGCCTTATTTTAGTAACCTTTAATCCTCCATCCGTTTTTCCTTCGAGACGGAGAGAGACGGATTGGTTTAACCCAACCGTTTATTTTTTCATGTGCCTTTAGAAAGAATTTGCTCCTTTTTACCCCATTCCCAGGCTCGGTTTCTGTGCCGTGGCGTGTGATAGGAAGGACTTGAGTCCCTCGTTGACGTACCGCGAGTCTTCCCCCCGGCTCATCGCCACCTTTTTAGGCTCAGCGGGAGAGGACAGAGATCTCTTAGGCTCGGTTTAGCCACGCTTGCCCACGGCAGGGTGCCACAGCACAGGTACAGGCAGGAACCGCGGCCGTGCCGGTTAGTCTTGACTTAGAAGAAACTCAGCTCACGGTTGAGTCGAGTAACGGGGCAACAGGCAGCACCTCTGTGCCGATAACGGTGCCCAGAAGAACCCAAATCCCTTTAGTTTTACCCTGGAAACGCTTCCCGATGGCTTTGCTCCTCTCACCGAGGAGATTCCCAAGTGCTGTACGGCATCCTGCGGTCACGCCGCGGGGGGTCCCGGTTTGCCGGCAGCATCTTTGCCGCGGTGGAGTGGTTGTGCCGGATCCAGGTAGAGCATCCCCTCCTTGGGTGCAGCATCCAACACCCCGTCGAGCGGCTTTTGGGTCAAATTAGGCAAATTGGTGTATTTAATGGGATTTGGAGAATAACAGCTGACCCGGTTGTTCTGCCGGCAGCACCGCGGTTGCCGGCATCCCCAATTTTGGGGGGATTCACGGAGCCACCGCTCTGATCTCCAAGATCAGAATTAGTTAAAATTGATATTTTTCACTAAAAAAAACCCATCCACCGCTGAATCCAGGAAGCCCCATCGCGGCTCTGCTGCCCTAAAACCTAATAGAGAGTCCCTTTTATATCAAAAAATAAATATTTATAACCAATATTATATCAAAAAGTTGCTTTGTGGCGGTGGGTTTTTTTAAACTCAGGACGTTTTTAGCATTTCTTAGACTATTTTCCCCAACTAAGTTTGCTGTTTTCCCGGGAGACGCAGGGGGAATTAACGTGGGATCATGATTTTACTGGAATGTATAACTACATGTTTTTAGCAAACTTGTACTTTTAGATCTATTTTTTTTTTTCCTGAATACACCAGCCTGTTGGAAAAGGGATGAATTTAACTAAGAATGGACTGTTTCCATAATGGCTTTTATTTAGATTTTTTTTGTTGTTGTTGTTGTTCCACTTAACCTTGATCTGCTACAAATACTTTATATAAATCTGTTTATTTTTATACTCTTTCCGCATGCTTTGGGGTTTTGCAGCCGTGTAACCACCAGCTTCTTCCCCCTCAAAAAAAACCAAAAAACAAACCCCACACAGAGAAAAATTGTATAGCTTTGATATTTTTATTTTTAAATAATAAAATCAATAAAGTGGCTTGCTACGGAAGATGCACTTTTTTGTATAATCATGGGATTTTAACCAATAACGTGCAAATTACGACGATAGTGAGCCGTATGTCGGTGTTTTGCCGTTCCGGGTACATTTGGGTGGGAGTAAAAGGTGAGGATTTAGGGAAAAATAAAATATATATACGTGGCTGCCAACACGCCGGCAGGAGAGGAGCCTCATGCACCGATTTAACCTTTCTCCTCTAAAAACATCTTGAAGTGACATCACAGAAATTACCTTTTGTTTTTTTAAATCCCAGTGACTTTTAGCCCCGCGGATGAGATTTAACCAGCCAGCGTGAAACGGCGTCGGGGTTGGAGATGGGACGGGGCTTCTTCTCGGTGTCCCCGGGGAGACGCCAGTAGAGACGTTGAACCACGCAACACCGTCACGCAACAACCGTCTTCAACGGTGAAGAAGCTTCGTCTTTCGCTGGGGTTAGCCGGGCTCGTCGCCTCTCCAAAATCACTGATGCCAACGGGTGATGCCCCCAGGACCATCATGGCTTTACTGCTCATGTTCTTCGTTGGCTTCGTCTTGGTGAAGACATCTCTGGCCAGCATGAAACGGCATCGGGGTTGGAGATGGGACATGGCTGCTTCTCGGTGCTCTTGTTCCCCAGGGAGATGCTGAACTGCACAACGCCAACTGTAATCCAACAGCCGTCTTCAACGGTGAAGAAGGTCCATCCTTCGGTGGGGTTGGCCAAGCTCGTTGTGTCTCCAAAACCACCGATACCACCGGGTCATCCCCCTGGGACCATCACGGCTTCACCGCTCATGGTCTCCATTGGCTTCTTCATCTTGGGGAAGAGTCTCCCAAAGCATGCATTCACCGTTGGATGCTTTCAGCCACGGTCGTGGTCCGTTATTGGGTGATTCAAGTGGCAGGATTCACCCATCCCGCTCCAAGGTCTTGCCTCGGTTCATCATGGCGATATTCGGCTTGTACCAAGAACGATGGCAAAGCCTACACCAGAATAGCTCCCCTGGGAGAGCCACCTGGTTGTGGCACGTCAGAGGGTGGATGGAGAAGAGCGCGACCATCTTCCCCGAAGGAGCAACGTCGGAGAAGAATTGGGGTTTGGAGCAGCCGGTGCTTATGGTTGAGCCGTAGTGGCTCCTCTTCCCACCAAAAATGGAAGCAGGGATGTGCTCGGCCAAGATGACACTGCGTCACACGGCTTTTTTCGGGAACCGATGCTTAATCCCTCCTGATCCTGGCTTAGTCCGCAGCTTTTCTCCTCTCTTCCCACCTCACACCTGTGCTCTGCAGGTTTTTTTCCAATTTTGGGTTTTCTTTACCATCCCGTGAGCGCTTTTATCCTGATTCAATAGGGGCTTCCTGAGCTGCCTCCACTCCCCAGTAGCTGCGCCCAGATGTGTTTATCTGTAGGGAGCATTTGCCGGAGAAACTTGCCTCTGATTCTTGTCCCTGCTGCTTCTCCGGCATCAGTGGGATGAGCGGTAAAGCTCAAAGCGTTTTCCCTCTTGATGGTAGAAGACGTTAGGTCTTGGTCTTTCTGGAAGGTGGGTTCATGCCCGGCATCCATCCGGAGCCATGGATGCCTATTTGGATCGGTCTGGAGCCGTGGGCCACCCATTCAGATCCACGGATGCCCACCTGGAGCTGTGGATGCCCATCTGGAGCCATGGGCCACCCATCTTGAGCTGTGGATGCCCATTTGGATCTACAGATGCCCACCTGGAGCTGTGGATGCCCATCTGGAGCCGTGGATGCCAATCAGGATCCTTGGACACCCACCAGGATCCATGGACAGTCATCTGGAGCTTTGGATGCCCATCCAGAGCCACAGACACCCATCAGGATCCATGGACACCCGTCTGGATCTGTGGATGCCCATCTGAAGTGGCAGATGCCCTTCTGGAGCCATGGATGCCAATCAGGATCCACAGACACCCATCTGGAGCCATGGATGCCCATCTGGATCAGAGGACATCCACCTTGAACTATGGATCCCAATCGAGATCCTCAGATGCCCATCCATAGCCACAGACATCTGTCCAGAGCTGTGGACACCCATCTGGAGCCATGGATGCCAATCGAGATCTGCAGACACCCATCTGGAGCCACAGCCATCCATCTGGATCCGCAGATGCTCATCCGGATCCATGGACACCCATCCGGATCCATGGACACCCATCCAGAACCACAGATGCCCATCCAAATCTGTGACCATCTGAAGATGCTCCAAGGAATCCCACCTCTCCTCTTCCCAACAGCTCCCCGGCAGCATTTTAATCCCCGTCTCGCTCTTCACCGTGTCCTCGGATGCTGGCATCCCCTGCAACCTTCCTCTTCCCCTCTTCCGCTCTCCCGTTATCCGCCGGATCTGGGCTGGAACGTCGGGAACCATCAACCATGGGCTCAAAAAGCCTTTTCCACCTTGAAACTGGAAACTTTTTATCTTTAAAACCAAACATTTGCCGGCAGATTAATAGGAGCTGAACGCCCAGCACTGAGATTTTCCCTTCTCTCCTTCCCAACCATTTTTGGTTGTTTTATCAAAAAAAAAAAACCCTATTTTTTTATCTATTTCAGCCTTAAAATCTACAAAATGACCTGTTGGACCAGCACAGCCTATCACCACAGGCATCTGGGCATACTGGTGCTGATACCAGTCACCAGTGCTGCCTTATAATTAAAAAACAGAGATGAAGGAGTAAACTTAAGAAATTAATTTAATTTTTGGAGGGATTTAAGGGAAAATTCCATTTGGGAAATGCTCCCGGGGGATCAGGATCTTCCCCCCTCCCCAAAATCGTCGCCGCAAGGGTTTTATCCGTCATGTTTTGTCGGGCACGTCCAAACACCGCGCCAAATAAAGGCAAAAATCCCACCACCGAGGGATTTTTGGGGCTGGATAAGCGATCTCGGACGATGTATTTTTGTTAATTCGCTGTTTCTTGGCACGGTTTGCGGAGGAAATCCTGGGAAATCGTTGCCCTGGACCCAAACTCAAACCAGTTGTTTTCGATGACGATGCTTTAAAAATATCTCCGGAGGGGAGGAGGCGTGAGAGATCATCCCGCGGGAAGCCGGTGAACCCAAACCCTCCACGGATTTCGGAGGAAAGGGGGATGGAAAATTGCTGGTTTGCGTAACCGGGATATTTGATATCTTCTTTTTTTTTTTTTTATTCCTCCTGCCAAGTCTCTCGCTCCTTATCTCCCCCTCCGGAGCAAGGCGGCATTCCTGGAATAGCTGAGTCTGGCCGAGAAATGGTTTTTCTTGGCCGTTGGGTTCTTCTCCACCGCGAAGATGCCGGTGGAAGGAGACCGGGGGTCTTCGCCTTCATTTTCTTCTCCTTTTTCCTACAATTTTCTCCTCCTTTTTGTGACAGCATGATGGTGAAAACCTCCGGGCGAGAGATCCCTGGGGAAATCCAGCTCGATTGATGCCTAAAACCTCTTCCTTTGCCGTCGTTGGTACCGAATCGGTGCCGTTGAGTTTTTACGGGGCGGGGGGGGGGTGGGGGGGGGGGGGGCGATGGGGTAGAGCGGCACCACTTGGGGTACTAATTGTTTGTTCTGTCCCCCCCCCCCTTTTTTTTTTTTGGTTTTTTTTGGCAGAAATGGCACCGAAATTGAAGAAGAAAGGGCATTCGGGGCGAGAGCAGAAGAAGGTAGGAGACGCGGTGGCCTCCTCGTCTCGCTTGAGTCGGGATCGAATCCCCGGGGAGGTTCGGGAACGCCGGCAATGCCGGCGACTTGGACAAGGAGACTTTTGGGTTGCCGGGCAGCTGTCCCAGGCCAGCCCCAGTTGGAGGGGTATGGTCGAAAGGACACCGGGAAGGGGGTTTTGGTGACTGGGAGGACGTTTTTGGTGACCACGAGGGCAATTTCGGTGGTGACCGAGGTGTTTTGGTAACTCACTGTTATTTTTTCACCCCCCCCGCTCCCTTAGCATCACCACCACCACCATCAACCAGTGCAGCAGCAACCGCCGCCGCCGCAGCCTCCTCCGCCGCCGCAACCGCAGCAGCCCCCTCCGCCCCCTCCGCCGCAACCGCAGCCCTTACCGCCGCAGCCCTTACCGCCCCAACAGCCCCCGCCGCCGCCCCCGCCGCCGCCCGTCCCTCAACAAGCTCCACCGCCGATGAAGTCTTCTCCTCCGCCTTTCGTCCCTGCGCAAGTCCCCGTCCTGGAGCACCCGCTGCCGGGGAATATGTTCGACACCATGACGCATTTCACCCAACCCATCATGCATCTTCCTCAACCGGAGATGCCGCCCCATCTCCCCCAACCGCCCGAGCACAGCACTCCTCCCCACCTCAACCAGCATGCCGTGGTGTCTCCTCCAGGTGAGCGTGGCTTCTTGGGACAAACCCAATGCGCGTTCCTTCCTCAAGCTGGGAGGGAGAGGATGGCGTTGGGTGGGGGGGTTGACTCATCCTGGAAGATGACCGGGATGGAGGAGCGGTGGGTGGTTGAGGGGAGGGGTCTCCGCTCCCAGTGTCCATGGTCCCACCGTGTCCTTCCCTTTCTCCCCAGCTTTGCACAACGCTCTGCCTCAGCAGCCCTCGAGACCCAGTAACCGAGCCGCGGCGCTACCCCCGAAGCCTTCGCGTCCACCGGCCGTCTCGCCAGCCATCAGCCAGCAACCCATGCTTCCTCAACCGCCTCTGCCCCAACCTCCCCAGGTCCTGCTGGAGGACGAAGAACCTCCTCCGCCGCACCACAACCTGCCTCTGAGCACCAGCCAGATGCAGCTCTACCTTCAGCAGCTGCAAAAAGTGCAGCCGCAGACTCCTCTTCTCCCTTCAGTGAAGGTCCAGTCGCAACCGCAGCCGCCCCTGCAGCCGCCGGCTCACCCCGCGGTGCAGCAGCTGCAGCACCAGCCGCCGCCGCGGCCCATGCACATGCAACCCATGCCCTTCCCATCGCACATCCCCCAACCCCAACCGCCGCCGCAGCAACATCCGCCCCCGCAACCGCCCCCGCCGCCCCCGCCGCCGCAGCCGGCCAAACCGCAGCAGGTCATCCAACATCACCCGTCGCCGCGGCACCATAAGCCCGATCCCTACTCGACCGGTGAGCGGGAGTCGGGGACGGCGGTTGAGTCTACGACTTGAGCCAAGTTGCATTGTGTGACGAGGAGGGGGCTCGGGGCGGTGGGGCGGTTACCACGCGTCCTTTGAGGTCCCCCGCTGCCCCGTCGGTGGATGGTGGTGGATGTGGAGGAAGCTCCGGTTAAACCGGAGCCTGACGTAACTGCCTGGCAAGGTCCCTTTCCGTCTCATATCTCAAGGAGATCAAGTTTTTGAGGATCTCAAGCATTTGAGGACCTCGAGGATCTCATTTTTGAGGATCTTGAGGTTCTCAAATCTTTGAGGAACTGGAGGATTTCAAGTCTTGGAATAATTTGAGGATCTCAAGGACCTCATTTTTGAGGAACGAGGTTCTCAAATTTTTGAGGATCTCAAGGTTCTCAGATCTTTGAGGAACCTGAGGATCTCAAGTTTTTGAGGATCTTGTGGATCTCAAATTTTTGAGGATCTGAAGTATTTGTGAATCTTAAGGTTCTCAAATCTTTGAGGAACTCAAGCATCTCAAGTCTTGGAGGAATTTGAGGATCTCAAGTTTTGAGGAACTCAAGGGCCTCATTTTTTGAGGATCTTGAGGATCTCAAGTATTTGTGGATCTCAAGGTTCTCACATCTTTGAGGAACTCGATCTCAAGTTTTTGAGGAACTCTAGGGCCTCATTTTTGAGGAACGAGGATCTCAAATCTTTGAGGAACTCAAGGATATCAAGTCTTGGAGGAATTTGAGGATCTCAAGTTTTTGAGGAACTCAGAGACCTCATTTCTGAGGATCTCAAGGGTCTCAAATTTTCCAGGATCTCAAATTTTTGAGGATCTTGAGGGTCACCCGTTGAGGAAGTCAAAAGATCTCAAATCTTTGAAGACCTCAAGTTTTTGAGTCTCAGCGCGGCTCTGATGTCAGAGGGTGCTGGCCTTGTGTTTGTCGCCGTCCTGGCTGGGTGCCAGCATCTGGTGGCCTCTCTTGAGGCGGCTGGAGATCCATTCCCCCCTTAGAGGAGATCTGGGCTGTAGATGCCCTGTGGGGGTTTCCCTGACATTTTTCGGAGCTGCTCGGCTGCCAGGCAGAGGAGAAGGGATGGTCTTGGGGCGGGAAACCCAGAGTGATGACCTCCAGCCGTCAGAGAAGTCAGAGGAAGCAGCTGGAATAACGTGGCCACGGGGTTCAACCTTCAAGGTTGGCTTGGGAGATCCCAGATCTCCATGACAGCCATGGGCTCGGTGATGCCACCACCGATGTTCTCGATGGAGAATGTCTCCGGCTGGGATGACTCCGGTAGCATCACGCTTTCAAGACCGGGCACCTGGTTCGGGGAAATCTCGCTTTTGCTTTTGTTTGGCCACGTGGTTCCTCGGGTTGTGGCCCGTTGGGTCTTTGCTCCCGAGGTCATCCCCGCGGGCGTAGGTAGAACAAAATCCATGGATTTGATGGGATGGAGCCAAGTGAGGGCAGGCAGCACTTGGAGCCGCTTCTCCTGCCTGCAGAGCTGCTGCAGGCAGCTTGGACACAATGTCCGAGATGACAAACTTGGACACAATGCCCAAGATGGAGCCTGGTGGCTCCCAAAAACCTCGTGTTGCTCGTGGAGCCAACACGTCCTGCCTCCGTGGCTCTGGGCAGGGAGAGGTGCAGGCAGGGCGAGGTGCAGGCAGGGCCATGTCGGTGCTCGGCTGTCCCGGCAGAGCAGTTTTACAGTCAGGAATATTGATGGATCACCAGGAGAACAAGCAGAAGGGATGGAATTCTTGGGAACACCACGAACGGGCATCACCAAGGCAGGACAAGCCACCGCGCAGCCTTGGAGCATCTTCTGCTCCCTGGCGTTCGCTCACGGCAGCACCGAATTTTGGCGGTGCCGGCCGGGAGGAGGTGACCGGGGGTTCCATAGGGGACATCCCAGGGCCACCACGCTTCAACCGGGAAGAGGGATCGTCCCACGGGGGCGATGGCGTGCGCCGACCGTCTTTTTCGGGTGCTGTTCGACGTACCGGTGGTGACGACGGTTAACTGATTGATGCCAAACTGTTCCCAGGTCACTTGAGGGAAGCCCCTTCCCCTCTCATGATGCATTCCCCACAGATGCCGCAGTTCCAGGGTTTGGTCCACCAGTCGCCACCTCAACAAACTATCCAGCCAAAAAAACAGGTAAAAAGGAAAGCAGAGCACCCAACCGCGGGGGGTCCCGACCAACGGGGACCATCATCTTCCCACCGCCGGCTTGGGAGCGAGCGCCGAAAACCCAGGGGCCGTTGGCCAGCGGTTTGCATCGGGGAATTTGGGGGTGGAGGAGGATGAGGGAAGGGCATCATCGCTCAACATTTCTTGACCTTTTTGTGGGTTTTTTGGGTTTTTTTTATCGTGGCAGGAGATGCGAGCTGCCTCCGTCGTCCAATCTCAACCCATGGTGGTGAAGGAGGAGAAGATGCATTCGCCCGTCATCCGTAACGAGACCTTCAGTCCCCCGTTACGGCAAGATCCGCCGAAACACCCGGAGAGCATCAAACCGCCCGCGCACATTCCGCAACGTGAGTCCGGGGACACGTCGGTTCAGATATTCCCCCCCTGATTTTGGTAGTTGAGACCCCTAAATTATCTCTCCGGGTGGTTCCACCTCGTCGTGGGGTTCCTGGGGACCCCCCCACAACCTCTGACGGGAAAATGCTGGGTTTTAGGGACGGAGATGAAACCCATGGAGGGGGGACGACCTGTCATCAGACCCCCGGAGCAAAACCCCCCGCAACCGGGAGTGCAGGAGAAAGATCGGCAGAAACAGGAGCCGAAAACACCCGTCGCCCCCAAAAAGGTAATGTTATCCTGGCAAAAATTGGGGGAAAATCTCCCAAAATTCAGAATGAAACCTCTTAAAATTAAGCGGGACCATGTTGGTTGCTTGAAGGTTGGTGTACGGCCAAGACTTGGTGTTCTCCACCTCTAAATTTGTCATTTGGAGGTAGAAACCTGACTGAGATTGGAGAGGTGGAGATGGGACCCCACCACCACTCCGAGGGACCTGGAGAATCTCCAGAAATGGGTCCGTGAGAACCTGATGAGGTTCTACAAGGCCAAGTGCAAGGTCCTGCACCTGGGTCTGTATTGATAGGGGTTGAGGGATGAAAGGATGGAGAAGCAGCCCCATGGAGAAGGACTTGGGGGTGTTGGTGGCAAAGCCAGCCATGTGAGAAGAAGCATGACCAGCAGGTCGAGGGAGTGGGTGGATGCTCCTCCTCTGCTCTGGTGAGATCCCACCTGGAGTTCTGCATCCAGCTCTGGGTTCCTCAGGCCAGGAAGGGCACGGAGCTGTTGGAGAGGGTCCGGAGGAGGCCTCAAAGATGATCCAAGGGCTGGAGCACCTCTGCTACAAAGACAGGCTGGAAGACTTGGGGTTGTCCAGCCTGGGGAAGGCTCTGAGGAGACCTTCTTGTGGCCTTTCCATGTATAAAAGGAACTTGAAAGAAAAATGGAGAAAGATTTTTGACTCTTCCTAACCCACCCCTCCTTTTCTTCATAGGACCTGAAAATCAAGAACATGGGTTCCTGGGCAAGCTTGGTCCAGAAACATCCCACCACTCCGTCCTCCACGGCAAAGTCCTCCAGCGACAGCTTCGAGCAGTTCAAGAGGGCGGCGCGGGAGAAGGAGGAGCGGGAGAAGGCACTGAAGGCTCAGGCGGAGCAGGTGGAAAGGGAGAAGGAGCGGCTGAGGCGGGAGCAGGAGAGGATGAGGTGAGACCACCACCACCATCACTACAACCATCAACATCACAACCACCACCACCACATTGCAACCACCACCACAATCACCGTCACAATCACCGTCACAGTCACCACCATCACCATCACAACCACCATCACCACCGCCACAATCACCATCACCACCACCATCACCATCACAACCACCACCACAATCACCACCACCATCACCACTGGCACAACCACCACAATCACCATCACAACCACCACCACAGTCACCTCCACCACCACCATCACAACTACCATCACCACCACAGCCGCTGCCACAATCACTACAACCATCAACATCGCAACCACCACCACAATCACCATCACCATCACCAACACCACCACAACGTCGCAACCACCACCACAATCACCATCGCAACCACCACCATCACCACCACCATCGCAACTACCATCACCACCACAATCACTGTTACAATCACTACAACCATCAGCATCACAACCACCACCACCACCAACACTGCCATCGCAACCACCACCACCACCCCACCATCACCACCACCACCACCACTGCCACAATCACTACAACCATCAACATCACAACCATCACCACCACAATCACCATCACCCAACACCACCACGACACACAACCACCATCACAACCACCACAATCACCATCATCACCACCAACACCCCCACAACCACCATCACCATAATAACCACCACCACCATCACAACCACCATCACCACCACCACAGCAAAGGTGTTCTGGGGCGTCCTCACCTTGGCTGAGGCCTTGGGGAGACGCGGGCGTGGTGACGCCAGACACCGTGCTCTCGTGCCACGACCCGCGCTTGTCCACGCCGTGAATCTGATCCGTGCCACGATCCGATCTCTTGGCTTGAACTCCGCCCGATCCGTGGCGCGGTCCGATCTCGTGGCACGAATCCACCCCGACAGCCGCGCCGCGGCGATGCGCCAAACCCCACCGTTCCCGGCGCCGCTGCTCCGCACCCGGGCACCGAACCTCATTGATGGCGGGGGGGGGGGGGGGTGGGGGTCGCACGAGTTGCCCGGCGCCTGACGGCACCTCCCGGTGTTTTTTGGTTGGGGGTTTTGTTTTTTTTTTGGGGGGGCAGGAGCCGGGAGGACGACGACACCATGGAGCAGGCGCGCCGGATGCACGAGGAGGTGCGGCGGCGCCAGGAGCAGCAGCAGCAGCAACAGCAGCAGCAACAGCAGCAGCAGCAGCAGCAGCAGCAGCAGCAGCAGCAGCAAGTATCGACGGCGGCGGCGGCGCCCCAAGCCCAGAGCTCGCAGCCCCAATCCTCCCAATCCATGTTGGATCAGCAGCGGGAGATGGCCAGGAAACGGGAGCAGGAACGGAGGCGCCGGGAAGCGGTGAGTGGAAAACCGGAGCAGCTCCGTGCCTTGAAAGTCCTGCGGATGCTGGGGAAAAAAAATTTAAAAAATTAAAAATGTAAAAATTAAAAAATCAAAAATTTAAAAATTAAAAATTTAAAAATTTAAAAATTAAAATTTCAAAATTTTAAAAATTTGAAAAATTTAAAATTAAAAGTAAAAATTTTAAAATAAAAAATTTAAAAATTTTAAAAATCCTCAGGGATGGGTAAAAAAAAATAAAATAAAATCCTGGGGACGCCAAAACAATTTACCTTGGATTGTAAAAAATTCCGAGGGAAGGTCAAAAAATATCCCCCAGGGATTGTGGAAAAAATCAGCCGGGGCGGCCAGGAATTCCCGGGGATGAAGCAAAAATCTTCGGGGGTGTTGAAAAATCCCTGGAGATGCTGAAAAATCTCAAGGGGCGTGCTGAAAAAGTCGTGGGGATGCAAAAAAAAAATTACCTGGGGAAGCTGAAAAATCCCTGGAGGAGGCTAAAAAATCCAGAGGGATGCTGAAAAATCCCCGGGAATGCCAAAAAAATACCCAGGGAATGCCAAAAAAATGCCTAGGGATGCTGAAAAATCCCTGGGGAAGCCAGAAAATCCCTGGAGATGTCAAAAAAAAATTCTGGGATGCTAAAAAATCCTTGGGAATGCCAAAAAAACCCCCATAAATGTCCCCAAAAAAACCCCCAGGGATCCCAAAAAAATCTTCAGGGACACCAAAAAATTCCCGAGGATGCCAAAAAATTGCCAGGGGAGCCAAAAATTCCTCAAGGACACCCAAAAATTCCCGGAGATGTTGGAAAAATCCCTGGGAAGGCTTAAAAAATTCCTGGGGGATGCTGGAAAATTGCTGTGGACACTGAAAAATCCCTGGGGATGCTGAAAATCCTCAGGGATGCCGGGAAAAAAATCCCGGGAATGCCAAAAAAAGACCCTGGATACAGCAAAAAATCCCCAGGGATGCCAAAAATAATCCCAGGAATGCTGAAAAATCCCCTAGGATGCCAAAATAGATCCCAGGAATGCTGAAAATAATCCTAAGAATTCTGAAAAATCCTTGGGAATGCGAAAAAAAAATCCCTGGAGACAGCAAAAAATCTTTGGGGATGGAAAAAATAATCCTGGGAATTCTGAAAAATCCACAGGGATGCCAAAATAAATCCTGGGAATGCCACAAAATCCCTGGGAATTTGAAAAATAATTCTGGGAATACTGGAAAATCCCTGCGGATGCCAACAACAATCCCAGAAATTCTGAAAAATCCACCGGGATGCCAAAATAAATCCCAGGAATGCCAAAAAATAAATCTGGGAATGCCGTAAAATCCCTGGGAATGCAAAAAATAATCCTAGAAATTCTGGAAAATCCCCAGGGATGCAGTAAAAAATGCCGGGAATTTTGAAAAATCCACAGGGATGCCAAAATAAATTCCAGGAATGCCAAAATAAATCCCAGGAATGCCAAAAAATCCTTGGGGATGCCAAAAAATCCCTGGGGATGCACAAAAAAAAAAATCCGGAATGCTAAAAATCCTTGGGATGTTAAAATAAATCCTGGGAATGCTGAAAAATCCTCGGGAATGCCAAAAGAAAATGCTGGGAATGCCAAAAAATCCCTGGGGATGCAAAAAATAATCCTAGAAATTCTGGAAAATCCCCAGGGATGCAGTAAAAAACGCCGGGAATTCTGAAAAATCCTCGGGAACGCCAAAAAAAAAAACCCCTGGGAATGCCAAAAAATAAATCTGGGAATACCGAAAAATCCCTGGGGATGCCGGAAATCGTCCGGGATGCCAAAAAAACTCCCTGAGGTGCCAAAAAAAAAATCCCTCAATGGCCAAAAAAAAAAAATTTCCCCGAAATAGCAAAAAAAAAAAAAAAAAAGCAGGAATGCGGAAAAAAATCCCGGGAACGCGGCAAAAAAAAACCCGGGAATGCCGCGGAATCCCCGGCAAAGCTCTCACCGCCCGTTTCCTTTCTCTCGCAGATGGCGGCGACGATCGACATGAATTTCCAGAGCGATTTACTGGCGATATTCGAAGAAAATCTTTTCTAACGGCGCCTGGAGATTTTGGGTTCTTTTCCTCCAGATTTGACTCTTTAACAAGAAAAAAAAAAAAAAAAAGAAAAAAAACCCCACAAAAATACCTTTTTTTTTTTCCCCCCTCCCCCTTCTTTTTCCCCAGCGAAAACCCAAGACAAAAAAAAAAAAAAAAAAAAAAAAAAAAAAAAGAAAAAAACAACAAAAAAAAAAAAAAAAAAGCTTCGGACTCTCCGTTAAGTGTTAAAAAATAAAAAAAAAAAAAAGAAAAAAAAAATTAATAATAAATCCGGGATCGGGATCGTCCCGCATGTACCGACCGGCGCGGGGATCGGCGGGGTCTGCCTTACCCCCCCCTGGATTTTGGGGTGGTTTCTTCTTTTTTTCCTTATTTGCCTTTTTTGGGGGGTTTTTTTTTCCCCTCTTTTCACACCGAAACAACAACCAAAAAAAAAAAAAAACCAAAAAAAAAACCAAAACGGTCAAATTTCCAATTCCCAGCCAAACAAAGAAAGAAAAATTTCCGGATGCGAAAAACGCCGGGAAAAGGTTCTCCCCCTCCCCTCCCCCCCCGTTGTTCACTGTATATTTGGGGTTTTTTTGTCTTTTTCACGTATTTTGGGGGGTTTTCGTGATTACAAGGGGCGGCGGCCATGGGGGCGGTTGGAAATAAACCCGGTTTTTGGATGGATTTTTTTTTTTTTTTTTTTAAAAACTTTTGGAGAAAATTTGGCGTCGGGGAGGGGAGGGGGGAAAGGGGGGTGGGGGGAGGGGCGGGGCGCCGCCGTCCTCCTTTGCTCCTTTTTCCTCTTTTTTCCTCCTTTTTAGGATTTTTTTTCCCTCACTTTCTTCCTAAATTTCTAAATTTTTTTCCCTTTTTTCTCCATTTTCGCTTTCATTTTTTTCTGTTTTTCCCCTTTATCTCCTTTTTAATTTTTTCCTTTTAATTTTTTTCCTTGTTTCTACTTTTTTTGCCTTTTTCTCCTTTTTTCTTTTTTCTCCTTTTTAATTTTTTTAACTTTTCTTTTTTCCTTTTTTCATTTTTTCACTTTTTTCTTTTCCCCCCTTTTCCCCTTTTTCCTTTTTTTTATCTTTTTTTCCCTTTTTCATCTTTTTTCCCTTTCCCCCTTGTTTTCTCTTTTCCTTTTTTTCCTTTTGCCCCCCATCCCCCACCCCCACTGACCCCTTTCTGGATGCCCCTCCCCCCACCCCCCAGTTCACCCTTTTCCCCCCTCCCCCCCCCAAAAAAAGCCGCCAATTTCTTATTTTTATTCTTATTTTTTAATCCCCCCCCACTTTCGCTTTCCTTGGGTTGATTTTTTTTTTTTTTTAAAATTCATTTTAAAAAAATTTACAAAATCTCCAGGTTTTTTCGAGCGGGGGCGGAGGCTCCTCCCCCTCCCTTTAATTTTATTATTATTATTATAATTATTATTATTATTATTTTTGGTTTCCTTCCCACTTAGTGCCATAACCCCCCCCGCCCCTCCCCCGTTCCGGAGTCGTCGGTCGGTTTTTTTGGGTTTTTTTTTTGTTTTTGGGGGTTTTTTTGGTTTTTTTTCCCTTTATTCCCGTGAAAACGCAGTTGGGTCTGTGCCGATCATGGAATAAACGCAGCTCTTTTGGTTTTTTAAAAAAAAAAAAAAAACAAAACCGCCGGTTTTTGCCCCGTTTCTTCCACCCCGGGATGGGGCTGACGCTGCCCCGGGGGGGGGAGGGGAGGGGGGGAGGGGTGCGCCCATGGGGAGGGGGTGGGGAGGGGACCCCGTCGCCTTAAAAGTTTAAAATCCAAAATGACATTTTCCGTTGAAAAAAGGAATTCTAAAAGCCAGGCATCGCATTGCGAGACGCTTTAAAATTTGAATTGCAAATTCGAAAGCGCAAATTTCCATTTGAAAAAAAAAAAATCGAAAGTGAAACTCCCCGTTTAAAGATCTCAAAGTTTGAACTTTAAGCTTGAAAATTAAATCCACTTTGAAACTAAAAGTGCTGTTTCTCATTTAAAGAGATCTTTACGTTTGAAGTTCAAATTCGAAACTGAAATTTTTTCGATTTTTAAAAAGTTAAATTTCACTTTTAAAGCTATTTTTAAATTTTCACTTTGAAAATTAGAAATTCCATTCCAAAAATATTAAAATATAAATGCTATATTAAAAATGGTTTTTAAATTAACTAATTTGAAAGTTAAACTTTTCCGGTTTAAAAATTGAATCTAAAAAAAGGGAAATTTCATATGTAAAGATTTTTTAAATCAGTTTTCACGTGAAATTTGAAAACAATTTGAAATGTTTAGTGGGAAATTCAAAACCGACGAGTAAACTTGAGGGTTTTGGTCATTTTAATTTAAAATTGAAATTTAAAATTTGTCACTACAGACGTAAATTCTTCTAAATTCAGGATTCAAGTCGCCGGTTTCGGTGAATTATAAATTGGATCCTAAATTTTGGCCGGGGGGGGGGGGAGGGACCCCCTCGACCCCTCCCCCCACGAGTGGGCGGGGCCTCGGCAGCGATGGGGGAGGGGCCAAAAGGGGGGGGAGGAAAGAAAAAGTTCAACGGCCCAAAAAAAGGGGGGGAAAAGGCAAAAAAAGGGAAAAAATAGGTGAAAGGTTAAAAAAGGATAAAAATGTAAAAAAAATTGGGGGAAAAAAGGAGGGGGAAAAGGCAGAAAAGGAGCAAAAAACGGCAAAAGGGGAAAAAAAGAAGGAAAAAAGGCCAAAAAGAAGGAAAAAAGGCCAAAAAAAGGAAAAGCCAAAAAAAAAAAAAGGCCAAAAAAGGGAAAAAAGGCCAAAAAAAGGAAAAAAGGCAAAAAAAAGGAAAAAAAAGGCCAAAAGGAAAAAAGGCCAAAAAAAGGGGAAAAAGGCCAAAAAACGACAAAAAGGGTGAGAAAGGTCAAAAAAGGGGAAAATGCCCAAAAAGCACCAAAAAAGGCGAAAAGAAAAAAGTTTCAAAGGGAAAAAAGGAAAAAAAGCCCCCAAATGCCCCAAAAAAGCCCAAACCGCCCCCGCGTTCCCCTCCCCCCGCCCCTCCCCCCGTGACCTCCCTCGCGCGGCCGCGCCCCCCCGCGCTCCCATTGGCTGCCTCTCGCGCGGCCCCGCCCCCTTGCCGACCAATCAGCGGGAGGGGGCGGGGCCGGGCGCGGCCGAGCTCGGGCGGGAGGCGGAAGCGGCGCGAGAAGGTCGGGCGGGGGGGGGAGGGGGCGGCGACAGGGACCCCCCCGTGTCGCGACAGCGCGGTGACAGGGACACACCCCCACCCCCCCCGGTGACAGGACACCCCCGCAATGGGGGACACCCCCCACACACCGGTGATGGGCGTGTCCGTCCCCACTGGCGACAGCGCCACACGCACACCACCCCCCCCCGTGTCGTGACAGAGCTGGTGACAGGGACACGCCGGGTTTAGAAACGGGGACAACCCGGGGACAGGGTGACGCCACCCAGATGGGGGGCGGGGGGGTGACAGGGGACATTGGGACATGGGGACATCAGGCCATGGGGACATGGGGGTGACAGGGGACATCGGGACATGGGGACATGGGGGGGACAGGGGACATCGGGACATCGGGACATGGGGCCACCATGTGGCTGGGGGGATGTGGGATGTGGGGGTGACAGGGGACATCGGGGGACATGGGGGGACATCAGGACATGGGGACATCAGGGGACATCGGGACATGGGGGGACATGGGGGGGACATCGGGACATGGGGGCACCCTGGGGACATGGGACATGGGGCCACCATGGGGTTGGGGGGACGTGGGACATAGGACATGGGGTGACAGGGGACGTGGGGCCACCGAGGGGATGGGACACTCTGGGGATGTGGGGGGACATGGGCCATGGGGGGGACAGGGGACATCGGGGGACATGGGGCCACCATGGGGCTGGGGGGACGTGGGATGTGGGGACATCGGGGGATGTGGGGACACCCTGGGGACATGGGGACATCAGGGGACAGGGGACGTGGGACATGGGGCCACCATGGGGCTGGGGGGACGTGGGACGTGGGGTTGACATGGGACACAGGGACACCCTGGGGACAGGGGGACGTGGGAGGTGGGACATGGGGGTGGCATGGGCCATGGGGACATCAAGGGACTTGGGGGGGACACAAGGGACGTGGGATGTGGGACATGGGGACATCAGGGGACATGGGGGTGGCATGGGACATGGGGACACCCTGGGGACAGGGCCACCGTGGGGCTGGGGGGACGTGGGGACATGGGACATGGCGGTGACAGGGGACATGGGGACACCCTGGGGACGGGCCACCCATGGGGATGGGACACCGTGGTCCTGGGTCACCCCGGTGACAGGGCACCCCAGGGATCGGCCACCCTGGTGACGTGGGGGTGACATGGGCACCCTGGTGATGGGACACGCTGGTGATGGGTCATGCTGGTGATGTGGCACCTTGGTGACATGGGACCCTCGTGCCATGGCCACCCTGGTGATGGGACACCCTGATGGCAGGACCATCATGGGGACCTTGGTGCCATGGGGCATGGAGGTGCCATGGCCACCCTGGTGATGGGCCACCGTGGTGATGTGGCACTTGGTGACATGGGACCCTCATGCCATGGCTGCCCTGGTGATGGGGGACCTTGGTGACATGGCCACCATGGGGACAGGCCACCCTGGTGATGGGACACCCTGATGGCAGGACCATCATGGGGATGGGCCACCTTGGTGACATGGGACCCTGGTGATGGGGGACCCTGGTGCCATGGCCACCCTGGTGATGGGACACCTTGGTGACATGGGACCCTCGTGCCATGGCCACCATGGGGATGGGCCACCCTGGTGATGGGCCACCCTGATGGCAGGACCATCATGGGGACCTTGGTGCCATGGGGCATGGAGGTGACATGGCCACCCTGGTGATGGGCCACCGTGGTGATGTGGCACTTGGTGACATGGGACCCTCATGCCATGGCTGCCCTGGTGATGGGGGACCCTGGTGACATGGCCACCATGGGGGTGCCATGACCACCAAGGGGACAGGCCACCCTGGTGATGGGCCACCCTGATGGCAGGACCATCATGGGGATGGGCCACCTTGGTGCCATGGGACCCTGGTGACATGGCCACCATGGGGATGTGACACCCTGGTGATGGGACACCTTGGTGACATGGGACCCTCGTGTCACAGCCACCATGGGGGTGCCATGGCCACCATGGGGATGGGCCACCCTGGTGCCATGGGACCCTGGTGCCATGGCTGCCCTGGTGATGGGACACCCTGGTGATGGGACACCCTGATGGCAGGACCGTCATGGGGATGGGCCACCTTGGTGACGTGGGACCCTGGTGATGGGGGACCCTGGTGATGGGCCACCTTGGTGACGTGGGACCCTCGTGTCACAGCCACCATGGGGGTGCCATGGCCACCAAGGGGATGGGCCACCCTGGTGCCATGGGACCCTGGTGCCACGTGTCATGTCCCCCCCCCCCCGCAGGTGACACGGTGTCCCCCCCCGCCATGCTGCTGTCCCTCTGCACGCTGCTGCTGGCCCCCACCCGGCTGCTGCTGGCCCTGCGGCGCCTGCTGGCCCGGCTGGGGGTGACGGTGGCCGCAGCGGCGGCCGGGGTGGCCTACGGGCTGTGGGGGCTGGGGGTGCTGCTGCGTCGGGGACCCCGCGGCACCTTTGGGTGGCGGGTGAGGGACCGGCCCCCCCCCGGTTTGGCCGACGGCACCTTTGGGGAGCACCGGTACCTGCGCCTGCAGGTGGGGGCTCTGGGGGGGGGTCCCGGGGGGGGCCATGACTTTTGGGGGGGCTCTGGGGGGGTCAGGGGGGACTTTTGGGGGGATCTTGGGGGGGCTCTGGGGGGGGATCTTGGGGGTCAAGGGGGCTTTTTTGGGGGGGCTCTGGGGGGGTCATGGGGAGGCAGGGGGACTTTTTGGGGGGCTCAGGGGGGTCGTGGGGGTCAAGGGGGCTTTTGGGGGGGCTCTGGGGGGGTCAGGGGGACTTTTGGGGGGATCTTGGGGGGGCTCTGGGGGGGTCGTGGGGAGGCAGGGGGACTTTTTGGGGGGCTCTGGGGGGTCAGGGGGGACTTTTGGGGGGATCTTGGGGGGGCTCTGGGGGGGGATCTTGGGGGTCAAGGGGGCTTTTTTGGGGGGGCTCTGGGGGGGGTCATGGGGAGGCAGGGGGACTTTTGGGGGGCTCGGGGGGGGTCGTGGGGGTCAAGGGGGCTTTTGGGGGGCTCTGGGGGGGTCGTGGGGAGGGGGGACTTTTGGGGGCTCTGGGGGGGATCTTGGGGGTCAAGGGGGGGCCTTGGGGGGGTGATGAGTTTGTGGGGGGGTCTTGGGGATCTTGGAGGCTTTGGGGGGGGCTTGGAGGGCTCAGGGAGGCTTTTGGGGGGTTTGGGGGGGTCTTGGGGTTCGGGGGGGCTTTTGGGGGAGTCTTGGGGGGTCGAGGGGACTTTTTGGGGGGTCTTGGGGGGATCTGGGGGGGCTTTGAGTTGGTTGTGGGGGGGATCTTGGGGGTCGAGGGGGCTTTTGGGGGGGCTCTGGGGGGTCTTGGGGGTCAGGGGGGCTTTTGGGGGCCTTGGGGGGCTCTAAGGGGTTCTTGGGGTTCGGGGGGGCTTTGGGGGGGGCTTGGAGGGCTCGGGGGGGTCTTGGGTTGGTTCTGGGGGTCTTGGGGGAGCTTTTGGGGGGCTCTGGGGGGGTCTGGGGGGGCTTTGGGGGGGTTCTGGGGGTCCAGGAGGGGGGGTCTTGGGGGGACTTTTGGGGGGCCTTGGGGAGCTCTGGGGGGGTCTTGGGGTTCAGGGGGGGCTTTTGGGGGGGTCACCCTACTGACCCCACCCCACCTCCCCCCAGGACTCGGGGCTGCGGCTCCACTACGTCACCCGGGGTCCCACCACGGCCCCGTTGATGCTGCTCCTCCACGGATTCCCCCAAAACTGGTGGGTGCCACCACCCCGTGTCACCACCCGCATCATCGTCATCGTCAGCAGCAGCAGCAGCAGCATGGTCATCATCTTCCTCCTCCCAGGTTCTGCTGGAGGCATCTCCTGCAGGAGTTCAGCACCCGCTACCGGGTGGTGGCCTTGGACCTTCGGGGTTACGGAGCTTCTGAGAAGCCACCAGGGAAGGACAGCTACAGGCTGGAGGTCCTCCTGGAGGACATCCGCCAGGTCATCGAGATCTTGGGGACGCCCAACGGGCAGGGTGAGGTGACATCGGCCACCGACGCCACCGCGGCATCCCCCAAGTGTATCTTGGTGGGACATGACTGGGGTGGACTTCTCGCCTGGGAGTTGGCCGCCAGCCATCCAGCCTTGGTGGAGAAGTTGGTCATCATGGATGCTCCTCACCGGGCCATCATGACGGGTAACGGGTGGCTTTTTGGGGACAGGGTGGGGCACCCGGCGATGGATGGGGCCATCGGGTGGCATCTCCTGTGGGCCAGGGCTGGGTGGGTGCTGGGTGGGGTGGAGGTGCTGTTGGGTACCACCTCCTGTGGTGGCTTGGGGTGGTTGTGCCATCAGGAGCCGGCTCTCATGGCTGTGGCGTGCCACCATGGTGCCGTTGGGTGCCATCTCATGACCATGCCATGCCACCATGGTGCCGTTGGGTGCCATCACTCATGACCATGCCGTTGGGTGCCACCTCATGACCGTGCCATTGGGTGTCCTCTCTCCTGGCTGTGCCATGCCACCATGGTGCCATTGGGTGCCATCTCATGGCCATGCCATTGGGTGCCATCACTCATGGCCATACCATCACCTTCCATCTCTTGTGGTGGCACCACCAGGTACCATCCCCGCCCCGTGGCCAGGTTTGGGACCCCCACGGTGGCCGCTGACACCGGTGTCCCTCTCCTGGCGCAGGTTTCACCGCCTGCCACCCCTCCCAGCTCCTCCGCTCCAGCTACGTCTTCCTCTTCCAGCTGCCCTGGCTGCCCGAGCTCCTCCTCTCCTTGGCGGACTTTGAGGTGAGACCCCATCCCCACGTCTCCTCGTCCCCACCTTGTCCCCTCGGGTGCTCCCTGCCACCCTCTGCACCTCCCGACCCAAGAAGCTCCTCAAGAACTCGAGGAGAACTCCTCCTGACCCAAGAAGTTCCTCAAGGAGGAACGACCAACCCCAAGGTGTGGAGCAAGGTCCCTTGTCACCGGTTTGGGGGTGGTGGCTTCATCCAGATCCTCCTGTCCCCCTCGGTGGCTTCATAGCTGGTGAAGACCATCCTGACGGGACCTTGGACGGGGATCCAGAATCCGGCGCAGCGGTTGACGGAGCAGGAGGTGGACGCCTACCTCTACAGCCTCTCCCAACCGGGGGGCCTCACCCCCCCCATCCACTACTACCGCAACCTCTTCCGGTTGGTGGGCTCTGGGGTGCCAAGGTTGGGTGCTCGTGGGTCGGGTGGTGTGGGTTGGGTGCTCCTGGTTGGGGTGGTGGGATCCCATTGGGGTGATCCCATTGGGGTGCTGCTGGTTGGGGTGGTGGGATCCCATTGGGGTGCTCTTTGTTGAGGTGATCCTACTTGGGTGCTCTTGGGTTGGGTTCTCCTGGTTGGGGTGGTGGGATCCCATTGGGGTGCTCCTGGTTAGGGTGATGCCAGTTGGGTGCTGCTGGTTGGGGTGGTGGGATTCCATTGGGGTGATCCCAAGTGGGTGCTCTTGAGTTGGGTTCTCCTGGTTGGGTGGTGGTGGGATCCCATTGGGGTGCTCCCAGTTAGGTTCTCCTGGTTGGGGTGGTGGGATCCCATCGGGGTGCTCCTGGTTAGGGTGATGCCAGTTGGGTGCTCTTGGGTTGGGTTCTCCTGGTTGGGGTGGTGGAATCCCATTGGGGTGCTCATGAGTTGGGTGCTCCCATTTCGGGTGCTCCTTCTTGGGGTGCCCCCCCCATTTGGGTGCCCCCCCCTCACCCCTTCTCCCCCACCCCCACCCCCCCAGGGACACCCCGATTCCCCGCGAGCCCCCCCCGCCCCCCACCCTGCTGCTGTGGGGCACCCATGACGCCTTCCTGGACGCCCGCCTGGCGCCCTGCCTGCGCTGCTGCCTGCGCCCCTCTGCCCGCCTCTGCCTGCTGCCTGGCGCCAGCCATTGGCTGCCCGAGGAGCAGCCCCACCCCCTCGCCCAGCTGATTGGTGACTTCCTGGATGGGGGTGACCAGCACCCCTAGGGGCACCCATGGGTGCTCCCCTACCTTTGGGGGAAAGAAGGTGGGAGGGGCAGGTTGGGGGTGGTGGGGAGGGGAGAGGTGGGGTTGGGGGGGCAACATCTGGGTGGGGACCCCAACATCTGGGTGGGGTCATGGTGGTTGGTGGGAACCCAACATCTGGGTGGGGACCCTGGTGGTTGGTGGGAACCTAACATCTGGGTGGGGACCTCAACATCTGGGTGGGGTCATGGTGGTTGGTGGGACCCTCAACATCTGGGTGGGAACCGCAACATCTGGGTGGGGACCCTGGTGGTTGGTGGGAACCCAACATCTGGGTGGGGACCTCAACATCTGGATGAGGAGCTCAACATCTGGGTGGGGACCCTGGTGGTTGGATGGGGACCCCATATCCAGGTGGGGACCCCAACATCTGGGTGGAGACCTCAATATCTGGATGGGAACCCCAACATCTGGGTGTGGACACCCAAGATCTGGGTGGGGACCCCGGTGTCCAAGTGGAGACCCCAACATCTGGGAGAGGTCCCAAACATCTGGGTGGTGGACCCACCTCTGGGTGGGGTCCCCAACATCTGGGTGAGGACCCTGGTCTTTGGGTGGGCAGCCCAGCATCTGGGTGGGGACCCCGACATCTGGATGGGGCCTCAACATCTGGAGGGACCCCCACATCTGGGGGGGGACCCCCAGTCGTTGGGTGGGGACCCCCACCCAACAGCTGGACGAGGTCCTCAACATCTGGGCGAGGACCCCAACACCTGGGTGGGGAGCCTGGGGTTTGGGTGGGCACCCCAACATCTGGACGGGGCCCTCAACATCTGTACGGGCACCCCAACATCTGGAGGTGCCCTGAATAAAGTCGGGTGTCGGCAGCAGGTGGGTGCTGTTGGGGGGAGGGGCGGGGGGGGGGATGGGGAGATCGGGAACCCATGGGTGCCAGTGCATCGTCCTGGGCGCCAGCACCCATGGGTGCCAAAGCCAGGTCCTGGGTGCCCGTGGCAGCACCCATAGGTGCCAGAGCCAGCACCATGTCCCAGGTGCCAGCACCCACGGGTGCCAGAGCCAGGTCCCTCGTGCCAGATTCAGCACCCATGGGTGCCAGTGCCGTATCCTGGGTGCCAGCGCCAGCACCTACAGGTGCCATTACCAGCACCCACGGGTGCCAGAGCCGGGTCCCAGACGCCAGATCCAGCACCATGTCCGTGGTGCCAGCACCCATGGGTGCTACATCCCGGGTCCCATTGCAGCACCCACGGGTGACAATGCCAGGTCCCGGGTGCCATCGCAGCACCCATGGGTGCCAGCACCCGGCCGAGCCGCCGGAACGTTCCCGAGTGACTTTTTGGGGGGGGGGGAGGGGCAGAACCAGACAAACTCGCCGGGTGGGGGCGGGGCCGGGCGCTGGGTCCCTCGTGGGGGGGGGTGGGGGGGAGGGGCGGGGGGTCCGTGGGGCCCCTGGCTCGCGCCGGGCCCTGCAGCTGCTGCGGGGGGGAGGGGCGGGGAGGGGGGAGGGGGGCAACAGCTGCACGCCCCTCCCCCACCCTGCAGGGACCTTGGGGGGGGGAGGGAAAAGGGGGGGGAGGGGGAATGGCGGGGGGGGAGCCCCCCCACGGGTGGGAGCCACGGGGGGCACGGGGCGGGGGGGGGGGAGGGGCTGTCCCGGGGGGGGGGTCCGTGGGTCCGGTCCCGGGTGGATTCCTGGGGGGGGGAGGGGCTCAGTGCTGCCCCGTGGGGGCGGGTCGGTCCCGGGTGGGTCCGGGGGTGGGGGGGTGTCTGTCCCGGGTGGGTCCGTGGGGGGGTGGGGGTGGGTGGGGGATGGGATGATGACGATCCTCAATCCCGCCCCGCGCGCCCCCACCCGCGACCGAAACCTGCGCGTGGGGGGGCGTGTCCCGAGTGGGCGTGTCCCTTACCGCACGCCCCGCCCCTTGGGCGTGTTTTTGGGGTGGGGGTGGGGCGTGTCCCCGCTCCCGGCGGGTCGGTGGCTCCGTCTGGCGGGGCCGGAGCGGGGCTGAGCCGGGCCGGGCTGGGCTAAGCCGGGCTTGGTTAAGCCGGGCTTAGGCCGGGCCGGGCCGGGCCCCGCTGCCATCGAGTATGGGCCGCGGGGGGGTCCCGGACACGGGTGGGGTCTCGGGGGGGGCCCCGCTGCTGCTGCTGCTGCTGCGACTCGGAGCGGCCGCAGGTGAGCGGGAACTGGGTCGGGTTTAACTGGGTCGGGACTAACTGAGCCGGGACTAAGCGGGTCGGGAGTAACGGCGGGGGGTCCGGGGGTGAGTTGGGCCGAATTAAGGCGAGCTGAGCCGAGCTGGGTCGGGTTGAGTTGAGCCAAGTCGAACCGAGCTGAGCTGAGCCTAGCTGAGCCGAACTGAGCTGAGCCTAGCTGAGCCGAACCGAGCCGAGCCGGGATGAACCGGGCTGAGTCGGGACTAATCGGACCGAGTTGGGCTGAACTGAGCTAAACCGAGTCGAACGGAGCTGAGTTAAGCCGAGTTGAGCCCAACAGGGCTGAGCTGAGCCGAACCGGGCTGAGTTAAGCCGGGCTGAACTGGGTTGAGCTGCGCTGAGCTGAGCCGGGCCGAACCGGACCGAGCTAAGCCAAGCTGAACTGAGCCGAGCTGAGCCGAACCGGGCTGAGCTGAGTTAAGATGAACCAGGCTGAGCTAAGCCAGGATGAACTGAGCTAAACTGAGCCGAACCGGGCCAAGCTAAACTGGGATGAACTGGGCCGAGCTAAGCCGAGCCGAACCGGGCCGAGCTAAGCCAGGATGAACCGAGCTAAGCCGAGCTCAGCTGAGCTGAAGAAGCCGAACCGAGCCCGGGGGGCACCGGGAGCGTTCGGGACTGAGCCGAGCTGAGCCGAACCGAGCCGAACCGAGCCGAGCTAAGCCGAGCTTAGCCGAACCGGAATGGGGGAGGGGGGGGGGGGTCGGCAGCAGCTTTTGCTCCGCCGGGTCTGACCCAAACCAGGCTGAGGGGGGGAGGGGGCAGAGCCGGCCCGGTCCGGCCCAGTTTAGTCCTGGTCGGTCCCGGTTTAGTCCCGGTTTAGTCCCGGTTGATCCCGGTCGGTGCTGGGGTGGGGGAGGGGCGGCGCGGCCGCACTTTGGCGGCGCGGAAAAAGTTTGGAAAGAGGAGTGGGGGGGGGGGGGAGGGGCGGAACCGGGCCTAACCCGGGGCTAAACCGGGCCCAAGTGGGCTAAGCCGGGCCCAACCGGGCTCAGCTGCGTTCACCCGGGACGTGGGGGGGGGGGGGGGGGGGCGCGGCCCCGGGAGCGGGGGGGGGGGGGTTCGGCGGGGGGGAGCGAGACCGTGGGAAGGTGGGGGAGGGGCGGGGGGGGGGGGGAGCGGACCCGGTTTTGGGGGGGGAGGGGGGGGAGATCCCGGTGCCGGGGGGGGGAGGAGGGTGGCGGGACCGTGGGAACGCGGGACGGGGGGGGGAGGGGAGGGGGAACGCGGGGGGGGGGGAGGGGCCGGGCCGTGGGAACGGGGCTGGGGGGGAGGGGAGGGGGCAGGGGGTTTTGGGGGTGCGGCGCGTGGGGCCCACGCGCGTGCAAGCGGGCGTGCAAGGGCCCCGGATGGCGCGCGCGCAGCGCACGGGTTGGCGCGGGCGTGCAAAGGCGCCTTGCACGCGCGGCGTGTTTGTGCCACGCGTGTGCGGTGCACGGGGGGGGGGGGGAGTGGGTGTGAGTGTGCAATGCACGGGGTTGCCATGTGTGTGCAGGGCGTGTGCAACGCACGAGGCTGCAGCGAGTGTGCAATGCACGTGGAGGCGGTGCGCGTGCAGGGAGCGTGCAATGCAGCGTGTGCGCGGGTGCGTGTGCAATGCACAGGGATGCAGTGAGCGTGCGATGCACGGGGATGCAGCGCGTGTGCAATGCACGGGGTTGGCATGTCTGTGCAATGCAGCGCGCGTGCAATGCGCGTGCGATGCAGGGGGTTGCAGTGAGTGTGCAATGCACGGGGTTGCAGTGAGTGTGCAATGCAGTGCGTGTGCATTGCGCGTGCAATACACGGGGTTGCTGCGTGTGCGCAATGCCGGGGGTTGCAGTGAGTGTGCGATGCAGC
Source organism: Grus americana (assembly GCF_028858705.1). NCBI lineage: Eukaryota > Metazoa > Chordata > Aves > Gruiformes > Gruidae > Grus > Grus americana. Next base: position 392,921 of record NC_072884.1, on the reverse strand, counting down.
GCGTGTGCAATGCGTGTGCAACGCAGGGGGTTGCAGTGCGTGTGCAATGCGTGTGCAATGCGTGTTCAATGCACAGGGTTGCAGTGCACGTGTGCAATGCGTGTGCAATGCGCGTGCAATGCACGGGGTTGCAGTGCGTGTGCAATGCGTGTGCAATGCGCGTGCAATGCACGGGGCTGCTGCGGGTGTGCAGGGTGCACGTGCAGTGCAGGTGCAGCGCCACGCGTGTGCAACGGACGGGGTTGCAGTGCGCGTGCAACGCCCTCACACTCAGCCCCTCCCCCCGCCCCCCCCCCAGGGGTCCCGGGTGCTCCCCTCCCCCCCAAGAGCCCGGGGAGGGGGGGGGGATGGGTGGGGGGAGGGGTGGGTGCCCCCTCCCTGCTCGGGGGGGGGAGGGGTGACGTGGGTGACCCCGGGTGACCCCCACTGCCCCTCCCCCACCGTTCCCACGGCCTTGGGGCCCGGCTGCCCGGGTGGGGGAGGGGGGGGGGGGGGGCAGGGCGGGTGGTCCCCGGCCCGTTGGGGGGTCCCAGCCCCACGGTGGGGCCCAGGGTGCTGGGTTGGGGGGCAGCTGTGGGGCAGGACTTGGGGGGCAGCGTGTGGGGCCGAGGGGAGCTGGTTTGGGGGGGGGGGCAGGGATGTGGGGGGCAGTAATGGGGGGGGGTGGGGATGTAGGGGGCAGGAGCGGGAGTTGGGGGTCAGGGTTGGGGGGGGTGCAGCCACTTGGGGGCAGAAGTGGGGGGTGTGGGGCAGTAAAAGGGGGGGTCAGGGGCAGTGGGGCAGGGCTATGGGGCTGAGGGCAGCTGCTTGGGGGGCAGGAATGGGGGGAGTAACTGGGGGGGGGGGGGCGGGATGGGGACTTGGGGGGCAGGGGGGAGGCTGTGGGACCGGAGGCAGCGTGTGGGGCAGGGGGGATCCGTGGGGCAGGGGGGATCTGTGGGGCTGACGCCCCCCCACCATGGGTGCCCGCCCCCCCCCCCCAGTGCTGCCGTGCCCGGAGGGGGCGACGCCCTGCGAGAACGGGGGGCTCTGCGTGCTGGACCCCCAAGGCCGGACCACCTGCCTGTGAGTGACCCCCCCCACCCATGGGTGCCCCCCTCTCCCCGTGCCTCCCCACCCCCAGGGTGCCACACCCCCCCCATAGCACCCCATTCCCTCCCATAGCACCCCATAGCCCCCCATAGCCCCCCCATAGCACCCCATAACCCCCGCAGGGCACCCATAGCCCCTCCACCACCCCATAGGTACAAGTGCCCCATAGCTGCACCCCAGCACCCCATAGCCCCCCCTCGTGCCCCATGGCCCCCTACAGCACCCCATAGCCCCCCCAGGGCACCCACAACCCTCTCAGCACCCCATACCCCCCCCCCCCGGGCACCCCATAACCCCCCATAGCACCCCATAGCACCCCATAACCCCGCCCCCCGGGGCACCCATAACCCCCTCAGCACCCCATAGCACCCCATAACCCCCCCAGGGCACCCATAGCCCCCCCCAGCACCCCATACCCCCCCCTCAGGGCACCCAATCCCCCCCCATCCCCCAGGACACCCCATAGCACCCCACACCCCCCCCCCAGCACCCCGGGGTGCCCCCCCCCTCACCCCCACGCTGCCCGCGGGTGCAGGCAGGGCGGGGGTGCAGGCAGGGCGGGGGTGCAGGCAGGGTGCTGCCTGCCCGGGCAGGACAGGCAGGGGTGGGGGGGGCCGTGGGAGTCTGCCCGGGGCCTCGTTCCCAGGGTGCCCCCCCCCCCCCCAGACACCCTGCGGGGGGAGGGGGGAGGGTGCAGCCCTGGCACCCTGCCCCTCCCCCCACCCAGTGTCCCTTGGGGGGGGGAGGGGCAGGACGCCGGGGGCACCCGTGGGGTCACCCCACACTTAGGGGGCGGGGGGGGGGGGTGAGGGGGGTCCCATGGGTGCTGTGAGGGGTCCCAGGGGTGGCACAGGGGGTCCCATGGGTGCTGGAGGGGTCCCCATGGGTGTCATGCAGGTCCCATGGGTGGCACAAGAGGTCCCATGGGTGCTGGAAGGGTCCTATGGGTGGCACAGGGGTCCCATGGGTGTCATGGGGTCTCGGGGGTGATATGGGGGTCCCAGGGGTGGCACGAGAGTCCCATGGGTGCCATGAGGGTCCCAGAGGTCCCATGGGTGCTGTGGGGTCCCATGGGTGCTGGGGAGGGTCCCATGGGTGCTGTGGGGTCCCATGGTGGTGCAGGTATCCCATGGGTGCCGGGGAGGGTGCCATGGGTCCTATGGGTGCTGTGAAGGGTCCCAGGTGCCTCATAGGTGCTGGGGGTCTCCCCTGGGTGTTGGGGGTCCCATGGGTGCCAGGTTTCTCCCCTGGGTGCTGTGGGGGACCCATGGGTGCTGTGGGGTCCCCTGGGTGCCGGGTGTCTCCCCTGAGTGCTGGGGGTCTCCATGGGTGCTGGGGGGTCTCCCTTGGGTGCTGTGGGTCTCCCCTGGGTGCCGTGGGGACCCATGGGTGCTGTGGGGTCCCCTGGGTGCCGGGGGGGGGTGTCTCCCATTGGGTGCTGTCGGCAGGTGCCAGCCGGGGGTGCTGGGGGAGCGGTGCCACCTGCGGGACCCCTGCACCCCGTCGCCCTGCCCCCCCGGGGGGCTCTGCCAGAGCACCCTGCGCCAGGGCACCCTGCGCCCCCGCTGCCTCTGCCCCCCGGGCACCCGCCGTGAGTGGGGGGACCCATGGGTGGGGGGGTCCCATGGGATGGGCATGGGGGGCCCATGGGGTGCTGGGGGGGGGGAAATGGGTGGGGGGCACCCATGGGTGTGGGGGGTCCCATGGGTGGGGGAACCCATGGGTGGGGGGACCCATGGGTGGGGGGAAATGGGTGGGGGGGGTCCCATGGGATGGGCATGGGGGGCCCATGGGGTGCTGGGGGGGGGGGGTCCCTGTTGGGTGGGGGGCACCCATGGGTGTGGGGACCCATGGAGGGGGGCTGTCCCATGGGATGGGTGTGGGGGGCCCATGGGGTGCTGGGGGGGGGGGGTTGGGGGGGCACCCATGGGTGCCAGCACCCAACAGCACCCACCCACCCCACCCCCAGGTCCCGAGTGCACCCCCCTGGAGATGCCCCCCTCCCCCCCCTGCGCCCCCTCCCCCTGCCTGAACGGGGGCACCTGCCGCCAGCCGGGGGAGGGGACCTTCGACTGCGCCTGCCTGCCCGGTGGGTGCTGGCACCCATGGGTGCTGCTGGGGACGGGGCGGGGGGGATGGAGAGGGTGGGTTTCACATGGGAGGGGTGATGGGTGCGGGGGGGGGATCCCTGGGGGTCCCTGGCACTGGGTGGGGGGGGGATCCCCTGGCACCCATCGTCACCCGTGGCACCCATCACCCGTGGCACCCATCACCGGTGGCACCCATGGGGCTCCCTGGTGTGTCGTTGTGCCCCCCCCCCCCCCAAAAAAATGGGTTTGGGGGGTCCTGGGTGCCAGTGGATTGGGTGGGGGGGGGTCCCTGGTGGGTGGGGGGGGTCCTTGGTGTGGGTGGGGGGGGCGTCTCTTTCATGGGTGGGGGCCTTGGCACCTGTTGTCACCCTTGGCGTCTGTGGAGCTCGGGGGGGGTGTTCCTGGTGTGGGTGGGGGTCCCATGGGTGGGGATGGGGGTCCCTGGCCCCACCCTGACCTCAGTGTCCCCAAGGCTTCGAGGGTCCCACCTGTGAGACCAACGTGGACGACTGTCCCGGGCACAAGTGTCTCCACGGGGGGACCTGCGTGGACGGGGTCAACACCTACAACTGCCAGTGCCCACCCGAGTGGACGGGTACGGGGGGCACCCAGGGGGGCACCCAGGGGGGCAGCGGGTGGTCAACGGGGTGATCAACCAGGGTGGGCATCAAGGTGGACTTTGAGATGGTCACCAGGGTGGTCAAGAAGACAGGGACTGAGGTGGGCATCGAGGTGGGCATCGAGGTGGGCATCGAGGTGGGTAGTTGGGTATGGACCAGGGTGGTCATCGAGGTGGGCACCCAAGTGGTCACCAGGGTGGTCACTGAGGTGGGCACCAGGGTAGTCGTTGAGGTGGATAATGAGGTGGGGACCAAGGGGGTCATTAAGGTGGGCTTTGAGATGGTCACTAGGGCGGTCGGTGGTCAACAAGGCAGGGACTGAGGTGGGCATTGAGGTGGGCATCGAGGTGGACATTGAGGTGGGCACTTGGGCATGGACCAGGGTGGTCATCGAGGTGGGCACCCAAGTGGTCACCAGGGTGGTCATTGAGGTGGATAATGAGGTGGTCATCAAGGTGGGCACCAGGGTGGGACTGAGGTGGGGGACCAGGGTGGGCACCAAAGTGGTCAACAGGGTGGTCATTGAGAAGGGCACTGAGGTGGAGACCAGGGTGGGCTCCAAGGGAGACACCGGGTGGTCACTGGGGCATGGATTAGGGTGGGCACAGAAGTGGGCACCAGGGTGGTTCCCCTAGGTGGTCCCTGAGGCGATCACCATGGTGGTCACTGGAGGGGTGACCAGGGTGGTCCCTGAGATGGCCTTGGAGCTGGTCACCTTGGAGGTTCCCAAGGTGGTCAGTGGGTGGGGACCAGCATGGTCCCTGAGATGTTCCCTTAGTTGGTGACCAAGGACATGTCCGAGGTGGTCAGCAGGGTGGGGACCTGAGCGGTGCCTGAGAGGGTCCCCAAGGGGGTCACCAAGGAGGTCCCTGAGGCGGTCAGTGGGGTGGTGACCAGGGTGGTTCCTGAGACGATCCCTGAGTTGGTCCCTGAGGTGGAATACAAACCAAGGTGGCACCTGAGATGTTCTCAGGTGATCTCCAAGAAGGTTCCTCAGCTTGCTCGCTCACCAAGACCTGCTTGACCTCACCACGTGTGTGTCCCCCCGCTGCCGTCCCCACCCCAGGCCAGTTCTGCACCGAGGACGTGGACGAGTGCCAACTGCAACCCAACGCCTGCCACAACGGGGGCACCTGCTTCAACACCCAAGGTGGCCACACCTGCGTCTGCGTCAACGGTTGGACGGGCGAGAGCTGCAGCGAGAACATCGACGACTGCGCCACCGCCGTCTGCTTCAACGGGGCCACCTGCCACGACCGCGTCGCCTCCTTCTACTGCGCCTGTCCCATGGGCAAGACGGGTGAGGGAGGGTGGGGGGGGGTGTTAGGTGGGCACCCATGGGGTTGGGCAACCTCAAAGGAACCTTGGGGTGGGCACCACCAAGGGTACTTCTGGGGTGGGGTAGGAGACACCCCCCCCACACCCCGCCATGTGAACCGTGGTATGGCGTGGAGACCTCTGAGGGCACCCTGGTGTGGGGTGGGCATCCCCAAGGGCACCCTGGGGCTGGGTGGCCACGTCTGAGGGCACTTCTGGTATGAGGTGGGCACCCATGAGTGTAGCCTGGCATGGGGGGAGGACCTCTGAGAGCTCCTTGGCGTGGGGTGGGCACCCTGGGGTGGCTTTGGCAGAGGTCGGGTGGCACCAGCACGGGGTGGGCACCACCCTTGGGCACCCTGCCATTGGGTGGGCACCCTTAGGCAGTCTTGGCATGGGTTGGGTGGTACCACCATGGGATGGCCATCACCACTTGGACACCCTGGCATGAGGTGGGCACCTCGGGTTGGCTTTGGCAGAGGTTGGGTGGCCCCAGCATGGGGTGGGCACCCACTTGGGGAGGGGGGGGGTGTTCCCGTGCCCATGGGTGCCCTGACGCCGTGGTGGGTGCCAGGTCTGCTGTGCCACCTGGACGATGCCTGCGTCAGCAACCCGTGTCACGAGGACGCCATCTGCGACACCAACCCCGTCAACGGCCGCGCCATCTGCACCTGCCCCCCCGGCTTCACCGGCGGCGCCTGCGACCAGGACGTCGATGAGTGCTCCATCGGTGGGTGGGTGGGGGGCACCCATGGGTGGGGATGAGCACCCATGAGGGTTGGTGAAGCTCCATCGGTGGGTGGTGGGGCACCCGTTCATGGTGGTGGGGGTCATCCATGGCCAGAGAGCACAGGTAGGACCTCCATGAGCGATCACCACGGCGAGTGAGCCAAGAAGGGGAGCATCCATGGATGTTGGGGGGGCACCCATGGGTAGGGGGCACCCATGGGTGGTGGTGGGGCACCCATTCCTTGGCGATACCACCATGGACGGTGGGCAGAGAGCACAGGCAGGTCTACGCCCCGCCCCGCGAGCGATAACCACGGCAACGGACCCAAGAAGGGCAACCGCCCATGGCTGAAGGACACCCATGGGTGAGGGGCACCCATGGGTGCTGACCCCTCTGATCTCCCAAGGCGCCAACCCCTGTGAGCACTTCGGGCGCTGCGTGAACACCCAGGGCTCCTTCGAGTGCCGCTGCGGTCGGGGCTACGCGGGGCCGCGCTGCGAGAGCGACGTCAACGAGTGTCTGTCGGGTCCCTGCCGCAACCAGGCCACCTGCCTGGACCGCATCGGGCGCTTCACCTGCATCTGCATGGCCGGTGGGGACCAGCACCCATGGGTGGGGCTGGGGAGTGGGACCTGGGGTGGAGGTGGGACCTGGGATGGGTTCTGGTGTGGTTGTGGGACCTATGGTGGGACCTGGGGTGAAGGTGGGACCTGGGATGGGTTCTGGTGTGGTTGTGGGACCTATGGTGGGACCTGGGGTGGTCTTGGGATGAATGTGGGACCTGGTATGGGTCCTAGCATGGGTGTGGGACCTGGTATGGGTGCTGGTGTGGCTATGGGACCTGGTGTGGAACCTGGGGTGGTCTTGGGATGAGTGTGGGACCTGGGGTAGGTCCTGGCATGGATGTGGGACCTTGTATGGGTTCTGGTGTGGTTGTAGGACCTGAGGTGGGGTCTGGTCTGGTCCTGGAATGGGTGTGGGACCTGGTATGGGACCTGGGACGGGTGGGGGATGTGGTATGAGTCCTAGCATGGATTTGGGTCTTAGTATGGCACGTGGTATGGGTGGGGGACCTGGTATGGGTCCTCGTGTGGGACTTGGCACGGGTCCTGGTGGGGGTCTGAGACCTGGGACGGGTGTGGGACCTGGTGAAGATACAGGACCTGCTGTGGGTCATGGTCTCAGTGTGGGACCTGGTAGGGTCCTGGTGAGGGTGGGCGTCCTACCATGGGTCCTACCATGGGTCCTACCATGGGTCCTGGTGGGTCCTGGCAGAGTTCACCTACACCGGCACAGCCAGTGGGTGCCCCGTGCGGGCAGAGGGTGGGCGAGGTGGTGCCAGGGTGGGGGGTGAGGGTGGTGGTGGTGGGTGCCAGGGTGGGGGTGACGGTGCCGGTGGGTGCAGGGTTCAGCGGGCCCCTCTGCGAGCTGGAGGTGGACGAGTGCCAGAGCAGCCCCTGCGCCAACGGCGGCCACTGCCACGACCTGGTCAACGGCTTCTCCTGCTCCTGCCCCCCCGGTGAGCACCCACCCACCCAGCACCCACCCAGCACCCTTGGACACCCACCACCACGGGGACCCACCCCAGCACCCAGCGTTGGCCCAGGTGGCCTCTTGGGGGTGCGGGTGCTCTTGGGGTGGGGGGTGCCTGGGGTCCATCTGACACCTCCCCCCCCCCACCCCTCCACCCATGGGTGGCCCCCACCCAGGTTTCTCGGGCCCCACCTGCCAGACGGACATGGACGAGTGCGCCAGCACCCCCTGCCGCAACGGCGCCAAGTGCCTCGACCGCCCCAACGGCTACGAGTGCCGGTGTGCCGAGGGTGAGCACCCACCACCACCCCCCAGCACCCATGGGTGGGCACAGAACCTGGCATTGACCACCCGGCACCCATGGGTGGGCATGAAGGCAGCATTGACCACCTGGCACCCATGGGTGGCCATGGAAGTCAGCACTGACCACCAAGCACCCACTGGTGGCCATGAAACCCTGGTGTTGACCACTCTTCACCCATGAGTGTCCCCAGACCACTAGTATTGACTGTCCCTGCACCCATGGGTGGCCATGGAACCCTAGGATTGACCACCTGGCGCCTGTGGATGTCCATGGAACCCTGGGATTGCTCAACATGCTCCCATGGGTGTCTCTGCCCTCCTGCTGTTGGCGACCCTGCACCCATGGGTGTCCCCAACCTCCTGGCATTGTCCATCTTACACCCATGAGTGGCCCTGACCTCCTGGTGTTACCCACCCTTCACCCATGGGTGTCCACAGAACCCCGACATTGTCCATCCTGCACCCATGGGTGTCCAGAAAACCCTGACATTGTCCATCCTGCACCCATGGGTGTCCAGAAAACCCTGACATTGCCCATCCTGCACCCATGGGTGTCCATGAAACCTCAGCATTGCCCACCCTTCACCCATGGGTGTCCACGAAACCCTGGCATTGCCCACCCTTCACCCATGGGTGTCCATGAAACCTCAGCATTGCCCACCCTTCACCCATGGGTGTCCACAGAACCCTGACATTGCCCACCCTTCACCCATGGGTCCCCCCCATCTCCTTCTCCCACCCCTTCAGGTTTCGAAGGTCCTCTCTGCGAGCGCAACGTGGACGACTGCTCGCCGGACCCGTGCCACCACGGCACCTGCCTGGACGGCATCGCCAGCTTCTCCTGCGCCTGCGCCCCCGGCTTCACCGGTTACCGCTGCGAGCTCCAGGTGGACGAGTGCCACAGCAACCCCTGCCGCAACGGCGGGAAGTGCATCGACCGCATCAACGCCTACCAGTGCAACTGCCCGCCCGGCACCGCCGGTAAGGTCCAGCGAGGGTGGGCGTTGGGTGGGGCTGGGTGATCTAGGAGAGGGGTGGGTGCTGGGTGTGGCGTTGGGGCTTCTCTGGTTATGGGATGGGTGCTGGAGATGGTGTTGGGTCTTAGCTGGGCGTGAGGTGGTTGATGGATGTGGCGTTGGGGCTTAGCTGGTCTTGGGATGGTTGATGGACGTGGTGTTGGATCATCTCTGGTTATGGGGTGGGTGCTGGAGATGGTGTTGGGTCTTATCTGGTCATGGAGTGGTTGATGGATGTGGCGTTGGATCATCTCTGGTCGTGGGGTGGGTGCTGGAGACAGTGTTGGATCCTCTCTGGGCCTGGGGTGGTTGATGGACGTGGCGTTGGGGCTTAGCTGGTCATGGGTTGGTTGATGGACGTGGTGTTGGGTCATCTCTGGGCATGGGATGGTTGATGGACATGGCGTTGGGGCTTCTCTGGTTATGGGATGGTTGATGGACGTGGTGTTGGGTCATCTCTGGGCATGGGATGGTTGATGGACATGGCGTTGGGGCTTCTCTGGTTATGGGATGGGTGCTGGAGATGGTGTTGGGTCTTAGCTGGGCGTGAGGTGGTTGATGGATGTGGCGTTGGGGCTTAGCTGGTCTTGGGATGGTTGATGGACATGGTGTTGGATCATCTCTGGTTATGGGGTGGGTGCTGGAGATGGTGTTGGGTCTTATCTGGTCATGGAGTGGTTGATGGATGTGGCGTTGGATCATCTCTGGTCGTGGGGTGGGTGCTGGAGACAGTGTTGGATCCTCTCTGGGCCTGGGGTGGTTGATGGACGTGGCGTTGGGGCTTAGCTGGTCATGGGATGGTTGATGGACGTGGTGTTGGATCATCTCTGGTTATGGGGTGGGTGCTGGAGATGGTGTTGGGTCTTATCTGGTCATGGAGTGGTTGATGGACGTAGCGTTGGGTCATCTCTGGTTATGGGGTGGTTGATGGACATGGTGTTGGGTCATCTCTGGTCATGGGATGGTTGATGGATGTGGCGTTGGGCCATCTCTGGTTATGGGATGGTTGATGGACATGGCATTGGGGCTTCTCTGGTTATAGGGTGGGTGCTGGAGATGGTGTTGGGTCTTATCTGGGTGTGAGGTGGTTGATGGATGTGGCGTTGGGTCTTATCTGGTCTTGGGATGGTTGATGGACGTGGTGTTGGGTCATCTCTGGTTATGGGATGGTTGATGGACGTGGTGTTGGGTCATCTCTGGTCATGGGATGGTTGATGGACGTGGTGTTGGGTCATCTCTGGTCATGGGGTGGGTGCTGGAGACAGTGTTGGGTCCTCTCTGGTCATGGGTTGGTTGATGGACGTGGTGTTGGGTCCCATCTGGTCATGGGGTGGGTGCTAGAGATGGTGTTGGGTCCCATGAGGGCACAGAGTGGGTGACACCACAAGGTGTTCACTGGGTGCCACCACGTCCCATCTGAGCATGGGTCGCGTCTGTGGGGTGCCCCACCTGGGCATCGGCCTTGTGCGGCTAAGCCCTGCACCCCTGGGTGCCCATGCCGGTCACCGAGGTGGGTGCTGAGGTTCAGCCACCTTTGGGTGCCAGGTGTCAACTGCGAGGTGAACCCCGATGACTGCGCCAGCGACCCCTGTGTCCACGGCGTGTGCCAGGACGGCATCGACCGCTACGACTGTGTCTGCCAGCCTGGCTTCACGGGTGGGTGCTCCCATGGGTGCTGGGTGCCCCTGTTGGGTGCCCCATTGATTGTCACCCTTCTTGGGTGCCCCATTGATTTTCCATGCTGGGTGCCCCTGTTGGGTGTCCACATTGGGTGCCCATGTTGGGTGCCCCACTGATCACCCATGTTGGGTGCCCCTGTTGGGTGCTGACACTGGGTGCCCATGTTGGGTGCCCCATTGACTGTCACCTATGCTGGGTGCCCATGTTGGGTGCCTCATTGATCACTCATGTTGGGTGCTCTTGTTGGGTGCAGCCATTGGGTGCCCATGTGGGTTGCCTCATTGATCACTCATGTTGGGTGCAGCCATTGGGTGCCCATGTTGGGTGCCCCATTGATCACTCATGTTGGGTGCTCTTGTTGGGTGCAGCCATTGGGTGCCCATGTTGGGTGCCCCATTGATCACTCATGTTGGGTGCTCTTGTTGGGTGCCCCTGTTGATCACCCCCGTTGGGTGCCATTGCTGGCTGCCCCATTTATTGGCACCCACACTGGGTGCCTCTATTGGGTGCCCATACCAGTTTGACCACCTACATCGGGACCCCCAGCCGGGTGCCCACCAGGGTGCCCCCACCCACCCCACCCGTGTCCCCACCCAGGTCCCCGCTGCATGGTGGAGACCAACGAATGTTCCTCCAACCCCTGCCGGGATGGTGGCACCTGCGTGGAGGGTGCTGACGGCTTCACCTGCCTCTGCCCGCCCGGCACCCGCGACGCCCGCTGTCGCCCCGGCGCCCCACCCTGCCGCAGCAGCCCCTGCGCCCACGGCACCTGCCGCGACCGTGGGGACGGGTGAGGAGCCAACGGGTGCTGGGTGGGGGTCTGGGTGGAGTTTCGGGAGTGGGTGCTCTGGGGAAGCCTGAGGGTGGCAATGGGTGAACATTGGGTGGTTGTTGGGTGCCCAAGGGTGGGCATGGGTGGCTGGGGTGGGGAGCACCCATGGGGTGCCCGAGGGTGGCCATGGGTGCCCATGGGGTGCTCAAAGGTGGTGATGGGTGGCTGGGAGGGGCACCCAAGGGTGTCCATGAGTAGGTGCATGGGTGGGTGGCCAAGGGTGTCCATTGGGTGGCCATAGGTGGCTGTGGGGACACCCAAGGGTGGCCATGGGTGCCCATGGGGTCCCTGAGGTTAGCCATGGGCGCCTGGGTGGGTGCCTGGGGGTGCCCATGGGTGCCTGGGAGGGTGCTGGAGGCGGGGGGGGGGGGGGGGGGGGGTGATGCTTGAGGGCATCCATGGGGGTTGATGGGTGCCCGAGGGTGGCCATGGGTGCCTTGGGGGGGGTGGGGGGGGCACCCAAGGGTGCCTGGTGGGTACCTAGGGGGTGTCTATGGGTGCCTGGGGGTGCCCATGGGTGCTCGTGTGGGTGGCCGTGGGTGCTCATGGACACGCGGGGTGTCCCTGGGTGCTGGGGGGGCAGGGGTGCACGTGGGTGCCCGTGAATACTTTGGGGTTGTGCCAAGGGGGGGGCACCCATGGGTGCTCATGGGGTGTTGGGGGGGAGGGGGGGGGCTGGCTGGGGGCACCCTTGGGTGCCCAGCACCCACGTATGCCCCCCCCCCCCCATAACAGGTTCACCTGCGAGTGCCAGGCGGGCTGGGGGGGTCCCACGTGTGCCCGCAGGGACGACCCCTGTGCCCCCCCCCCACCCTGCCGCCACGGGGGCACCTGCACCCCCCTGGGTGGGGGGGGGTACCGCTGCGCCTGCCGCCCCGGCTACCAGGGTACGGACCCCCGGGGACACCCCGCCACCCCGGGGACACCCCAGGGACACCACCACCACCCCAGGGACACCCCAGGGACATCTCCACCACCCCGGGGACACCCTAGGGACACCCTGCCCACCCTGGGGACCTCCAGCCCACCCTGGGAACAACCTGGGGACACCCCCACCACCCTGGGGACACCCCCTGCCCACCCTTGGGGACCTCCAGCCCACCCTGGGGACACCCTGGGGACACCCCCTGCCCACCCTTGGGGACCTCCAGCCCACCCTGGGGACACCCTGGGGACACCCTGCCAGCCCCCTCCGCTGTCCCCACGTCCCCATGTCACCACCATGCCCGTGCCAACGTCCCCACCACCCCCACGTCCCCTCCACCCCCACGTCCCCCCCACCCCCACGTCCCCTGGTGTCCCCTCCATCCCCACGTCCCCCCCACCCCCACGTCCCCTGGTGCCCCCTCCATCCCCATGTCCCCACCACCCCCACGTCCCCTCCACCCCCATGTCCCCTGGTGTCCCCTCCATCCCCACGTCCCCACCATCCCCACCATCCCCACGTCCCCGGGGGTGACACACGTGTGTGTGTGTGTGTGTGTGTGTGTGTGTCCCCAGGCGCCCAGTGCCAGACGGAGGTGGACGAGTGCTCCTCGGGGCCGTGCCACCACGGGGGCACCTGCCTGGACGGTGATGGCACCTACCGCTGCCTCTGCGCCCCACCTTTCACAGGTGGGCACCCATGGGTGCTGGGGGGGGGGGGGGCGGAACCAGGGGTGGGGGCTGCATACCTGGTGGCTTTGGCCCATGCCCTGATGGGTGTCACCATGCTGGGTGCTCCAATGGGTGCCACCAGGTTGGGTGTCCCCATGATGGTCATGCCCTCATGGGTGCCACCACGTTGGGTGCCCAGTGGTGGCCGTACCCACGTGGGTGCCACCACACTGGGTGCCTGTTGGTGGTCATGTCCTCATGGGTGCCACCAGGTTGGGTGACCCCATGGTGGTTGTGTCCTCATGGGTGCCACCATGCTGGGTGCCTTGATGGGTGCCACCATGTTGGGTGTCCCCATGATGGTCATGCCCTCATGGGTGCCACCACGTTGGGTGTCCCCATGAAGGTCATGTCCTCATGGGTGCCACCTCGTTGGGTGACCCCATGGGTGCCACCACACAGGGTGCCTGGTAGTGCCCATGCCCTGATGGGTGCCTTGATGGGTGCCACCATGTTGGGTGGCCCCATGAAGGTCATGTCCTCATGGGTGCCACCACACAGGGTGCCTGGTAGTGCCCATGCCCTGATGGGTGCCCCAATGGGTGCCACCACGTTGGGTGCCTTGATGGGTGCCACCACGTTGGGTGTCCCCATGAAGGTCATGGCCTCATGGGTGCCACCACGTTGGGTGCCTTGATGGGTGCCACCACGTTGGGTAACCCAGTGATGGTCATGGCATCATGGGTGCTGCCTCTTTGGGTGCCTTGATGGGTGCCACCACGTTGGGTGTCCCCATGAAGGTCATGGCCTCATGGGTGCCACCTCGTTGGGTGCCTGGTGGTGGCTGTACCCACGTGGGTGCCACCACACAGGGTGCCTGGTAGTGCCCATGCCCTGATGGGTGCCCCAATGGGTACCACCATGTTGGGTGGCCCCATGAAGGTCATGTCCTCATGGGTGCCACCTCTTTGGGTGCCCTGTGGTGGCCGTGCCCCATGGGTGCCCCCCACCTGACGGTGTCCCCGGGGCGCAGGGCGGGCGTGCGAGGTGGCGCTGGCCCCCTGCTCCCCCAACCCCTGTGACAACGGCGGCGTCTGCGTCCCCACCCCCGACTACGGGGGCTTCACCTGCCGCTGCCCCCCCGGCTGGCAAGGTACCCGCACCCATGGGTGCCCCCGCTGCCCCCCCACCCACACCCTGGGGCACCCTTGGGTCGTCCATGTGTGTCGTCCCCCCCCCGGTACCCCTGGGTTATCCTGGGGCCCCTCTGACACCCCAGGGTCCCCACCAACACCCCTGGGGCACCCTGACACCCCCCCCCGAGCACCCTGACCCCCAGCACCCTGACCCCCAGCACCTTGACTCCCCCCCCTCCCCCTGACCCCCCCAGCACCCTGACCCCAGCACCCTGAGCCCCCCCCCAGCACCCCCCTGCACCCTGACCCCCCCAGCACCCTGACCCCCCCAGCACCCTGAGCCCAGCACCCTGAGCCCCCCCCAACACCCTGATCCCAGCACCCTGCCCCCCCCAGCACCCTGACCCCCCCCAGCACCCTGACCCCAGCACCCTGAGCCCAGCACCCTGAGCCCCCCCCCAGCACCCCCCAGCACCCTGAGCCCCCCCCAGCACCCTGAGCCCAGCACCCTGACCCCAGCACCCTGACCCCCCCAGCACCCTGACCCCAGCACCCTGACCCCAGCACCCTGACCCCCCCAGCACCCTGACCCCAGCACCCTGACCCCAGCACCCTGAGCCCCCCCCAGCACCCCCCAGCACCCTGAGCCCAGCACCCTGACCCCCCCAGGCGAGCGCTGCCAGGAGGACGTGGACGAGTGCGGGCAGAGCCCCTGCCTGCACGGGGGGGGCTGCACCAACCACCCCGGCACCTTTGGGTGCCTCTGCCCCCGCGGCTACGGGGGGGGCACCTGCCAGCACGACCTGGACGACTGTCAGCCGGGTGGGGGACGGGGGGACTGGGGGGACTGGGGGGACTGGGGGGAACCGGGGGAGATGGGGGGCACAGGGAAACTGGGGGAACTGGGGCAGCTGGGGGAACTGGGGGGACTGGAGGGGACTGGGGGAACTGGGGGGGCTGGGGGCACAGGGAAACTGGGGGGACTGGGGGGACTGGGGGTGGGAACTGGGGGGCATGGGGGGGGACAGGGGGAGCTGGGGGACTGGGGGGAACTGGGGGAACTGGAGGAACTGGGGGAACTGGGGGGCACGGGGGGGAACGGGGGAGCTGGGGGACTGGGGGGAACTGGGGGGACTGGAGGAACTGGGGGGGGGACTGGGGGACTGGGGGAACTGGGGGAGCTGGGGGGAACTGGGGGAACTGGAGGAACTGGGGGGCATGGGGGGTGGGGGGGAACTGGGGGGACTGGAGGGAACTGGGGGGGCTGGGGGGCACAGGGAAACTGGGGGGAATGGGGGGGAACTGGGGCAGCTGGGGGGGGAACTGGGGGGGCCAGGGGGGCTGGAGGGACTGGAGGGGACTGGGTGTGGGGACTGGGGGAACTGGGGGAGCTGGGGGGCACGGGGGGACTGGGGGGCACGGGGGATATGGGGGAATTGGGGGGACTGGAGAAACTGGGGGGGGACTGGAGAGACTGGGGGGGCTCTGGGGAGGGGACTGAAGGGATGGGGGGGATACTGGGGACACTGGGGGACACTGGGGGACAGTGGGGACACTGGGGGAACTGGGAACACTGCAGGGAGGGACTGGGGACACTGGGAGGGGGACACTGATGGGATGGGGGGGCGGAACTGGGGACACTGGGGGACACTGGGGGGACATGGGGGGAGGTGCCAACGGGGGTGCCACCCCCTCACCCACCCCCACCCCCCCCCCCAGACCCCTGCCTGAACGGGGGGACGTGCCGGGACGGGGTGGGGACCTTCTCCTGCGCCTGCCCCCCCGGTTTCGGGGGTCCCCTCTGCGACGCCGAGGAGGACGAGTGCCGGAGCCGGCCGTGCCGCAACGGGGGCACCTGCACCGACTACGTCAACAGCTTCACCTGCACCTGCCCCCCCGGCTGGACCGGCCCCCACTGCCAGCACGACGTCCCCGACTGCACCCCCAGGTACCCAGGGGTGGCCCCGGGTGGTCTTGGGTGGCCCCAGGTAGCCCCAGGTCACCCCGTCCCCATGTGCTGTCCCCATCTGCATCTGGAGGTCTTGGCACCCTTGGGTGGCCCCAGGTGGTCTTGGGTGGCTTTAGGTGGCCCCAGGTCACCCCATCCCCGTGTGATGTCTCCATCTGTAGCTGGAGGTATCAGCACCCTTGGGTGGTCCCAGGTGGTCCCAGGTCACCCTGTCCCTGTGTGATGTCCCCATCTGTATCTGGAGGAATCAGCACCCTTGGGTGGCTTTAGGTGGCCCCGGGTCTCCCCATCCCCGTGTGATGTCCCCATCTGCAGCTGGAGGTCTTGGCACCCTTGGGTGGCCCCAGGTGGTCTTGGGTGGCCCCAGGTGGCCCCAGGTCACCCCGTCCCCATGTGCTGTCCCCATCTGCATCTGGAGGTATCAGCACCCTTGGGTGGCTTTAGGTGGCCCCAGGTCACCCTGTCCCTGTGTGATGTCCCCATCTGTATCTGGAGGCATCAGCACCCTTGGGTGGCCCCAGGTCACCCCGTCCCCCTGCGATGTCCCCATCTGTATCTGGAGGTCTTGGCACCCTTGGGTGGCCCCAGGTCACCCCCTCCCTGTGTGACGTCCCCATCTGTATCTGGAGGTCTTGGCACCCTTGGGTGGTCCCAGCTGGTCTTGGGTGGCTTTAGGTGGCCCTAGGTCACCCCATCCCCATGTGATGTCCCCATCTGCATCTGGAGGTCTTGGCACCCTTGGGTGGCCCCAGGTCACCCTGTCCCTGTAGGACGTCCCCATCTCAAAGTAGCAGCACCCTTGGGTGGTCCCAGGTGGCTTTGGGTGGCCCCAGGTCCCCCCCCCCATCCCTGCAGCGGTCCCCAAGTCCACCCACCCTCAGGTACCAGCACCCATGGGTGTCCTCCACCACCCCACACCTCCCTTCTCCAGCCCAACCCACCTGCACCCAAGGGTGCTTGAGGAGCGTAGGGGAGGGTGGTGCCACCCATGGGTGCTGCTCCCCAACAGCTCCTGCTTCAACGGCGGGACCTGCGTGGACGGCGTCGCCTCCTACGCGTGTCGCTGCCCCCCCGGCTTCACGGGCACCCACTGCCAGCACCCACCCGATGGGTGCCGGGCGCAGCCCTGCCTGCAGGGTGGCACCTGCGTCACCCACGGGGACACCTACCGCTGCCTCTGCCCGCCGGCCTACACCGGCACCCAGTGCCAGGTGAGGGGGGGCACCCGTGGGTGGGTGGGGAGCACTGGGGTGGGGGGCATGGGGGGGCACCCATGGGTGGGGGGGGCACTGGGGTGGGGGGGGCATTGGGGGGGGCACCCGTGGGTGGGGGGGGCACTGGAGTGGGGGGGGCACTGGGGGGGCACCCGTGGGTGGGTGGGGGCACTGGGGTGGGGGGCATCAGGGGCACCCATGGGTGGGGGGGGCACTGGGGTGGGGGGCACCCATGGGTGGGGAACACCGGGGGGGGGGGCACCTATGGGGCTCCCCTCAACCTCCCCCCACCCACCCTGACTCCCTGACCCCCCCGATCCCCCAACCCCCACCCTGACCCCCACCCCTGACCCCCCGACACCTCCTGACCCCCCCACCCTGATCTCCTCCACCCTGGCCCCCCCCCCCTCGACCCCCTCTGACCCCCCAACCCCCGCCCCCCCCTGCCCCCCACCCCTGAACTCCCGGACCCTCCCAACCCCCGTCCCACCCTGACCCCCACCCTCCCCTGCCGCCCCCCACCCTGACCCCCCCGACCTCCCCCCAACCCTCACCCTGCCCCCCACCCTGCCCCCCACTCTGACTCCCACCCTAACCCCCCACCCCGACCCCCCCTCACCCCCCACCTTGCCCCCCTGCCCCCCCCCCCCCCACCCTGACCCCCCCACCCCCCACCTTGCCCCCTGACCCCCACCCTGACCCCCACCCTGACCCCCCCAACCCCACCTTGCCCCCCGACCCCCTCCCTGCCCCTCACCCTGCCCCCCCCACCCTACACCCCCCTCCCTGCCCCCCACCCCGACCCCCACTCTGACTCCCACCCTGACCCCCCCATCCTGCCCCCCCACCCCAACCCCCACCCTGACCCCTCACCCTGCCCCCCCACCCTACACCCCCCCCGCCCCCCACCCTGACCCCCTCCCCCTGCCCCCCCGCCCCCCACCCTGACCCCCCCACCCCAACCCTCACCCCGCCCCCCCACCCTGACCCCCACCCCTCCCCCTGCCCCCCCGACCCCCACCCTGACTCCCACCCTGACCCCCCCACCCTGACCCCCCCACCCCAACCCCCACCCTGCCCCCACTCTGACTCCCACCCTGCCCCCCCATCCTGCCCCCCCACCCCAACCCCCACCCTGACCCCTCACCCTGCCCCCCCACCCTACACCCCCCCCCGCCCCCCACCCTGACCCCCTCCCCCTGCCCCCCCCGCCCCCCCAGACGCTGCTGGACCTGTGCCGGGGGGGCCGGTGCGGGCAGGGGGGGCAGTGCAGGCAGGTGGGCAGCGCCGTGTCCTGCCTGTGCCCCCCCGCCTGGACGGGCAGCGACTGCGACGTCCCCAACGTCACCTGCGCCGCCGCCGCCGCCCAGCGAGGTCAGCCCAGTGCGGCACTGGGGGCACTGGGGGCACTGGGAGCGGGGAGGTGGGACGGCTGGGACCCCCCAGTTTGGGCACTGGGGGCACTGGGAGCACTGGGAGGGGGGGGTAGTGACACCTGGGACCCCCCCCAGTTGGGGCACTGGGAGCACTGGTGTGACCCATGTCCCACCCAGTTGGGGCACTGGGGGCACTGGGAGCACTGGGAGGGGGGGTAGTGATACCTGGGACCCCCCAGTTGGGGCACTGGGAGCACTGGGAGGTGAGGAGACCTGGGTCCCCTCCCAGTTTGGGCACTGGGAGCACTGGTGTGACCCATGTTCCCCCCCAGTCTGGGCACTGGGAGCACTGGTATGACCCCAGTACCCCCCAGTTCGGTTACTGGGAGCACTGGTATGACCCATGTCCCCCCCCAGTTCAGTTACTGGGAGCACTGGGAGCCCTGGTATGACCCCAGTAACCCCCAGTTCAGGTACTGGGAGCACTGGGAGCACTGGTGTGACCCCAGTACCCCCCAGTCTGGGCACTGGGAGCCCTGGTGTGACCCCAGTCCCCCCCAGTTCGGTTACTGGGAGCACTGGTATGACCCTAGTACCCCCCCCCCCCCAGTTTGGGTACTGGGAGCACTGGTATGACCCCAGTACCCCCCAGTTCGGTTACTGGGGGGTACTGGGAGCCCTGGTGTCACCCATGTCCCCCCCAGTTCGGTTACTGGGAGCACTGGCATGACCCCAGTACCCCCCAGTTTGGGTACTGGGAGCACTGGGAGCCCTGGTATGACCCATGTCCCCCCCAGTTCGGTTACTGGGAGCACTGGGAGCCCTGGTGTGACCCCAGTACCCCCCAATTCAGGTACTGGGAGCACTGGTGTGACCCTAGTAACCCCAGTTTGGTTACTGGGAGCACTGGTATGAACCCAGTACCCCCCAGTTTGGGTACTGGGAGCCCTGGTATGACCCCAGTACCCCCAGTTGAGTTACTGGGAGCACTGGTATGATCCCAGTCCCCCCCAGTTCAGTTACTGGGAGCACTGGTATGACCCCAGTACCCCCCAGTTCAGTTACTGGGAGCACTGGGAGCACTGGTATGACCCCAGTAACCCCCAGTTCAGGTACTGGGAGCACTGGTTTGACCCCAGTCCCCCCTAGTTCAGTTACTGGGAGCCCTGGTATGACCCCAGTCCCCCCCAGTTCAGTTACTGGGAGCACTGGTATGATCCCAGTCCCCCCCAGTTCAGTTACTGGGAGCACTGGTATGACCCCAGTCCCCCTCAGTTCGGTTACTGGGAGCACTGGGAGCACTGGTATGACCCCAGTCCCCCCAGTTCGGTTACTGGGAGCACTGGTATGATCCCAGTCCCCCCCAGTTCAGTTACTGGGAGCACTGGGAGCACTGGTATGACCCCAGTGCCCCCAGTTCGGTTACTGGGAGCACTGGTATGACCCCAGTACCCCCCAGTTCAGTTACTGGGAGCACTGGGAGCCCTGGTATGACCCCAGTCCCCCCCAGTTCGGTTACTGGGAGCACTGGTTTGACCCCAGTCCCCCCCAGTTCAGTTACTGGGAGCACTGGTTTGACCCCAGTCCCCCCCAGTTCAGTTACTGGGAGCACTGGTATGATCCCAGTCCCCCCCAGTTCGGTTACTGGGAGCACTGGTATGACCCCAGTCCCCCCCAGTTCGGTTACTGGGAGCACTGGGAGCACTGGTATGACCCCAGTCCCCCCAGTTCAGGCCCTGGGAGCCCTGGTATGACCCCAGTCCCCCCAGTTCAGGCCCTGGGAACCCAGGTGTGACCCAGGTGTGACCCTTACCCCCCCCACCCAGGGGTGCCGGTGTCCCTGCTGTGCCACGCCCGCGGGCGCTGTGTGGGTGCTGGCAGCGCCGGGCACCGCTGCCTCTGCCGGGACGGCTTCGCGGGCAGCTACTGCCAGACGCCGCGCGACCGCTGCCTGCACAACCCCTGCCTGCACGGCGCTGCCTGCCGCACGCACGCCGGCGGCTTCCGCTGCGAGGTGAGGTGCCCCCCACCCATGGGTGCTGCCTGGGGGGGGGGGAGGTTGGGGGTGGGGGGTGGGGGGGTGCGGTTCTGCTTCCCCCTGAAGTGGGCGCTGGGGCGCGGCGGCACCTGTAGGTGTCCAGTTCCCCTGAACTGGGGTGCAGCAGCACCCATAGGTGCTCGTTTCCACCTGAACTGGGGCGCAGCAGCACCCATAGGTGCCCAGTTCCCCTGAACCAGGGTGCAGCAGCACCCATAGGTGCTCGTTTCCACCTGAACTGGGGCGCAGCAGCACCCATAGGTGCCCAGTTCCCCTGAACCGGGGTGGGGCAGCACCCATAGGTGCCCAGTTCCCCTGAACCAGGGTGCAGCAGCACCCATAGGTGCTCGTTTCCACCTGAATTGGGGCGCAGCAGCACCCATAGGTGCCCAGTTCCCCTGAACCGGGGTGGGGCAGCACCCATAGGTGCTTGTTTCCCCTGAACCAGGGTGCAGCAGCACCCATAGGTGCCCAGTTCCACTGAACTGGGGTGGAGCAGCACCCACAGGTGCCCAGTTCCCCTGAACCGGGGTGCAGCAGCACCCATAGGTGCCCAATCCCCTTGAACCAGGGTGCAGCAGCACCCATAGGTGCTCGTTTCCACCTGAACTGGGGCACAGCAGCACCCATAGGTGCCCACTTCCCCCTGAAGTGGGTGCTGGGGTGCAGGAGCACCCATAGGTGTCCAATCCCCCTGAACTGGGGTGCAATAGCACCCATAGGTGCCCAGTTCCCCATGAACTCGGTGTTGGGGTGCTGCAGCACCCATAGGCGCCAGTGCCTTGCACTCCCTCTCTCCCTGGTTCCCCAGGCACCCATAGGTGCCAGCACCTTGCACCCACCCTCCGCCAGGTTGGGAGCACCCATAGGTGCCCCCCTCACGCCTCATCACCCTGGTGTGGAAGGTCCCTTGGGTGATGGCTGCCTCTACCCAGTGGCACCCATGGGTGCTCTCCCTCCCCAACCCCACCACTTGAAGCTCATCTCTTTTTTTGGGGGGCACCTTTGGGTGCCCGTCACCCCCAATACCACCACCCCCCCCCCCATGATGGAGGTGACCCGGAGGTGATGGGGGGGGCACCCATGGGTGCTCTCCCTACCCAACCACAGCATGTGGAGCCCAGCCGAGCTTTTTGGGGTGCCGGGGCACCTCCTCACGGCGGGGACACCCCAGGGTGGGTCCCTTGGGTGCTTCCACCCCAGATCACCCATGGGTGCTCTCCCTCCCCAACCCCACCACTTGAAGCTCATCTCTTTTTTTGGGGGCACCTTTGGGTGCTCATCACCGCCTGATACCACCCCCCCCCCATGATGGAGGTGACCCAGAGGTGACGGGGGCACCCATGGGTGCTCTCCCTCCCCAACCCCACCACTTGAAGCTCATCTCTTTTTTTTGGGGGGCACCTTTGGGTGCCCATCACCCCCCAATACCATCCCCCCCCCGCCCCCCACCGTGATGGACGTGACCCGGAGGTGACGGGGGGGGCACCCATGGGTGCTGTCTCCCGCAGTGCCCGCCGGGTTACGTGGGTGAGCGGTGCCAGGTGGAGGTGGACGAGTGCCAGTCCCGGCCCTGCCAGAACGGGGGCACCTGCATCGACCTGGTGGGACGCTACCTCTGCTCCTGCCCCCCCGGCACCCTGGGTGGGTGCTCGGGCACCCGCGGGTGGCACCCGTCACGTCGTCATGGGGCTGGGGGGGGTGGGGAGTGGGAAGGGGGAAAGGGGGGGGGGGGGCCCTGTCCCCGGGGCTCTTGGGTGCTGGTGGGAAGGGACCCTGGGTCCTTGTGTCATTGGGTGCTGGTGGGATGGGACATTGGGTGCTGGTGGGAAGGGACCCCGTGTCATTGGGTGCTGGTGGGAAGGGACCCTGTGTCATTGGGTGCTGGTGGGAAGGGACCCTGGGTCCTTGTGTCATTGGGTGCTGGTGGGATGGGACATTGGGTGCTGGTGGGAAGGGACCCTGGGTGCTGGTGGGAAGGGACCCCGTGTCATTGGGTGCTGGTGGGAAGGGACCCTGGGTGCTGGTGGGAAGGGACCCTGTGTCATTGGGTGCTGGTGGGAAGGGACCCTGGGTGCTGGTGGGATGGGACCTTGGGTCCTTGGGTGCTGGTGGGATGGGACCCTGGGTGCTGGTGGGAAGGGACCCTGGGTGCTGGTGGGATGGGACCTTGGGTCCTTGGGTGCTGGTGGGATGGGACCCTGGGTGCTGGTGGGAAGGGACCCTGGGTGCTGGTGGGATGGGACCTTGGGTCCTTGGGTGCTGGTGGGACAGGCCCTTGGGTGCTGGGTGGGATGGGACCCTGGATCCTTGGGTGCTGGTGGGATGGGACCCTGGGTGCTGGTGGGAAGGGACCCTGGGTGCTGGTGGGATGGGACCCTGGGTGCTGGTGGGATGGGACCCTGGGTGCTGGTGGGATGGGACCCTGGGTGCTGGTGGGATGGGACCTTGGGTCCTTGGGTGCTGGTGGGAAGGGACCCTGGGTGCTGGTGGGAAGGGACCCCGTGTCATTGGGTGCTGGTGGGAAGGGACCTTGGGTGCTGGTGGGAAGGGACCCCATGTCATTGGGTGCTGGTGGGACAGGCCCTTGGGTGCTGGGTGGGATGGGACCCTGGATCCTTGGGTGCTGGTGGGAAGAGACCTTGCATGCTCGTGGGAAGGGACCTCAGGTCCCTGGGTGGTGGCAGGAAGGGACCCCACCTCCCCACCCCATGGTGGCACCCATCAGGGTCCCATGTCCCCACCCCATGGTGCCACCCACCAATGTCCCCATCCCATGGTGACACCCATTGGTGTCCTCACCCCATGGTGACACCCATCGGGGTCCATGCCCCCACCCCGGGGTGCCGTAGATCCAGGTGTGTCCCCCCCCCCACCCATGACGTGTCCCCCCCCCACCCGCAGGCGTCCTGTGCGAGATCGACGAGGACGACTGCGCCCCCGGCCCCGGCCCCCCAGCACCCAAATGTCTCCACAACGGGACCTGCCTGGACGGGGTGGGGGGCTTCTCCTGCGCCTGCCCCCCCGGCTACACGGGCGCCCGCTGCGAGGGGGACGTGGACGAGTGCCGCAGCACCCCCTGCCACCCCCCCGGCACCCGCGCCTGCGTCCAGGGTGCCAACGCCTACCGCTGCCTCTGCCGGCCCGGCTTCACCGGTGGGTGCTGGGGGGGGGGCAGGATGGGTGCTGGGGGGGGGTAATGGGGTGCTGGGGGGGCATTGGAGGGGCAATGGGGTGCTGGGGGGGTCAGGGTGGGTGCTGGGGGGGCAGGATGGGTGCTGGGGGGTAATGGGGTGCTGGGGGGTGTCCAGGGTGGGTGCTGGGGGGGGTAATGGGGTGCTGGGGGGGTCCAGGATGGGTGCTGGGGGGGCAGGATGGGTGCTGGGGGGGGTAATGGGGTGCTGGGGGGGCATTGGAGGGGCAATGGGGTGCTGGGGGGGTCAGGGTGGGTGCTGGGGGGTAATGGGGTGCTGGGGGGGGGTCAGGGGGGGTGCTGGGGGGGGCAGGATGGGTGCTGGGGGGGGTAATGGGGTGCTGGGGGTGTCCAGGGTGGGTGCTGGGGGGGGTAATGGGGTGCTGGGGGGGCATTGGAGGGGCAATGGGGTGCTGGGGGGGTCAGGGTGGGTGCTGGGGGGGGTAATGGGGTGCTGGGGGGGTCCAGGATGGGTGCTGGGGGGGCAGGATGGGTGCTGGGGGGGGTAATGGGGTTCTGGGGGGGCATTGGAGGGGCAATGGGGTGCTGGGGGGGTCAGGGTGGGTGCTGGGGGGGCAACGGGGTGCTGGGGGGGTCAGGGTGGGTGCTGGGGGGGGCAATGGGGTGCTGGGGGGGTAATGGGGTGCTGGGGGGGTGTCCAGGGTGGGCGCTGGGGGGGATAATGGGGGGGCAATGGGGTGCTGGGGGGGTCCAGGATGGGTGCTGGGGGGTAATGGGGTGCTGGGGGGGGTCAGGGGGGGTGCTGGGGGGGGCAGGATGGGTGCTGGGGGGGTAATGGGGTTCTGGGGGTGTGTCCAGGGTGGGTGCTGGGGGGGGGGTAATGGGGTTCTGGGGGGGCATTGGAGGGGCAATGGGGTGCTGGGGGGGTCAGGGTGGGTGCCGGGAGGGCAATGGGGTGCTGGGGGGGTAATGGGGTGCTGGGGGGGTGTCCAGGGTGGGTGCTGGGGGGTAATGGGGTGCTGGGGGGGTCAGGGTGGGTGCTGGGGGGGCAATGGGGTGCTGGTGGGGTAATGGGGTGCTGGGGGGGTGTCCAGGGTGGGTGCTGGGGGGGTAATGGGGTGCTGGGGGGGTCCAGGATGGGTGCTGGGGGGTGCTGGGTGCCAACACCCACTGCTGCCTCTGCCAGCCCGGCTTCACCGGTGGGTGCTGGGGGGGGCAGGATGGGTGCTGGGGGGGTAATGGGGTGCTGGAGGGGGCAGGGTGGGTGCTGGGGGGGGGGGGCGATGGGGTGCCAGGAGGTGCCAGGGGGTGCTGGGGGGGTCCAGGATGGGTGCTGGGGGGGGGGGGGGCAGTAATAGGGTGCCAGGGGGGTGCCAGGGGGATAATGGGGTGCTGGGGGGTGCAGGGTGCCCCCCCGGAGCAGGGTGCGGTGCCAGGCCGGGTGCCCACCCCGTGTGGGTGGGGGTGCGGGTGGGGGGGTGACCCCCCCCCGTGCCCCCCCCAGGCCCACGGTGCCAGCACCCACTGAGCCCCTGCCAGTCCCTGCCCTGCCGCCACGGCGGGCGCTGCCAGCCCCTGCCCGGCACCCAGCACCGCTACGCCTGCCGCTGCGCCCCGGTGGGTGCTGGGGGGTGCAGGGTGGGGGGGATGGGGGGATGGGGGGGTGCAGGGTGGGGGGGCTGGGGGGGGCTGCAGGGTGGGGGGGATGGGGGACTGGGGAATGGGGGGTCTGGGTGCTGGGGGGGCTGCAGGATGGGTGCTGGGTGGGGCTGGGGGTTGGGGGTGCTGGGGGATGAGTGCTGGGGGTGCTGGGTGCTGGGGGGGCTGGGGGTTGGGGGGCTGCAGGATGGGGGATGGGGAGCGGGGTGCTGGGTGCTGAGTGCTTGGGGCTGAGGGTGCTGGGTGCTGGGGGGGCTGGGTGCTGGGGGGGGGCTGGGGGTGCTTGGGGCTGGGGGTGCTTGGGGCTGGGGGGGCTGGGTGCTGGGGGGGCTGCAGGATGGGTGCTGGGGGGGGATGGGGTCTGGGTGCTGGGGGGGGCTGGGGGTTGGGGGGCTGCAGGATGGGTGCTGGGGGGGGGCTGAGGGTTGGGGGTGCTGGGGGATGGGTGCTGGGGGTGCTGGGTGCTGGGGGGGCTGGGGGTTGGGGGGCTGCAGGATGGGGGATGGGGGTTCTGGGGGTGCTGGGGGCTGGGTGCTGGGGGGGCTGGGCTGGCACAGCACGAGCAGGGAGCTGTGTGTCCAGCCCCACCCCCCACCCTTGGGTGCCCCCCCCCACCCCCCCCTGACCACCCCCACCCCCCCCTTCCCTCCCTCCCCGCAGGGTTTCAGCGGCCCCCACTGCGAGA
Organism: Grus americana; assembly: GCF_028858705.1. Classification (NCBI taxonomy): domain Eukaryota; kingdom Metazoa; phylum Chordata; class Aves; order Gruiformes; family Gruidae; genus Grus; species Grus americana. The sequence goes on along the minus strand of NC_072884.1, from coordinate 366,881 downwards.
CCCCCCCGCCCTCCTGCCTGCACTTTGCCTGCGCCAACGGGGGCTCCTGCCTGCCCTCCCCCGCCGGCCCCCGCTGCCTCTGCCCCCCCGGATTCGGGGGACCCCGCTGTCACCCCCATGATGTCACCAACGTCACCTGCCCCCCCGACGCCTGCCTCAACGGCGGCACCTGCGTCCCCTCGACCCGCCCCCCCTTCGCCCGTTGCCTCTGCCCCCCCGGATTCGGGGGTCCCCGATGTCAAGGGGGTCCCCAAAACCCCCCCGCGACGGAATGCGAAGGGGGGTGCGGGGGGAAAGGGGGGGACGGGGTGTGTCACCGGGAGTGTAACACCCCCGCGTGCCGCTGGGACGGGGGGGACTGTTCCCTCCTGGTGGGGGACCCCTGGAGCCACTGCGGGGTCCCCGAGTGCCCCCCCCTCTTCAACAACAGCCGCTGCGACCGCGGCTGCGACACCCCCCGCTGCCTGTACGACAACTTCGACTGCCGCCCCCCCCACCGGGCCTGCAAGTGAGTGGCACCGTGGGACCCCCCCCACAGCACGGGAACCCCCCCATGGCACCGTGGGACCCCCCCCACAGCACGGGAACCCCCCCATGGCACCGCGGGGACCCCCCCACAGCACGGGAACCCCCCCCACAACACGGGACCCCCCCCCGCACCATGGGAACCCCCTACACACCATGGGACCCCACGCACACGATGGGACCCCCCCCCCCGCCCCGGCACCACGGGACCCCCCCCACAGCACGGGACCCCCCCCCCAACATGGGACCCCCCCCCCCCAGCACGGGAAGCCCCCACACAACATGGGAGCCCCCTCCCCCCAGCACAGGACCCCCCCCTCCCGCACCACGGGACCCCCCCCAGCACCATGGGACACCCCCCTGCACCACAGGAACCCCCCCAGCACCATGGGACCCCCCCACACCATGGGACCCCCAGCACCACAGGACCCCCCCCCCCCCCCAGCACCATGGGGACCCCCCCCCCCCCGGCACCACGGGACCCCCCACCCCACAGCACGGGACCCCCCCAGCCAACCCCCTTGGCCCCAGGGCCACCCCCCATCCCCACACCCCTCATGTCCCCACACCCCTGTGCCCCCCCAAGCCCCCCACACCCCCACATCCCCCCATACCCCCGTGTCCCCCCGTGTCCCCCCATGTCCCCACACCCCCGTGTCTCCCCGTGTCCCCCCAGCCCCCTCTACGAGCAGTACTGCTCCCCCCACACCCCCCCATATCCCCCCATGTCCCCCCGTGTCCCCACACCCCCATGTCCCCACACCCCCCGTGTCCCCCCACGTCCCCACACCCCCCATGTCCCCCCATGTCCCCCCAGCCCCCTCTACGAGCAGTACTGCTCCCCCCAAATCCCCCCACACCCCCCGTGTCCCCCCGTGTCCCCCCACGTCCCCACACCCCCGTGTCCCCCCACGTCCCCACACCCCCGTGTCCCCCCGTGTCCCCCCAGCCCCCTCTACCAGCAGTACTGCTCCCCCCACACCCCCCCACACCCCCCCATATCCCCCCATGTCCCCCCGTGTCCCCCCGTGTCCCCACACCCCCGTGTCCCCCCGTGTCCCCCCATGTCCCCCCAGCCCCCTCTACAAGCAGTACTGCTCCCCCCACACCCCCCATATCCCCCCATGTCCCCCCGTGTCCCCACACCCCCATGTCCCCACACCCCCCGTGTCCCCCCATGTCCCCCCACATCCCCACACCCCCCGTGTCCCCACACCCCCACATCCCCACACCCCCGTGTCCCCCCGTGTCCCCCCAGCCCCCTCTACGAGCAGTACTGCTCCCCCCAAATCCCCCCACACCCCCCGTGTCCCCCCGTGTCCCCCCACATCCCCACACCCCCGTGTCCCCCCGTGTCCCCCCAGCCCCCTCTACGAGCAGTACTGCTCCCCCCAAATCCCCCCACACCCCCCGTGTCCCCCCGTGTCCCCCCACATCCCCACACCCCCGTGTCCCCCCGTGTCCCCCCAGCCCCCTCTACGAGCAGTACTGCTCCCCCCAAATCCCCCCACACCCCCCGTGTCCCCCCGTGTCCCCCCACATCCCCACACCCCCGTGTCCCCCCGTGTCCCCCCAGCCCCCTCTACGAGCAGTACTGCTCCCCCCAAATCCCCCCACACCCCCCGTGTCCCCCCGTGTCCCCCCAGCCCCCTCTACGAGCAGTACTGCTCCGACCACTTTGCCGACGGGCGCTGCGACCAAGGGTGCAACAGCGAGGAGTGCGGGTGGGACGGGCTGGATTGTGCCCAGGAGGTCCCCGAGGCGCTGGCCGGGGGGGTGCTGGTGGTCACCGTCCTGCTGCCCCCCGAGGAGCTGCGCCGCGCCGGCGCCGCCTTCCTGCAGCGGCTCAGCGCCATCCTGCGCACCTCCCTGCGCTTCCGCCTGGACCCCCACGGCCGCTCCATGATCCGACCCCTCTACGGCCCCCGGCGGCTGCGCAGGAGGGAGCTGGAGCCACCACAGGTCATCGGGTGAGGGGCGCAGGGACCGGGGGGCGAGGGGGGGACATGGCGGGTGGGGGGGGCGTGGGATGTGGGTGGGGAAGGTGGGAGGTGGGACAGGGGTGAGGGACATGGGACGTGGGGATGGTGGGGATGGTGGGGAACATGGGGCATGAGTGAGGAACATGGGAGGTGGGACATGGTGGGTGGGGGGCATGGGACATGGGTGAGGAACATGGGACGTGGGACATGGGGTGGGGGACATGGATCATGGGGATGGTGCGGATGGTGGGGAACATGGGTGAGGAACATGGGACGTGGGACATGGGGTGGGGGACATGGATCATGGGGATGGTGCGGATGGTGGGGAACATGGGTGAGGAACATGGGACGTGGGACATGGGTGAGGGACATGGGACATGGGGATGGTGGGGAACATGGGTGAGGAACATGGGATGTGGGACATGGGACATGGGGATGGTGAAGAACATGGGACATGGGACATGGGTGAGGGACATGGGATATGGGACATGGGGATGGTGAGGAACATGGGACGGGACATGGAGATGGTGGGGGTGGGGGACATGGGGATATGGGACATGGGGACATGGGACATGGGGGTGGTGGGGGATATGGGACATGGGGTGAGGGACATGGGACATGGGACATGGGGATGGTGGTGATGGGGAACATGGGACATGGGACAGGGGACATGGAACATGAGTTGAGGGGTGAGGGACATGGGACATGGGGTGAGGAACATGGGGATATGGGGCTGGTGGGTGGGATGGGGGTCAGGGGGACGTGGGGACATGGGGATGGGGGGGAAATGGGGTGGAGGACATGGGGACGTGGGATGGGGAGGACATGGAACGGTGGTGGTGGGTGGGATGGGTCAGGGGGACGTGGGGACATGGGATGGGGATGGGGGTGGGACACGGGCTGGGGGACGTGGAGGACATGGAACGGTGGTGGTGGATGGGATGGGGCCGGTGGTGGCAGGTGGCACGGGTTGGGTGACGCGGGTGACCGCGCTTTCCGGCTGCCGTGGAGCCGTGCGCGTGTGCGCGTGTCGTGTGTGTGTCCCCCACCCCGTCCCCCCGCCACCGCGTCCCTCTGACCCCGCCGTGTCCCCCCCCGGCAGCTCGGTGGTGACGCTGGAGATCGACAACCGGTTGTGCGCGCAGGCGTCCGACAAGTGTTTCCCCGACACCCGCAGCGCCGCCGACTACCTGGCCGCCCTGGCCGCCCTGGAACGTCTCCAGTTCCCCTACCCCATCCAGGCCGTGCGCGGTGAGGGACCTGCGGTGGCCGTTTGGGGACGAGGACCTTGCGGTGGGGAGGTTGGGGACAGCCCTCGGTGGTGGCGATGGGGTGGGGATGTCCCGCTGCAGGGGATGGGGCGTGGTGGTGGGCACCCGTAGGTGGTATGTGCTCGACTTAACGGGGGGGTGACCTTCTCCCTGACGTGGCTCTGATGTGTGGGGTGTCCTGGTGGCGGTGGTGGTTGCCGTACGTGGGGTGTCCCCGGTGTGCTGGGTGTCACCGTGGTGGCGTTGTCATGGTGGTATCCCCAACTTGTGGATGTCCCGTGGTGGCATCACCATGATGACATCCTGAACGTTCCTGGTGCCTCCATGGTGGCATCACTGTGATGATGTCCCTGGAGTAGATGCCCCATGGTGACATCACCATGATAGTGTCCCCAACATGTGAATGTCCCATGATGGCGTCACCATAATGGTGTCCCCAACATGCGGATGCACTGTGGTGGCATCTCCATGACAGAGTCCCCAACACATGGACACCCTATGGTGCCATCACCATGATGACATCCTCAATGTTCTTGGTGCCTCCGTGGTGTCATCACCGTGATGATGTCCCTCATGTGCATGCCCCATGGCGACATCACCATGACAGTGTCCCCAACATTCTTGGTGCCTCCATGGTGGCATTACCATGATGATGTCCCCAACATGTGGATGTCCCATGGTGGCATCACCATAACGGTGTCCCCAACTTCTGGGTGTTCCATGGTGCCATCACCATGATGATGTCCCTCGTGTGGATGCCCTGTGGTGGCATCACCATAACAGCGTCCCCAACTTGTGGGCACCCCATGGCGACATCACCATGATGGTGTCCCCAACTTGTGGGCGCCCCATGGCGACATCACCACAATGACATCCTCAACGTTCTTGCTGCCTCCACGGTGGCATCACCGTGACGACGTCCCCGGTGCCATCGCGTCGTGCTCCCCCCACCCCGCAGGTGACAAGCTGCCCGAGGCGCCGACCCCGGTGCGGCTGCTGCCGCTGGTGGTGGTGGGGGGCCTCATCCTGCTGGCCATCGCGGCGCTGGGGGTGCTGGTGGCGCGGCGCCGGCGGGAGCAGAGCACCCTCTGGTTCCCTGAGGGCTTCAGCCTGGCCAAGGGCGGCAACCGGGACCGGCGGGAGCCTGTGGGGCAGGACGCACTGGGCATGAAGTGAGGGGGGACTGGGGGGACTGGGGGGACTGGGGGGACTGGGGGCTGGTGGGACTGGGGGGACTGGGGGGGGCATCAGTGGGACTGGGAGCTGGTGGGACTGGGGGAACTGGGGGGGGCATCAGTGGGACTGGGAGCTGGTGGGACTGGGGGAACTGGGGGGACTGGGGGGACTGGGAGCTGGTGGGACTGGGGGAACTGGGGGGACTGGGGGGACTGGGGGGACTGGGGGGCATTGGTGGAACTGGGGGCTGGTGGGACTGGGGGGACTGGGGGGGACTGGGGGGCATTGGTGGAACTGGGAGCTGGTGGGACTGGGGGGGCATTAGTGGGACTGGTGGGACTGGGGGGGCATCGGTGGAACTGGGGGGGCATCGGTGGAACTGGGGACTGGGGGGGACTGGGGAGACTGGTGGGACTGGGGGGGCATCGGTAGGACTGGGGGAACTGGGGGCAACTGGAGGGGCATCGGTGGAACTGGGGGAACTGGTGGGACTGGGGGGGCATCGGTGGAACTGGGGAGGCATTGGTGGAACTGGGGACTGGGGGGGACTGGGGGGGACTGGGGAGACTGGGGGCATCGGTGGAACTGGGGTGCTGCTGGACCTGGGGGGGCACGGGGGGGCTGGGAGGTGCTGGAACTGGGGGGACTGGTGGGTGCTGGTGGGAGTGGGGGGGCACGGGGGGGGCGCTGGTGGAACTGGGGGGGCTGGTGGGACTGGGGGGGCACAGGGGGGCTGGAACTGGTGGAACTGGGGGTGATGGAACTGGGGGGTGCTGGTGGGACTGGGGGGCACGGGGGGACACACGCTATGGGGGTCCCAGTGCAAATGGGGGGGCACTGGGGTTGGGGGGCTGGGGGGGGGGGGCTCAGTTCAATCTGGGGGGGGTGTCACTGCATTGCGCCCCCCCCCACCCCCACCCAGGAGCTCCCCCACCCCCCGGGGACGATCCCAGCAATCCCTGGGGTTTGGGGGTGCCCTGTCACACCCCCCCCCCCAAAAAAAATGAGTGGGGTGGGGGGCACCCAGGTGATGGCCGTGCCCCCCCCCCCCAGGGCCATGGGGAAGGGGGAGACCCTGATGGGTGACGCCGCGGAGGGGTGGCCGGACGGAGACTGCCCCGAGGCCAAGAGGCTCAAGGTACGGGGGGGGGGGGGGGGCACTTGGGGGGCACTTGGGGGGTACCTGGAAAGGCACTTGGGGGGCAGGGGGGTGCCTGGGGGGCATTTGAGGGACAAAGGGGGCACCTTGGGGGCAGCAGGGGCACTTGGGGGGTATTTGGGGGGCATTTGGGGGGCACTTGGGGGGCAGGGGGGGTACCTGGGGGCCACTTGGGGGGCACTTGAGGGGCAAGAGGGGTACCCGGAAGAGCACTTGGGGGGCAGGGGGGGCACCTGGGGGGCATTTGAGGGACAAGGGGGGCACCTTGGGGGCAGCGGGGGCACTTGGGGGGGCATTTGGGGGGCAGGGGGAGCACTTGGGGGGTGGGAGGGGTGTTTGGGGGGGAAGGGGGGGCATCTGGGGGGCACCTGGGAGACACTTGGGGGGCACCTAGGGGTCAGGGGAGGCACTTGGGGGGCACTTGGGGGGCATTTGGGGGGCAGGGGGAGCACTTGGGGGGCAGGGGGAGCACTTGGGGGGCATTTGGGGGGCACTTGGGGGGCAGGGGGGGCCTGTACCCCCACCCGGGCACCCTCAGGGATGTGGGGTGCTGGTACCCCGATGTCCAGGCACCCTTGGAGGGGGGGGCTCAGCACCCCCATGGCCAGGCACCATCCTGGGTGGGGGTTCAGCACCCTCATGGGTGGGGGTCCAGCACCCCCATAGGTGGGGGTTCAGCACCCTCCTGGGTGGGGTCCCAGCACCCAGGTGACCGGGTGCCCGGGCAGGTGGAGCAGACGGGTGCGGAGCCGCAGGACCCGGTGGACTGCCGGCAGTGGACCCAGCACCACCTGGTCGCCGCCGACATCCGCGTCCCGCCCGCCATGGCCCTGACGCCGCCCCAGGGCGAGTTCGACTCCGACTGCGTGGACGTCAATGTCCGCGGGCCAGGTGGGGTGGCAGGGGACACCCAGGGACCGGAGGGGACCGAGGGCGCGGGGGGGGTGTCGTGGGTACGGAGGGGACCGTGGCTGTGGGGCGCTATGGGGCCAGGGAGGGTAGGCGTGGGGGGGCACCATGGGGTCAGGGAAGATGGACATGCCATGGAGGACCACCATGGGTATTTGGGACCACCGTGGGCCCAGGTAGGGTGGATGTGGGGCGTGGGGGGCCACCATGGGCATTGGGAACCACCATGGGGCCAGGTAGGGTGGATGTGGGGCGTGGGGGGCCATCATGGGGCCAGGTGGGATGGATATGGGCCCACCATGGGTGTGGTAGGATGGATGTGGGGCACTGGGGACTACCATGGCCGTGGGTGACAACAGGCACCTGGTAGGATGGACATGGAGGATAAGGGCCCACCACGGACCTTGTAGGGCTGGTGGGGGACACACTGTGGGCATGGGGGACCGCCATGGGCATGGGGGGCACCATGGGGCCAGGTAGGATGGACATGGGGGGGCATGGGGAAACACCATGGGCATGAGAGGTCACCATGGGGCCAGGTAGGATGAATATGGGACCACCATGGGCGTGGTAGGATGGATGTGGGACATGAGGAACCACCATGGCCATGGGGGGCACCATGGGGCCAGGTAGGGTGGACATGGGGCATGGGGGACCACCATGGGCATGGGGGCCACCATGGGGCTGGCAGAGCTACCGTAGGGTCCAGAGGCCACCAAGGACGTGGTGAGGGTCCTCAAGGCCCCACCCCAGGTGGGTGACACCAACCAGAAGACCCCCGGGCACCTGCTGACACCCCCCAACGCCCACAGATGGCTTCACACCACTGATGCTGGCCTCCTTCTGCGGGGGTGGCCTGGAGGCCGAGGTGGCCGAGGACGAGGAGGGTGACGACGCTTCGGCCGGCATCATCGGTGACCTCATCTGCCAGGGCGCCAGCCTGGGCGCCCAAACGGACCGGACGGGTGAGACCGCCCTGCACCTGGCCGCCCGCTACGCCCGCGCCGACGCCGCCAAGCGCCTGCTGGACGCCGGCGCCGACACCAACGCCCAGGACAACACGGGGCGCACGCCGCTGCACGCCGCCGTCACCGCCGACGCCCAGGGGGTCTTCCAGGTGAGGGCACCACGAATGGTCGTGGGGTGCCCGGCGTGGGCATGGGCACCCGCCATGGTCATGGGGTAGAAGGTGCTGCCATGGGGCACCCACCATGGTCATGGGGCACCCAGTTTGGCCATGGGGTACCTACCATGGTCATGAGGTTGAGGGTGCTGCCATGGGGCACCCAACATGGTGATGGGGTAGAGGGTGCTGCCATGGGGCACCCAGCTTGGCCATGGGGGACCCACCATGGTTATGAGGTTGAGGGTGCTGCCATGGAGCACCCATCAGAGTCATGGTGTTAGAGGGTGTTGTCATAGGGCACCCATCATGGTCATAGGGCACCCAGCATGGCCACGGAGCACCCACCATGGTCATGAGTACAGGGTGCTGCCATAGGGCACCCACCACAGTCATGAGGTTGAGGGTGCTGTCATAGGGCACCCACCATGGTCATGGGGCATCTGGAGTGGCCATGGGGCACCCACCATGGTCATGGGTAGAGGGTGCTGCCATGGGGCACCCAACACAGTCATGGGGCACCTGGCGTGGTCATGGGGCACCCAACATGGCCATGGGGCACCCACCATGGTCATGGGTAGAGGGTGCTGCCATGGGGCACCCAACACGGTCATGAAGCATCTTCCATGGCCATGGGGCACCCAACATGGCCATGGGGCACCCAACATGGCCATGAGGCACAAGAAGATGTCATGGAGCATCCTCCATGACCGTGGGGCACCCAACATGGCCATGAGGCACAAGAAGATGTCATGGAGCATCCTCCATGACCATGGGGCACCCAACATGGCCATGGGGCACCCAACATGGCCATGAGGCACAAGAAGATGTCATGGAGCATCCTCCATGACCATGGGGCACCCAACATGGCCATGGGGCACCCAACATGGCCATGAGGCACAAGAAGATGTCATGGAGCATCCTCCATGACCATGGGGCACCCAACATGGCCATGGGGCACCCAATATGGCCATGAGGCACAAGGCGATGTCATGGAGCATCCTCCATGGCCATGAGGCACAAGAAGATGTCATGGAGCATCCTCCATGACCATGGGGCACCCAGCATGGCCATGGGATGGGGAACCCCTTCCCCCCACCCCACCCCACTGTCCTCCCCCCCCCGCCCAGATCCTGATCCGGAACCGCTCCACGGACCTGGACGCCCGCATGGGTGACGGCTCCACCGCGCTCATCCTGGCGGCCCGGCTGGCGGTGGAGGGGATGGTGGAGGAGCTGATCGCCTGCCACGCCGACGTCAATGCCGTCGATGAGACCGGTGGGGGGGCGGGGCTTAGGGGCACCCCCAAAGGGAGGGGGCTGGGGGGTGGGGGTGGGTAGGGAGCCCTTGGGTGGGGGTTGGGGTGGGGGGTGAGGTCCTGGGGAAGGTCCTTCAAGGAGGGTGAGGAACCCCCCCAAGGTGAGGGTGGTGGGGTGGGTCTTGGGGGTAGGAATGGGGTGACACCCCCCCCTCCTCCAGGTTCGTGGGTGCTGGGTGGGCCGTGGGGTGGGGGTGGGCATGGGCGGGGTCTCACCCACCCCACCCCACCCCAGGGAAGTCCGCCCTGCACTGGGCCGCCGCCGTCAACAACATGGAGGCGACGTTGGCGCTGCTGAAGAACGGGGCCAACAAGGACATGCAGGACAGCAAGGTGGGACGGGACCCCCAGGCAGGGACATCCCCCCCACACCCCAGCACCCTGACCCCCCCCAACAGGGACCCCCCCCACACCCCCTGACTGGGGTCCTCTGACACCCTGAGTGGAGAACTCCTGCACCCAGGTGGGACCCCCTCATGACACCCCCAGAAGGGATCTATTGACCCCAGGAGCTGCCCCATTGACCCAAGCTGACACCCCATTGACCCCAGAAGACCCCCCCTTAAATCCATTGCCCCAAGATGACACCCCATTGACCCCAGAAGCCACCCCACCACCCCCATTGCCCCCAGGAGGCCCCCAGGAGACCCCCATTGACCCCAGGAGCTGCCCCGTTGCCCCAAGATGACACCCCATTGACCTCAGAAGACCCCCATTGATCCCAGAAGACCCCCCATTGACCCCAGAAGACCCCCATTGACCCCTTGACCCAAGATGACACCTCATTCCCCAGAGATGACATGCCATTGACCCCAGAAGACCCCCATTGAGTCCATTGCCCCAAGCTGACACCCCATTGCCCCCAGAAGACCCCCATTGACCCCAGAAGACACTCCGTTGACCCAAGGAGCTGCCCCATTGACCCAAGATGACACCCCATTACCCCCAGAAGACTCCCATTGACCCCAGAAGAGCCCCATTGACTCCACTGCCCCAAGTTGACACCCCATTACCCCCAGAAGACCCTCCATTGACCCCAGGAGCTGCCCCATTGCCCCAAGATGACACCCCATTACCCCCAGAAGACTCCCATTGACCCCAGAAGAGCCCCATTGACCCCAGAAGACCCCCATTGACACCCCACTGACCCCAGAAGACCCCCATTGACTCCCTTGCCCCAAGTTAACACCCCATTGACCCCAGAAGACCCCCATTGACCCCAGAAGACCCCCACTGACCCATTGCCCCACGTTGACACCCCGACACCCCCACTGCCCCCAGAAGACCCCCATTGACTCCCTTGCCCCACGTTGACACCCCACTGACCCCAGAAGACCCCCATTGCCCCCAGAAGACCCCCATTGACCCCAGAAGACCCCCATTGAGTCCATTGCCCCAAGTTGACACCCCATTGCCCCCAAAAGACACCCCATTGACCCAGAAGGCTCCCATTGACCCCAGAAGACCCCCATTGAGTCCATTGCCCCAAGTTGACACCCCATTGCCCCCAAAAGACACCCCATTGACCCAGAAGGCTTCCATTGACCCCAGAAGACCCCCATTGAGTCCATTGCCCCAAGTTGACACCCCATTGACCCCAGCAGACCCTCGTTGACCCCAGAAGACCCTCGTTGACCCCAGAAGACCCCCATTGAGTCCATTGCCCCAAGTTGACACCCCATTGCCCCCAGAAGACCCCCATTGCCCCCAGAAGACTCCCATTGCCCCCAGAAGACCCTCGTTGACCCCAGAAGACCCCCATTGACCCCAGAAGACCCCCCGTTGACCCCAGGAGCTGCCCCATCGCCCCAAATTGCCCTCATTGCCCCCAGAAACTCCCCCACCACCTCCATTACCCCCAGAACACCTCCCACCACCACCACCACCACCACCATCCCCCCAACAGACTCCTCATTGTCGTGGTGTCCCGTCCCCCCCTCAACTCCAACCCCCACCCTTCTCACCCATCCCACCCAACCCCCCCCCCCCCTTTCCAGGAGGAGACCCCCCTTTTCCTGGCCGCCCGCGAAGGCAGCTACGAAGCCGCCAAGATCCTCCTGGATCATTTCGCCAACCGCGAGATCACGGATCACCTGGAACGACTCCCGCGGGACGTCGCCCACGAACGGATGCACCACGACATCGTCCGTCTTTTGGACGAGTACAACTCGGGGCGCAGCCCCCAGGGCTCGTTACCCCCCAATTCCTCGTTACCCCATCTCCTCGGTCCCCCGACTTCTTTCCTAGGAGGTCTCAAACCCCCCAACGGTGGCAAGAAGAACAGAAGGTTGGGGGGGAAAATGGGGGGGGGGAAAGGACGGGGGAAGAAATTGGGGGGCGATTGTCCCCCCGGGTTGGAGAGTTCGGTGACGTTGTCACCCGTCGAGTCCCCGTACGGCCCCAACCCCGCGTCCCCCGGAATCTTCTCCCCCCCGGGCTTGGACCCCCCTTTTACCGTCACCTTGGGACAACCCTTAAACGTGGGGCGATTATCGGGGGGCCCCCCCCCAAGATTGGTTTTGGGGCCGGCGACCGTCCCCTTCGAATGGCGGAATCGGGTCCCCCCAGGAACGTCGAATTTGGGGGGGTTGCACCCCGTTTTACACCCCACCGCTCAAACTTTCGCCCCCGCTTTGCTCCTGCCCCCCGGCGCCGTGGGGTGCCCCCCGCCCGCCGAACCCCTTTCCCGCGGTCCCCGACCCCTCTCCCCTGAAAACGGGGGGGTCCCCCGCTCCGCCGCCCCCCGTTTTTTCAAGGCGGGGGAGGAGTACCCCGCGGCGGCGGCGGAGGGGAGATATTTGGGGGTCCCCAGCGAGCACCCCTATTTGACGCCCTCCCCCGAGTCCCCCGAGCAGTGGGCGAGCCCCTCCCCCCCAAGTCCAGCCGTTCTGGGGCCCCCCCAAACTCAGTTGCCCCCCCCGCCCCCCGAGCAGCCCCCCAAAATGCAGGTTTTTGCCTGAAGAGGTGGCGCCCGCTCGGCCCCCGAGGGACACCCCTAAAATTGGGGACACCCCCAAACTGGGGATATCCCCCCCCAGCATAGGGACACCCCTAAAATTGGGGACACCCCCAAACTGGGGATATCTGCCCCCCCCCGGCATAGGGACACCCCATGGACACCCCTAAAATTGGGGACACCCCCAAACTGGGGATATCCCCCCCCCAGCATAGGGACACCGCAGAGATAACCCCAAACTGGGGACACCCAAGGGGCACCCCCAAACTGGGGACACCCCCTTCCAGCATGGGGACACCCCAGGGACACCCCCAAATTGGGGCTAAGCCAGGGGACACCCCCAAACTGGGGACACCCCCACCATGGGGACACCCAAGGGATACCCCGAATTGGGGACACCCCCAAACTGGGGACACCCCCAAAATGAAGACACCCCCCCCAGCATAGGGACACCCCCAAACTGGGGACACCCAAGGGACACCCCCAAATTGGGGACACCCCCAAACTGGGGACACCCCCCCCAGCATAGGAACACCCCAGGAACTCCCCCAAACTGAGGACCCCCCAAAAATCGTGGGGACACCCCAGTGCCCCCCCCCTCACCCTGGGGACCCCCCCCCCAAAACTGGGCCCCCCCAAGGACATGCCCAGCATGGGGACACGCCAGGGACCCCCCCAAATTGGGGACCCCCCCCAGCTCAGGCACCCCAGTGCCACCTCCAAGTTTGGGGACCCCCCCCCCACTTTGAGGACCCCCCCCCAGAATTACCATCCCCCCCCCAAACCGGGGATCCCCCCCCAGGCCAGGGACCCCCATTGTGGGGACACCCCCACCCCCCACCCATGGGACCCCCCCCCACCCATGGGCACCCCCCCCCCAGGGACCCCTCCCCCACCCTGGGGACCCGCCCCCCCAAATTTTCGGCACTTCGTCACATTCCAGCGCCCCTCCCCCCCCCCCCCCCGCGCACCCACCGCCCCTCCCCCCCCCGCACCCACCCCCCTCTCCCCGGGGCCACCCAGGTACGACGTCACCCGGTGCCCCTGACGTCACCCCCCCCTTGCTTTGGACACCCCCCCCCCAGCACCCATGGGTGCCCCCCACCCAGTGGGCGGGGCCAGGCCCTGTACAGCCCCTCCCCCCCCAATAAAGGCTACTTCCCCTCCCCCACCACTGCTGCTGCACCCATGGGTGCTGGGGGGGGGGAGGGAGGACACGGGGCGGGGGGGGCACACGCGTGTGCACAGGGACACGGACACGCGGGGACGCGCTTGCACACGCGCCTTGCACACGCGCCTTGCACGCCTGCGCGCACATCACACGCGTGCGCCCCCGCACGCTACGCGCGCTCGCACACCCCCGTTGCACGCCCGTGCGGAGGCACGCGCACGCGCACCGTGCACGCTCGCACGCGCGTTGCACGCGCATGTACGCGCGTGCACCCGCGCTTTGCACACGTGCAGTCGCGCGCCGTGCACGAGCGCGCACACAGACGCCCCTTGCGCGGGCCCGCGCTTCACGCGCGCACCCCTTGCACACGCGCGCGGACGCCCACCTCGCACGCGCCTGCATGTGCGCTTTGCACGTGGGTGCAGGCCTTGCACACACAGACACGCACGTTGCACGCGCACCCGCCCTGCACAGCCCATTGCACACCTTGCACACGCAGGAAGACCGTGCAGACGCATGAGCACCATGCGCACGCGCATCCCCCTTGCACTTGCACACGCCCTTGCACGCGTGGAGGCCCACGTAGCACACGCAGATGCACGCCTTGCACACGCACGAACACCTTGCACGTGCACCTTGCACACGCATGAGCACTTTCCACGTGCACACACACTTGGCATACGTCAGAGCACCTTGCACACACCCCCCTTGCACGCACATGCGCCCCCTGCAGCCGCGCCCCTTGCACACACACGCACCCCTTGCACACGCACACCCCTCTTGCACACACCCGAGTGCCCCTTGCACATGCACACACCCCTTGCACATGTGTGCACACACACGCACCCCTTGCACACGCACGAGCACCCCTTGCACACGCACACGCACACCTTCCACACATCCGCAGCCACCTTGCACGCATGGATACACCCCTTGCACACGCACACCCCTCTTGCACACACACGAGCACCCCTTGCACATGCACACACCCCTTGCACACACGTGCACACGCATGCACCCCTTGCAGATGCACCCCTTGCACATGCGTGCACCCCCCTTGCACATGCACGACCACCCCTTGCACATGCACGCACGCACCCCCCCTGCACATGCACGAGCACCCTTTGCACATGCACACACCCCTTGCACACACCCCCTTGCACACGCACCCCTTGCACATGCACGCACACCCCCCTTGCATATGCACACACCCCTTGCACATGCGTGCACACACACACCCCTTGCACACGCACACACACGCACACCTTCCACACATCCGCAGCCACCTTGCACACATGAATGCACCCCTTGCACACGCACACCCCCCTTGCACATGCACACACACCCCTTGCACACGCACACCCCTCTTGCACACACCCGAGTGCCCCTTGCACACGCACACACCCCTTGCACGTGCACGCCCCCTTGCACACGCACCCCTTGCACACGCATGCACACCCCCTTGCACATGTACACACCCGTTGCACACACACGAACACCCTTTGCACACACACCCCTTGCACACGCACGTGCACCTGGCACGCCCCCCACCTTGCACACTCACCCCCCCCGCCCAAGGCCCACGGCTGCCCCGCACCCACCCGGGGGGGTGTTGGGTGCCCGGGGGGGGGATGGGTGCTGGGGGGGTTGGGGGGGGGGCAGGGGCTGGGTGCTGGGGGGGTGTGCAAGGGGGAGGAGGTGGGTGCTGGGGGGCGCTGGGGGGTGTCAATGTGCCAGGAGGGGGATGGGTGCTGGGGGGTGCTGGGTGCTGGGGGGGTCAGGGGGTGTCAGGGGGTGGGTGCTGGGTGCTGGGGGGTGTGGGGGGGTGCAAGGGCCTGGGTGCTGGAGGGTGCTGATGGGTGCTGGGGGGGTGTGCAAGGGGGAGGTGCCGGGTGCTGGTGGGTGGGGGGGGTGCAAGGGGGAGGTGCCGGGTGCTTTGGGTGCCCCCTCCCCCCCCCGTTAAGCCTCTCCCGGCCCCGGCGGCTCCAGGCGGTTCCGGATTAACGGGGGGGGGGGGGGGGAGGGGGCACCACATGGCGGCGGGGCTGCCCCTCCCCCCACACACCCCCACCCCCCCCGTGGGACCCAGCTGCCCCTCCCCCCCTCCGCCCCAGTGCAGCCGGTTCAACTGGTTGAACTGGGAGGAGGGGGGGAGGGGCAGGGCAGGGCGGTCACACCCTCTGCCCCTCCCCCACCCCCACCCAGCCCGGACACCCCGGGGGGCCCTTTGGGTGCCAGGTGGGTTCCCAGGGTGCCACCCCCGTGGGGACGGGGACACGGGGGGGACCCTGCCGCGTCCTTCCGTGGGTCCCCCCCGACCCCCGTGTGTCCCCCCGTGTCCCCCCGCGTGTCCCCACTGATGCTCCCGTGTCCCCCCCGTGTCCCCCATGACCCACGCGTGTCCCCCCCGTGTCCCCATTGATCCTCCCGTGTCCCCGCCGTGTCCCTCCCGTGTCCCCATGTCCCCCCCGTGTCCCCCATGACCCCCGTGTCCCCTCCCCGTGTCCCCCCCGTGTCCCCAATGACCCACGCGTGTCCCCCCCGTGTCCTCCATGACCTCCGTGTCTCCCCCCCGTGTCCCCCCCGTGTCCCGTGTCGGTCCCCGCGTTGCCATGGCCGCTGGTGGAAAATAGGACACGGGGAGGGGCTGAGCAGGGACACGGGGGGGACACGGACACGGGGGGACACAGACAGGGACGCAGGGCCATGTCCCCAGTGCCCCCAGTGCCCCCCAGTATCCCCAGTCCTCCCAGTATCCCCAGTGCCCCCCAGTGCCCTCCAGTCCTCCCAGTTCCCCCCCAGTCCCTCCCAGTCACCCCCAGTATCCCCGGTCCCCCCAGTCCCCCCAGTATCCCCAGTTCCCCCCAGTTCCCCCCAGTCCCTCTCAGTCCCCCCAGTATCCCCAGTTCCCCCCAGTCCCTCCCAGTCCCCCCAGTTGCCCCCAGTATCCCCAGTTCCCCCCAGCATCCCCAGTCCCCCCAGTCCCTCCCAGTCCCCCCAGTTCCCCCCAGCATCCCCAGTTCCCTCCAGTCCCTCCCAGTTCCCCCAGTTCCCCCCAGTCCCCAGTATACCCAATCCCTCCCAGTTCCCCCAGTTCCCCCCAGTATACCCAGTATCCCCAGTTCCCCCCAGCATCCCCAGTCCCCCCAGTCCCTCCCAGTCCCCCCAGTTCCCCCCAGCATCCCCAGTTCCCTCCAGTCCCTCCCAGTTCCCCCAGTTCCCCCCAGTCCCCCAGTATACCCAATCCCTCCCAGTTCCCCCAGTTCCCCCCAGTATCCCCAGTTCCCCCCAGTCCCTCCCAGTTCCCCCCAGTCCCCCCAGTCCCCCGGCCCCGCCCCTTCCCGCGGGGGGGGAGGAGCGGGAGGGGGCGGGGCTCACCTGCGGTCACGTGCCTCGGCCCCGCCCCCTCCGCTCCCCTCCCCGCACCTGGCGCTCGCGCCACGCTCCCGCCCGGGGCCGCGCCCGCCGCTGAACCCACCCGAACCCATTCCGAACCTATCCGAGCGCGTTCCGAACCTCCCCGAACCTATTCCGAACCTATCCGAGCGCGTTCCGAACCTCCCCGAACCTATCCGAGCGCTTTCCGAATCTCCCCGTAAACCCATCCCGAACCTCCCCGAAGCTAACCCGAACGTCTCCGAATTACACCCGAAAACAACCGAAGCACAACCGAACCGGGCCGGGTCGGGCCTCACCGCCCTCCGGTGCGGCCGCCGGTGCCCCGGGGATGGTGGCGGCTCCTCCCGCCGCGGCCGCGGCCATGCGCCGGGGTTTCCTGGTGCCCGAGATCCGCCCGCTCGATCAGTATGATGGGGCGAGGGCTCGGAGCGCCGCAAGCCTCGCCTGGGCCATCGCTACCGGTTACGGAGGCGCGGGTAGGCCTCGGTACCGGGAGGGGAAGGGAGGGGGGGGGCGGTACCGGGGGTACCGGGGGGGTTGTGGTGCATCGGGGCGGGGGGGGGTGCTGGGGGTCGCCGTGCACCGGTGGGGGGGTGTTGTGGGGTAGCGGGAGGGGTTGGGGGGGGTGTCCCGGTACCGGGGGGGGGTTACGGGGTACCGGGGGGGGGGGGTTATGGGGTACCGGGGGGGGGGGTTATGGGGTACCGGGGGGGGGATGCCGGTAGGGGGGGGGTGTGCCGGTAAAGGGGGGGGGGTTATGGGGTACCGGGGTGGGGGGTTATGGGGTACCGGGGGGGGGATGCCGGTAGGGGGGGGGGGGGTGTGCCGGTAAAGGGGTGGGGGTTATGGGGTACCGGGGGGGGGGTTATGGTGTACCGGGGGGGGTGCCGGTAAAGGGGGGGGTTACGGTGTACCGGGGGGGGGGATGTCGGTACCGGGGGGGGGTGCCGGTAAAGGGGGGTTACGGTGTACCGGGGGGGAGTTACGGTGTACCGGGGGGGGGATGTCGGTACCGGGGGGGGGTGCCGGTAAAGGGGGGTTACGGTGTACCGGGGGGGTTACGGTGTACCGGGTGGGGTGCCGGTAAAAGGGGATTACGGTGTACCGGGGGGGGGGGGGGGGATGTCGGTACCGGGGGGGGGGTTCGGTGCACCCGGGGGGGTGGGGGGTCAGGCGGTCCCGCGGGGTTCCGGTGCACCGGGAGAGGTGCAGGGGGTGCCCGGTCCCGGGGGGGGGGGGGGTCCGGTGTACGGGGGGGGTTCCCCCCCCTCCCGGTGCTTTTGTTGCGGTCTGGGGGGGGGGGGGGGTGAGTGGGGGGGGGGGAGGGGGGGATGTGGGGGGGGTGACGTCGTGGGGGGTGGTGACGTCGCGGCGTGACGTCACAGGGCGGGAACCCCTACGGCGCCGCCTCTTGCGGTGTTTTTTGGGGGGGGGTGGGGAAGGGAGGGGTCCCCCCACCCGGGGGTGTTGGGGGGGGTTCCCCGTGTGCCCCCCCCGGATGTTGGGGTGCCCCCCCAGGAACGGGGACCCCCCCGTGTGCCCCCCCCGGATGTTGGGGTGCCCCCCCGTGTGCCCCCCCAGGAACAGGGACCCCCCCGTGCCCCCCCCCCGTGATGTTGGGGATCCCCCCCCGTGTCGCTGCCCCCCCCCCCCCCGCAGGGGACCCCCCTTTCCCCCCGGTGTTGGGGTGTCTCCCTCTGCTCCCCCCCCCGCCCCGGTTTTGGGGTTCCCCCCCCCATTCCGAGCCCGCAGCCCCCCCCGGGCAAAGTCCGCCCCCCCCTCCCCCCCCCCCCCAGCGCCCTTTGGACCCGGGAGGAGCCGGATGGGGGAGGGGAGGAGGGACCCGGGCGGGGGAGGGGAGGGGGGGGGCACCCATGGGTGCTGCCTTTGGGGGGTGGGGGGCACCCGCCTGGGGTGGTGTCCGGGCGGGGCGGGGGGTGATTCGCCCCCCCCCCCCCCCCCAAAGGGGTGCAGGGTGGGTGCTGGGTGCTGTCACCACCCCCCATGGGGTGCAGGGTGGGTGCTGGGGGGTGAGCCCCCCCCCAAAAGGGGTGCAGGGTGGGTGCTGGGTGCTGACACCCCCCCATGGGGTGCAGGGTGGGTGCTGGGGGTGCAGGATGGGTGCTGGGGGGTGAGCCCCCCCCCAAAAGGGGTGCAGGGTGGGTGCTGGGTGCTGACACCCCCCCATGGGGTGCAGGGTGGGTGCTGGGGGGTGAGCCCCCCTCCCGTGGGGTGCTGGGCACTGATACCCCCCCTCTAGAGAGGTGCAGCGTGGGTGCTGAGGGTGCAGGAAGGGTGCTGGGTGCTGTCACCCCCCGTGGGTGCAGGGCGGGTGCCGAGGGTAAAGATGGGTGCCGTGGGTGCTGGGTAGGTGCAGGATGGGTGCTGTCACCCCCCGTGGGTGCTGGGTGGGTGCCGTGGGTGCAGGATGGGTGCTGTCACCCCCTCCGTGGGTGCAGGATGGGAGCCGTGGGTGCTGGGCGGGTGCAGGATGGGTGCCGTGGGTGCTGGGTGGGGCGCGTTCCCACGCCGGGCGGGGCGGGTGTGGGTGTGGGCACCCGCGGGGGGCTGGGCCGGGCGCCAGGGTCCCACCCCCACCCACGGCCCCACCTGCCCGGGGGGGTCCCGGCCCCTTGGGGCACCCCCACCCCCCCCCACCCATCTGTGGGGCTGTGCTCACGCCAGGGGTCGGGGTGGACCTCGGGGTGGGACCAGGGGTGCTGGGGGTCTCCATGGTTGGGTCCATGGTCATGGGTCCATGGTGGGGCTTTGAGGGTCTCCATGGTCATGGGTCCATGGTGGGGCTTTGGGGGTCTCCATGGTCATGGGTCCATGGTGGGGCTTTGGGGGTCTCCATGGTCATGGGTTCATGGTGGGGCTTTGGGGGTCTCCATGGTGGGGCTGCGGCTGTTGGGGGTCTCCATGGCCCCTGGGGGTCTCCACAGCTATTGGTCCCTGGTTGGATCCATGGTCATCAGTTCACAGTGGGGCTTTGGGGGTCTCCATGGTGGTTTGTTGGCTCTTGGGTGTCTCCATGGTTGGGTCCATGGTCATGGGTCCATGGTGGGGCTTTGGGGGTCTCCATGGTCATGGCTCCATGGTGGGGCTTTGGGGGTCTCCATGGTGGGGCTGCGGCTGTTGGGGGTCTCCATGGCCCCTGGGGGTCTCCACAGCTATTGGTCCCTGGTTGGATCCATGGTCATCAGTTCACAGTGGGGCTTTGGGGGTCTCCATGGTGGTTTGTTGGCTCTTGGGTGTCTCCATGGTTGGGTCCATGGTCATGGGTCCATGGTGGGGCTTTGGGGGTCTCCATGGTCATGGCTCCATGGTGGGGCTTTGGGGGTCTCCATGGTTGGCTCCATGGTGGGGTTTTGGGGGTCTCCATGGTCATGGCTCCATAATCATGGCTCCATGGTGGGGCTTCAGGGGTCTCCATGGTTGGCTCCGTGGTGGGGCTTTGGGGGTCTCCATGGTCATGGGTCCATAATCATGGGTCCGTGGTGGGGCTTTGTGGTCTCCATGGTCATGGGTTCATGGTGGGGCTTTGGGGGTCCATGGTGGTTCGTTTGCTCCTGAGGGTCTCCATGGCCATGGGTCTGTGGTTGGATCCATGGTCATCGGTTCATGGTGGGGCTTTGGGGGTCTCCATGGTGGGGCTGTGGCCCCTGGGGGTCTCCATGGTCCCTGAGGTCTCCATGGCCATGGGTCCGTGGTTGGATCTGTGCTCATCAGCTCATGATGGGGCTTTGGGGGTCCATGATGGGGCTGTGGCTGTTGGGGGTTTCCATGGCCATGGGTCTGTGGTTGGATCTGTGGCCATCGGTCCATGGTGGGGCTTTACCTGGGGATCCATGGTGATTCATTGGCCCTTGAGGGTCTCCATGGCCCCTGGGGATCTCCATGGCCATGGGTCCATGGTTGGATCTGTGGTCATCAGTTCATGGTGGGGTTTTGGGGGTCCATGGTGATTTGTTGGTGCTTGGGGGTCTTCATGGTTGGGTCCGTGGTCATTAGTTTGTGCTGGGGCTTCGTGGGTCCGTGGTGATTTGTTGGCCCTTGAGGGTCTGCATGGCCTCTGGGGGTCTCCGTGGCCATGGGTCTGTGGTTGGATCTGTGGTCATCGGTCCGTGGTGGGGGCTGGCTGTGGGTCCATGGTGGTTCATTGGCTGTTGGGGGTCTCTGTGGCCACCGAGGGTCTCTGTGGCCATGGGTCCGTGGTTGGATCTCTGATCTTCAGTTCATGGTGGGGTTTGGCTGAGGGTCAATGGTGGGTCTCCATTGCCATGGGTCTGTGGTTCAATCCGTGGTCATCAGTTTATGGTGGGGCTTTGGCCATGGGTCTGTGGTGGGTACGTGGTCGTTGAGGCTCTCCACACACAGTCATGAGTGTGAGTCTGTGGCTGGATCCATGGCCATGGTTCCTGGTGGGGCCTTGGTCATGGGGGTCTCTGTGGCTTCGTGTCCACGGTTGGATCCATGGTCATTGGTTCCTGGTGGGGCCTTGGTCGTGGGTCCATGGCTTTGGTTGATTTGGGCCATTGCAGGTGGTTCTCCCCATGGCCGTGGGTTCATGGCTGTGGTGGGATCTGGGGGGGGTTCCACAGTGGCTGTGGGGCTGCAGCCGTGGGTCTGTGGTGTCTCCAGGTTCACTGGGGTCTCCATGGGTGTGGGCCCATGGCTGTGGTGGCATCTGGGGGGGTTCCACAGTGGCTGTGGGGCTGCAGCTTAGGGTCCGTGGTGTCTCTGGGGTCATTGAGGTCTCCGTGGGTGTGGGCCCATGGTTGGATCCATGGGTTTGGGTTCCTGGTGGGGCCTTGGCCGTGGGTCAGTGGCAGTGGTGGGGCCGTTGTGGGTGGTTCTCTCCATGGCTGTGGGTCCGTGGCTGTTGGGGGGTCTACACGGTCTAAATGTTGGGGGTCTACATAGGTCCATGGCTGGATTCATGGTCATTGGTTCATGGTGGGGCCTTGACCGTGGCTCTGTGGCTGTTGGGCTCTCCATGGCCACGGGTCTGTGGCTGAGTCCGTGGTCTGTAGGTCTGTGGCCATCATGGGCTGGTGGCCGTGGGTCCCCGTGGGGTTTGATAGCAATGACAGGCTCATGGCCATGGGTCCATGCGAGGTCTGTGATGGATCCCTGGTGGGCCTGTGGCCGTGGGTCCTTGGTTCTGACCTTTGAGTCCATGGTGTGTCTGTGGTGGTGGCTGTGGGCCTGTGGTGGGTCCATGGGTGACTTCAAGGCTGTGATGGGTTTGTGACCCCAGGGTCAGTGGTGGGTCCATGGGTGGGTTCAAGGCTTTGTCTATGGGTCTGTGGTGGACCCATGGTTCTGGTCATGGACCTGTGGTGGATCTGGCGCCATGGCACAGTTCTGTGGTGGGGCCATGGCTTCAGCTGTGGGTCCATGGCTGGTCTGTGGTGGTGGCCGTGGGCCTGCAGTGGGTTCATGGATGGGTTCAAGGCAACAATGGGTCTGTGGTGGACCCATGGCTATGGATCTGTGGGTGATTTCAAGGCCACGACTTGTCCACGTCTCCCGCCGTGGTGGGTCGGTGGTGGTGGCCGTGGGTCGGTGGTGGGTACATGCATGGTTTCAAGTCAATGAGGGATCTGTAGCCATGGCCCTGGGTGTGTGGTGGGACCACGACTATGGGTCTGTGGACGGATTCAAGGCAACAGTGGGTCCATGATGGCATCCTCGGGTCTGTGGTGGTGGCCATGGGTCTGTGGTGGGTCCATGGGTGACTTTGAAGTAACAGTGGGTCTGTGACCTTTGCCATGGGTCCGTGACAGGTCTGTGGTGGTGGCCATGGGTCTGTAGTAGGTACGTGTGTAGTTTCAAGGCAGCGAGAGGTCCATGATGCATCCGTGGGTCCATAGTAACGAGGGGTCTGTGGTGGGTACGTAGATGTGGGTCCAGAAGTGATTTCAAGGCCGCAATTTGTCCATGGCCCCATGGTGGGTCTGTGGTGGTGGCCATAGATCTCTGGTGGGTCCATGGATGGGTCCAAGGCAACGAGGGGTCTGTAGCCACGACCATGGCTCTGTGGTAGGTACGTAGACATGGGTCCATGGGTGATCTCAAGGCCACAATTTGTCTGTGGCCCCAGCCATGGTCCCATAGTGGGTCTGTGGTGGGTCCAAGGTAACGAGATGGGTCTGTGGGTCTGTGGTGGGTCCATAGATGGGTCCGAGGTAATGAGATGTGTCCGTGGCCCCATGGATGGGTCCAAGGTAATGAGATGGGTCTGTGGTGGGTCCATAGATGGGTCCAAGGTAACGAGATGGCCCCGTGGTGGGCACATGGATGGTTCCAAGGTAACGAGATGGGTCTGTGGTGGGCCCATGGATGGGTCAAAGGTAATGAGATGGGTCTGTGGCCCCATGGTGGGCCCATGGATGGTTCCAAGGTAACGAGATGGGTCTGTGGTGGGTCTGTGGATGGGTCCAAGGTAACGAGATGGGTCTGTGGCCCCATGGTGGGTCCGTGGATGGTTCCAAGGCAACGAGGGGTCTGTGGTGGGTACGTAGCCATGGATCCGCAGCTGCTTTCAAGTCCACGCCGAGTCCCCCGTGGGTGGGTGGCAGGTCTGGGTGCCACCACCCCTCACCCGTGACCCCCCCCCCCCTCAGGCAACGTCCCCGAGGAGCTCCGTGACCCCTTCTACACCGACCAGTACGAGCAGGAGCACATCAAACCCCCCGTCACCCGGCTCTTGGTGGCCTCCGACATCTACTGCCGGGCCTGGCGTCACGCCCTGGGGCCCCCCGACCCCCCCGCCGCCCCCCCGGCCGATAACGGGGCGCTGCTGGCGCTGCTGACCCGCCGGGGGCTGCCCCCCACCTTCCAGGACGCCCCCGTCCGCGAGGCCGATCTCCAGCACAGGCCCATCAAGATGGTGGGGGGAACTGGGAGGGACTGGGAGGGAGTGGGAAGGGACTGGGGGGGAACTGGGAGGTGCTGGGAAGGGACTGGGAGGGAGTGGGGGGAACTGGGAAGGGACTGGGGGGGAGTGGGGGGCAACTGGGAGGGACTGGGGGGAACTGGGAGGTGCTGGGAAGGGACTGGGGGGGGAACTGGGAGGGACTGGGAAGGGACCGGGAGGGAGTGGGGGGAACTGGGAAGGGACCAAGGGAGCGGGGGGGGGGGAGTGGGGGGAACTGGGAGGTGCTGGGAAGGGAGTGGGGGGGAACTGGGAGGGACTGGGGGGAACTGGGAGGTGCTGGGAAGGGACTGGGGGGAACTGGGGGGGAACTGGGAGGTGCTAGGAAGGGACTGGGGGGGAACTGGGAAGGAACTGGGGGGAACTGGGAAGGGACTGGTGGGGAGTGGGAGGGACTGGGGGGGAACTGGGAGGTGCTAGGAAGGGACTGGGGGTGGAACTGGGAGGGACTGGGGGGGGAACTGGGAGGTGCTGGGAAGGGACTGGGGGGGGAACTGGGAAGGAACTGGGGGGGAACTGGGAGGTGCTGGGAAGGGACTGGGGGGAACTGGGGAGGTGCTTGGGGGGAACTGGGCAGGGAGTGGGGAGGGGGAGGAAGATACTGGGGGAACTGGGAGCACTGGGCGGCACTGGGGGGGCAGCGGCAGGGCGTGTCCCCCCCTAAGCCTGTTAGCGCGAGGCCTCGTTAATCCCCTCGTTAATCCCCTCGTTAATTGGCTCAGGCGCATCCCGTTAACCCTGCCCAGTTTGGGGGTGCTCCCTCATTCCAGCCCATTTTTGGGGTCCCCCATCTCCCCCCACTTAGGGCCCCCCCATCTGTACCCAGTTTCGGGGGTTCCCCCCCAACTCTGCTCACTTTGGGGTCCCCCCCAGCTTTGCCTGGCTTTGGGGGGTGCCCCCCAACTCCCCCCACTTTGGGGGGGTCCCCCAACTTTGTGTGACTTTGGGGGTGCCCCAACTCTGCCCACTTTGGGGGTGCCCCCATCTCTGCCTACTTTGGGGGGGTCCCCCAACTTTGCGTGACTTTGGGGGTGCCCCCATCTCTGCCCACTTTGGGGGTGCCCCCCACCTCTACCCACTTTGGGGGGTCCCTAACTTTGTGTGACTTTGGGTGCCCCCCACCTCTGCCCACTTTGGGGGTGCCCCCCACCTCTGCCCACTTTAGGGGTGCCCCCCCAACTCCCCCCACTTAGGGGGTGCCCCCCACCTCTACCCACTTTGGGGGGTCCCCAACTTTGTGTGACTTTGGGGGTCCCCCATCTCTGCCCACTTAGGGGGTGCCCCCCACCTCTACCCACTTTGGGGGGTCCCCAACTTCGTGTGACTTTGGGGGTCCCCCATCTCTGCCCACTTAGGGGGTGCCTCCCATCTCTGCCCACTTTGGGGGTGCCCCCCACCTCTACCCACTTTGGGGGGTCCCCAACTTTGTGTGACTTTGGGGGTCCCCCATCTCTGCCCACTTAGGGGGTGCCCCCCACCTCTACCCACTTTGGGGGGTCCCCAACTTCGTGTGACTTTGGGGGTCCCCCATCTCTGCCCACTTAGGGGGTGCCTCCCATCTCTGCCCACTTTGGGGGTGCCCCCCACCTCTACCCACTTTGGGGGGTCCCCAACTTTGCGTGACTTTGGGGGTGCCCCATCTCTGCCTACTTTGGGGTCCCCCAACTTTGTGTGACTTTGGGGGTGCCCCCCCATCTCTTCCCACTTTGGGGGGGGGATGTGCCCCCCACCTCTACCCACTTCGGCCTCCCACCCCCCCAAACCCCCCCCTGCACCCCAAAACCCCCCCTCACCCCCAAATCCCCCCCAGGGCGCCCACCTTGCCCTCATCGACTCCCTCATGGCGGCTTTCGTCACCGAAGCCACTCGGGGGCTGGGGCCCCCCCCAGGTGCCCCCCCCGGCCCCAATTCCTGGGAGCAGAAGATTCTCTGCTGGCTGGACACGGTAGGGACTATTTTTTTGGGGGGGGGGGGGCCCTGGTTTTTTTCTTTAGGGGGGCCCCCCCAAATTTTCTGACACCCCCCCCCAAAAAAAATTTCCCTCCAGGTGAACCGCAAGCTGCAGGAGAGCACGGAGAGGGAGGGGACCCCCCGAGCCACGGCCCCCCCCGATGGCCCCGCGGCCCCCCCGGCGTGCGGGCACAAGGTTGGTGTTAATTAATAAAGGGGGCGTCATTAATTTGGGGGGGTCATTAATTATTTAAGGAGGGGGGGGCACCCCGAGATTTCGCCGCTGCTGCACCCGAAGTGGCTTTGCGCCCCACTCTGCGCCCCCCCCCCCCCCGGTCTTTCTGCTTTCCTCCCCCTGGTCTTGGGGACCCCCCCCCGGTCTTGGGGACCCCCCTGTGGTGTTGTGGATCCTCTCTTGGTTTTGGGGACCCCCCCCTTCGGTTTTGGGGACCCCCCCCCCCTTGGCTCTGATCGCCTCTTCTGTGTCTCCTCGGCTTCAGTGTCCCACCCGGTGGTACTGGAAGTTGGTTCCTGTAAGTGGGTGCTTTTCTTTACCCCCCCCCCCAGAAAAAAATTCCACCCCCCCAGCACCCCAAAACTTCCCTGCTTGACCCCCCCCCCCCCCCAAATCCTTGGGGTGCTGCTGCTCCCCCCCCCCCCCCAGCTTGCTGGGCACGGTGTGTGTCGTGTCCCCCCCCCGCCCTTCGCTTCTCGCTGGAGGATGTTGGGGGGTGCGTGTGCCCCCCCCCCAAAAAAAAATTGGGGGGGCTGATGGTGCGGTGGGTCCCCCCCCAAAATTGGGGGGGGGTTTGGCTGTGGAGACCCCCCCCCTCAAAATTTTGGGGGGTGTTGCCTACTGAGCCCCCCCCAATGTGGGTACAGGGGGGGTTAATCCTGCAGCCCCCCCCCCCTAAATTGGGGGGGGCTGCCTATGGAGCCCCCCCCCAAAATATGGGCACGGGGGGGGCGTCAAGCCCCCCCCCCCCAAATAGGGGGCAAGGGGGGGGGACACCCCCCAGCATCCTCCACCACCCCCTTTTCCATCTCAACTGCGTCGGCTTGGGGGGGGCACGAAATTGCATGGGGGGGGGCACGAAATGGGGGGGGGGGCACGAAATGGGGGGGGGCACGAAATGGGGGGGGGCACGAAATGGGGGGGCACGTGTGTGTTGTGCCTGCAGGGACTAACACGAGGGATCCCCCCCCCCAAAAAAATCCCCCCCCAAGGTGGGGGGGGGGGGCAGCAAGCAAAACCCGGAGCAGGGTGCCCCCCCAAAAAATAGGGGGGGGCACTGAATGGCCCCCCATAATAAAGGGGGGCCCCCCCAAAATAAACTCCCCTGGAAATAAAAAAGGGGGGGGGCACCAATTGAGCCCAGTCCCCACATATGGACAGCCCCCCCCCCAAAAAAAAGGGGGGGGGCCACCAAATGACCCCCCCCCAAATAAATAGGGGGGGGGAGAGCAGCAAATGAACCAACCCCCCCCCCAAAAAAAATTGCCCCCCCCCCAAATTTTTCGGCGTGCTGCATGCGGGGGGGGTGTCTGTGTTGGGGGGGGGGGTGTGCCCCCCCCCCCCCCCCCCCCTTGACGCGTCTCTCCCTCCCTGGTGCCGCAGCACGCCATCGCCTTTTGTTTGAAGGAATCGGGGAATAAACCTCCGGTGGTAACGTATCGCCCCCCCCCGCCAGCACCCATGGGTGGGGGGCACCCAACTGACCCCCCCCCCCCCCTGCACTGACACCCCCCCCACCCATCCATCCACCCCCCGCTGCCTGCAACGCTGCCTGCTGGTGCCCCCCCCCCCCCCCCCACCCATAGCACCCTGCTCCGGGTTTAGGGGGGGCACTGAAGGGGTGGGGGTGGGGGGGCACCCATGTGCCCCCTCCCCCGGTTTGAATGGGGGGGGGTGGGCACCCATGTGCCCCCCCCCCCGGCTGATTTTAGGGGTGGTGGGCACCCTTGTGCCCCCCCAGATTGTGTGTGTGGGGGGTGGGCACCCCTGTGCCCCCCCCCCGGCTGATTTTAGGGGGGTGGGTGGGCACCTCTGTGCCCCCCCCCGGCTCATTTTGGGGGGGGTGGGCACCCCTGTGCCCCCCCCGGTTGTATTGGGGTGCACGGGCACCCACAGGTACCGATGTGTTGGGGGGGGCACCCCTGTGCCCCCCAGATTGTGCGGGGGGAGGGGGGGGGGTGAAGGCGTGTGGGTGGGCACCCCTGTGCCCCCCCGGTTGATTTTTGGGTGGGGGGGGGGTGGGCACCCCTGTGTTTGCAGAGGAGGGGCCCCCCCACCCCAGTTCTCGGCGCGGGGCGGGGGGCACCCGTGCCCCCCAATTACACCACCAGTGCCCCCCCGCCCTGACACCTTTTGGGGGGGGGGGGTGCCCAACCTTCCCCCCCCCCCCCCATGCAGCCTGCTCTGGTGCGGGGGGACGGCGATTCGGGGGGGGGGGTCGGGGTGCCCGGGGCTGACCCCCCCCCGCCCCGTGCCCCCCCAGATTCGGTACCGGAAGGACAAGGTGCCCCCCCGGCAGAGCCCCTGCTTCCCCCCCGTGCTGGGCATGAAGGACCTGGCCAGTGGGGGGGCCATCGCCGCCACCATCCACTACTACTGCCCCCAGGCGCTGCGCCTCGAGGGTACGGGGGTACGGGGGGGTACGGGGGGGTATGGGGGGGTGCGGGGGGTACGGGGGGGTATGGGGGGGTATGGGGGGGGTATGGGGGGTGCGGGGGGTACGGGGGGGTACGGGGGGTATGGGGGTTACGGGGGGTACGGAGGTACGGGGGGGTATGGGGGGGTATGGGGATACGGGGGTATAGAGGGTACGGGGGTGCAGGGGGGTACGGGGGTTACGGGGGGGTACGGGGGTACAGGGGGGGGGTACGGGGGGGTATGGGGGTACGGGGGTACAGGGGGGGTATGGGGGTTACGGGGGGGTACAGGGGGGGTACGGGGGTACAGGGGGGGTACGGGTACATGGGGGGTACACGGGGGGTACGGGGGTACAGGGGGTACGGGGGTACAGGGGGGGTACGGGGGTATGGGGGGGTACAGGGGGGTACGGGGGGTATGGGAGTGCAGGGGTACAGGGGGTATGGGGGGTACTGAGGGTATGGGGGTACAGGGGATATGGGGGGGTACTGGGGGGCCCAGGGGCGGCAGAGGTGACTGTGCCCCCTGTGCCCCCCCTCCCCCACTCTGTGTGGTCTGGTCCCCTCTGTGCCCCCCCCCCCCCCGTACCCCCGTACCTGCCTGTGTCCCCCACCCCCTGTGCCCCCCCGTACCGCCATGCCCCCCCATTCCCCCTGTATCCTGTCTCCCCCTGTCCCCCCCCGTACCCCCTGTACCCCCGTACCCCCTGTACCCCCCACACCTCTATGCCCCCCATACCCCCCTGTACCCCCCCACATCCATACCCCCTATGCCCCCCCATGACCCCCTGTGCCCCCCGTATGCCCTGTACCCCCTCATACTGCCCATACCCCCCTGCACCCCCCATGCCCCCCCCACACCCCCCGTACCCCCTATGCCCCCTGCACCCCCATACCCCCATGTGCCCCCCATACCCCCTGTACCCCCATGTGCGCCCCATACCCCCTCACCCCCCCATACCCTGTACCCCTGTACCCCATACCCCTGTACCCGCCCTCCCATGTGCCCCCCCGTACCCCCATGTGCCCCCCCATACGCCCCCCTGTACCCCAATACCCCTGTACCCCCCTGTACCCCCCCATACCCCCACGCCCCCCATACCCCCCATGTGCCCCCATACCCCCTGTACCCCCCCCATACCCCTGCACCCCCATGCCCCCCCACACCCCCCTGTACCCCCTATGCCCCCTGCACCCCCGTACCCCCATGTGCCCCCCATGCCCCCCCTGTACCCCCCATACCCTCTGTGCCCCTGTACCACCCCATACCACCCATGCCCCCCATACCCCTGTACCCCCATACCCCTGTACCCACCCCCTGTACCCCCATGTGCCCCCCTGTACCCCCCTATGCCCCCTGCACCCCCATACTCCCATGTGCCCCCCCATACCCCCCTGTACCCCTCTACCCCCATACCCCTGTACCCCCATGTGCCCCCCGTACCCCCCTATGCCCCCTGCACCCCCCTACCCCCCTATGCCCCCCGTACCCCCATGTGCCCCCCCATGCCCCCCATACCCCTGTACCCCCATGTGCCCCCGTACCCCCCCATACCCCACACCCCTGTACCCCCCCATACCCCCATGTGCCCCCCCATGCCCCCCATACCCCTGTACCCCCATGTGCCCCCCTGTACCCCCCTATGCCCCCTGCACCCCCATACTCCCATGTGCCCCCCATACCCCCCTGTACCCCTCTACCCCCATACCCCTGTACCCCCATGTGCCCCCATACCCCCCCATACCCCCCCACACCCCCATACCCCCCCATGTGCCCCCCCATACCCCCATACCTCCCCATACCCCCACACCCCTGTACCCCCCCACACCCCCGTACCCCCCCACACCCCCCCCACCCCCCCATACCCCCCATGTGCCCCCCACCCCCCCGCACCCCCGCACCCCAGAGGTGTGCCTGAAGGAGCCCATGTCGGTGGCCGACAGCCTGCACAACCTGGGGCTGGTGCGGGACTTCAGCTGCCGCCACCTGGGCACCCGCTGCCCCCTCGCGCTCGAGGACCTGCTCTACATGCCCCCCAGCCTGCGGGTGCGGGGGGACGGGGGCACGGGGGGGACAGGGGGGGTATGGGGGGGTATGGGGGGACAGGGGGCATGGGGGCACATGGGGGCACGGGGGGCATGGGGGGGTATGGGGGTACATGGGGGCACGGGGGGACGGGGGACAGGGGGGGCACGGGGGGACAGGGGGCATGGGGGGGTATGGGGGGACAGGGGGGCACGGGGGACAGGGGGGGTATGGGGGGACAGATGGCATGGGGGTACATGGGGGCACAGGGGGCATGGGGGCACGGGGGACAGGGGGGGTATGGGGGGACAGGGGGCATGGGGGTACATGGGGGTACGGGGGGACACAGGGGACACGGGGGGCGTGGGGGGTATGGGGGGACATAGGGGTACAGGGGGGCACAGGGGGCGTGGGGGGGCATAGGAGGATGGGGGCACGGGGGGACATGGGAGGGGGACAGGGCGGCACGGGAGGGAGATGGGGGGCACGGGAGGGGATATGGGGGGACACATGGGGGGCACAGGGGGCATGGGGGCACAGGAGGGGATATGGGGGGACACATGGGGGGCACAGGGGGCATGGGGGGGCATGGGGGCACAGGAGGGGATATGGGGGGACACAGGGGGAATGGGGGGCGCAGGGGGCATGGGAGGGGATATGGGGGGGAATGGGGGGACGGAGCAGTATGGGGGGACAGGGGGTATGGGGGGACATGGGAGGGGGCATGGGGGGGAAATGGGGGGCATGGGAGGGAGATGGGGGACACACATGGGGGGGACGGGGTTGGGGAGGATGGGGGACACACATGGGGGAATGGGGGGGCACGAGGGGCTGGGGGGGCATGGGGGGCACAGGGGACACATGGGGGGATATGGGGGGACATGGGATGGGGGGCACAGGAGGGGGATGGGGGGCATGGGGGGGACATGGGAGGGGGCACAGGGGGAAGGGGGGGCATAGGTGGACACGGCGGGGGAAGCAGGGGGCACAGGGGGGATGGGGGGGCACGAGGGGCTGGGGGGACACATGGGGGGGTGACAGGGGGAGAATGGGGCCATGGGGGGTATGGGGGGGGGACACACATGGGGGGGGACAGGGGGACAGAATGGGGCCATGGGGGGTATGGGGGGGGGACACACATGGGGGGGGGACAGGGGGACAGGGGGGAGAATGGGGCCATGGGGGGTATGGGGGGGGGGACACATGGGGGGGGACAGGGGGACAGGGGGGGAGAATGGGGCCATGGGGGGTATGGGGGGGGGGACGACACATGGGGGGGGGACAGGGGGACAGGGGGGGAGAATGGGGCCATGGGGGGTATGGGGGGGGGGGGACACATGGGGGGGGACAGGGGGACAGGGGGGAGAATGGGGCCATGGGGGTACGGGGGGGGGACACATGGGGGGGGATGGGGGGACATGGGGGGCACCTGGGGACACAGGGGCGGGGCATGGGGGGGGCACAGGGCCCTGACCCCCCCCATTTCCTCCCCCCCCCCCCCAGCTGAACGTGGGGGCCTTCCTCGCCGAGCTCTTCCTCTGCTTCGAGGTGCTGCGCCCCCCCTTTGTGCGCCCCCGGGACCTGGGGGGGCCCCCAGGTATGGGGGGGGGGCTGTTTGGGGGGCCCCCAGGTGTGGGGGGGGTGGGGGGGGCACAGGGGAGTCTGGGGGGGGGGGGCTCAGGGGGGTCTGGGTGCACCCCAGGTATGGGGGGGGTGGCATAAAGGGACCCCCAAGTATGGGGGGGCCCCAGGTTTGGGGGGGCACCCTGTTCCTGCTGAGGGTGGGGGAGGAGGGTTTGGGGGGGGGGCACTGGGGGGGGTTCTGGGTTATTGGGGGCCCAGTGTGTGGCTGGGGGGTACTGGGACCCCAAAATCGGGGGGGGGGCACCCCTCAATGTGTGTGTCCCCCCCCCACAGAGGCTCCGGCCGCCGGTGATGCCCCGACCCCCAAGAGCAGGTGAGGGGCTGGGGGGGGGTGGGGTGCGGGGGGGGATTTGGGGGGGCAGGGGCCCCCCTGTGCCCCCCTGACCCCCCCTGTGCCCTCCCCCCCCCCCCCAGCTCCCCTGGCTTCAACTTTCGGCACCCGTTACTGCCGGGGGGGCAGACCCCCCCCTCGCTGCGGGGGACCCCGGGTGAGACACCCCCCCCCCTCGGGTGGGGGACCCCAAAACCTTGTGGGTGCCCTTGTGGGGGGGGGGCGGCAATTTGGGGGGGCTCGGGGGGGGGTTATTGGGCTTGGGGGGTCATTGGGCTCTGGGGGGGGCAGCGCTAGGGGGTGATTGGGGTTTGGGGGGGACCCTGGGGGTCTTTGGGGGTGCTGGGGGGGGTCATTGGGTTTTGGGGGGGCTCTGGGGGGAGCGTTGGGCTGGGGGGGGTCGGGGGGGGTCTTTGGGTTTTTGGGGAGTCCCTGGGGGGGGGGGATCATGGGGGAGGGAACTGGGGGGGCTATAGGGGTGCTGGGGGGGCCCTGGGGGGGCATTGGGGGGCCCATGGGGTGACCCCGTGCCCCCCCCCCCCCCAGGCACGCTGCACCACTCCCCCTCCCTGCCCCACGTCGAGGGGGGGTTCGGCAAAGCCTGGAGCAAGAAGCCCTTGAGGTGAGGGGGGGGGGGCTGGGGGGGGCACCCCTGGGTGCTGGGGTGGGGGGGGGGTCCCTTTGGGGGGGGTGGTGTCAGATTGGGGGGTGCAGTGGGGCAGATACAGAAGATGGGGTACCCACGGCGGGAGGAGCTGGGGGCAGGGGGGGGTCATCACCGCGGGGCAGGGGCTGGTTTGGGGGGGGGGGGGTATGTGGGGGAGATGTGGGGCTGCCCCCCACCCCCCCCACCCCATAACCCCCCCCTGCCCCCCCCCCACCCACAGCCACCCCCTCTCCCAAGCCGTCTCCTTCAGCATCCCCTTCGGCCTCGACAGCGACGTCGACATCGTGATGGGCAACCCCGTGGGGGCCGCGCTGGCCCGTTCGGCCAGCACCGACAGCCTGGCCCCCCCCCGTCGCCCCCCGCCCCCCCGCCTGCCCCCCAACTCCCCCCCAATTTCATCTCTACCCAACGGTCTCCCCCCGGAGACCCCCGGCCAGGAGCTGCCCACCATCGAGGAAGCTCTCCAGATCATCCACAGTTCCGAACGTCTTCTCCCCGAAGGAGCCCCCGACGCTTTTTATCTTCATTCTCCGGACCCCCCCGTGGGTATCGGGGACCCCCCTGCGCCCCCCAACCTCCACCAGCCCCCCGTTTCCACCGCGGATCCCCCGGTCCCCCTGGGTCGTACCATGACCAGCTTTGCCGAACGCAAGAAAAAACTGGAAGAAGCCGCCGGGGTGGGCGGGGGCGGTTCCGGTTCGACCCCCGCGTCCTCCGGTGGCTCCCCCCAAATTTTAGGGGCTCACCCCGAATCGGGCGAAGGCTTGAGCGCCGAAATGAGCCAACTGGGCGCGCGGTTGGAGGAGAAACGTCGCGCCATCGAGGCGCAGAAGAAGAGGATCGAAGCCATCTTCGCCAAGCACCGTCAACGCTTGGGCAAGAGCGCCTTCCTCCAGTTGAAACGCGGGGGCGAGGATGAGGAGGAAGAAGAGGAAGGAGAAAATTCCGGCGTCAAAAAACAAGTCACCTTCGCCCCCCCGGATCCACCCGGCCATTACGAGGCGGCGGTGGCCAAGCTGAGCACGGCGCTCAGCACCCTTCAGTTGGACATGCAACGCTTGAGTCAACAGCAGCAACGGCTCCTCCAAGACCAACGGCCAACCGCCGGCCAAGCTTGGGTCATCCCCGTCCCCAAAGGCGGGGGGCGAGGGACAGCCACCCCCCCAGCGCCGCCGCCGCCGCCCCCCAAAACCCCGGCGTCCCCTTCGCCGTCGCGGAAGGTGGGGGTCCCGCCGCAACGTAAACCCCCCCGCAGCCCGCGGAGGGCTCGTCCGGCCGAGCTGAAGTTGCCCACCCTGACGCGGGTGTTGACCCCTCCCCACGACGTGGACACTTTGCCCCACCTGCGGAAGTTCTCCCCCAGCCAGGTGCCCGTCCAAACCCGTTCCTCCATCCACTTCTCCGAGGAGGAAGAGGAGGATGAAGAAGAAAGAGGACCTTTACCCGGACCGCCCCTCCCCGATTCGCCGGAACCCCCCGAGATGGAGGCAAGGGGCAACCTGCGCCCCGCGGGGACCACCCGGGTGTCCGGCGACGGCACCAGCGACGTGTCCTCACCCGGCGAGCGGCGGGCCAGCCTCATCGAGGTGCCGCTGGACAGCCTGCGGGCCGAGGAGGAGGAGGAGGAGGAAGAGGAGGAGGGAGAAGGGGACTCTTTGGAGGGGTCGCCCACCGAGGGGGGGGCCGGCACCGAGACCAGAGCCA